>NC_092227.1:13685613-14048113 GCF_036320965.1 Panulirus ornatus | reverse complement strand
TAGAATCTCTTATTACTTAGGTATAACAGAGTCCACTTCATGGATCTTTTACTACCTCCTTGTGAATAAGAATAATCGTGGTAGAATGTGTACAAGGTGATGGTTTCCATTAACCTTATCGCTTCTCATGGTTATCAGATGATGTGTCGCGGTTCTTGTGAATATGGCCACTTCTGAGAAACTGTGAGAATGTGGTATTCACATATAATGTCCATTGCTGTATTAGTGCATATCTAAGGCGAAGTGACACTTGTGAAATTTCAACAGATTTCGTAAATTATATTTTGACTCAGGATACTTGAAAGGACTCTAATTACTCCATTTTCATCTCTACTTTTCTCACCTTTGGCTTTGTCAGTAAAATCTCACTCGTGGATTTTGATGAACACTTTGACTAGAGTTGGATGGAAGATAGACTCCTTCAGTTGTCTTAGAATAGCATTATATTCCTCCTGAGATATTTGACCATTATTAGTAACCACAAGAGAACCATATCCAAGACTAGATCTACTATCAAGCCTTTAACTTTTCAAACTTCAAAAATACAGAATACATCACTGAATTAACAGTGGCCTGAAATTTATGGCTATTGCTGTCGCAATAATGTCATCCACTTCAGCGAGGACTGGTTCTAACCCACTTCAGCAAGGACTGGTTCTAACCCACTTCAGCACGGACTGGTTCTAACCCATTTCAGCAAGGACTGTTTCTAACCCACTTCAGCAAGGACTGGTTCTAACCCATTTCAGCAAGGACTGTTTCTACCCCACTTCAGCAAAGACTGGTTCTAACCCACTTCAGCAAGGACTGTTTCTAACCCACTTCAGCAAGGACTGGTTCTAACCCACTTCAGCAAGGACTGGTTTTAACCCACTTCAGCAAGGACTGGTTCTAACCCACTTCAGCAAGGACTTCTTCTAACAAGCGATCACTAACTTTAGCCATGATGTACAGACTCCCACTGTTTAAGAGTTTTGAACATTATGATTGAATATTGTATCTGCCTCTGTGAATGCCTTAAAATGTATCTTGGCATCCACTGCAACACAGGAATCTCTTCACAACACTGCAGTTACTCAACAGACCTTGAGATGCGCAGATATACTTAATAGACCCTGAGATGCGCAGATATACTTAACAGACCCTGAGATGCGCAGATATACTTAACAGACCCTGAGATGCGCAGATATACTTAACAGACCCTGAGATGCGCAGATATACTTAACAGACCCTGAGATGCGCAGATATACTTAACAGACCCTGAGATGCGCAGATATACTTAACAGACCCTGAGATGCGCAGATATACTTAACAGACCCTGAGATGCGCAGATATACTTAACAGACCCTGAGATGCGCAGATATACTTAACAGACCCTGAGATGCGCAGATATACTTAACAGACCCTGAGATGCGCAGATATTTCTTGCATGCCAATTGTATCGAAGGATGATGCTTGTGAAGTTCCGTGAACTGAAGATTTTTTAGAGATACTTTGACTCCAGTAGTGTTACATGTAATATCAAGCTATCTATGCATAAACCCCAAGAAAATGCTTTAGATAAGATGTGATCTAAACATAAGAAACTCTATTTCTTACGTATAAGTAGACAAGACTGGTCAAAATGGGTTGTAGGACTTTTGTTGCAATTGTGCTATCTGTGTCAGTGATCTAACCATTATGATCTACAGATGATGAAAAAAAATGGCAAATCATCTATTCTCTCGGGTGACACCGATGATTTCAGTTCGTTTAAGGTGGCACGTGACCTGCAAATCAGATTTATGGGTTTAACGTTTGGTTCCACACTGTGTAATAGATTCAAGTCACAGGGTTATCTTCCTATATGCTAAGTCAATGAAAAATTGAAAGGGCAAAGTTGTACTTGTCAAAATTATCAAGTGATAACAGTGACTTTGAGGGATGATGAATCACTCTCTGCTGGTGGATTCTCGTTCATGTGAAATTGAAAGATGTTGAGTAACACTTCACATGATTCAGGCATCAAGTATACCAGAAACTTTGCTTCATTCACGTTGACGAAAATGTTGGTAATGTAAAGATACTAATCAATTTTTAATCATTAACTGAGGAGTGAGCCTTAGAGGGTATATCCTATCTTGGCCCACCTCTCCGTTCCTTCTTTTGGAAAATTATAGACAGGAGGGGGGGAATTCCAGCCCCCTGCTCCCTCCCCTTTTAGTCGCCTTTTACGACACACAGGGAATACGTGGGAAGTATTCTTTCTCCCCTATCCCCAGGGATATATATATATATATATATATATATATATATATATATATATATATATATATATATATATATATATATATGTATATGTATATATGGATGGACAGACATGTATATACAACATCAGTAGGGCTTCCGGCCACCTCACTTACACAGAAGTTATAATACATAACCATTGGTCGCCCAGTGTTTTGTGGCTGTGTCCCAGCCTGAGCTTGGCCGGGGTAGCATGATGGAACAAACATATAGATGGTCAGACAGATGTATATACACGAAGGGCCAGAGGTTGGGACTTGGCGAGAGAACACTGGGCGACCGGTGGCAATGTGTTTTTAACTCACGTGGAAAAAGTTCAGCTCATATTTCCTTTTGTTATGAACTGTTACTGGAGATGTGCTCATATTTTATTACTACTACAAGGTAAATGTAACTAGAGTCATTAAGTGCGTTTGGCCTGTTTAGTGGATTTGTAACTAGCTATTAGCCTATTTAGCAAAACGATTCGCAAGTTCTCTCGCCTATCACTATTCATGCATGTCGTCAACATGTTACATGGATGTATATCTTGAGGGTCATCCATACTTTCAGTTGTCTATTACCTTAAGGCAATGTGTGTGTGTGTGTGTGTGTGTGTGTGTGTGCGCGCGTGTGTGTGTGTGTGTGTGTGTGTTCATGTGCGTACATGCTTATTAGCATATATGTGTGTGAGTAGGTAGGCCGGTTTGTGGCTGTTTTCCAAGATTGAGTGTTAAAAGCTATGAATGTCATTCTTTATGTGTTTGTGTATGTGCGTAGTTTATCGGCGGCGCGCGTGTAAGTAAATATACGCTTATGCTCACCCTGTGCCTCAGTGTTAACTTGCTCTACCATGATATGATAATTTATCTGAAAGAATTCGACTTCAAGACACTAAATCATTGGTGGTGGATATGACCCTTTGTCTCCACACCAGTGGCAACCCTTGCATTTAAGCTAATGTTATTCTCTCCTTTGCTGTCTTACTGCGTCCCTAAAGTTACGGGTTAACACTGCTTTCATTGAAGGGTGTAAGACTTTGCCTTAAAATTGCCTGACAGATGGTTGGTTAAGAGTCTAAGTTTCCCTAATTTTCAGACAGACCACTTGTGTTTTAGCTTAGAGCAGCAGATTAAGGATTTTGTGTTGTTCCCATTTTCTTTTAGTCTTATTGATATAGACCAACTAAACTATTTCATCCTCCTTTATTCTGTTAATAGCTTTCTTTTCAATATTCATTCACTTTGCATTGTGTACAGGTATTGCGGTCAGTAATTCCGGCAGTCTTTTGTCTAATAACTCTGTAATAAGGAAAATACGAAGAACAGATACTACGATACCCGGAAAAGTTAACGTGAAACTGTTATGAACAATGGAGACAAAAGTTAACGTGAAACTGTTATGAACAATGGAGACAAAAGTTAACGTGAAACTGTTATGAACAATGGAGACTAAAGTTAACGTGAAACTGTTATGAACAATGGAGACAAAAGTTAACGTGAAACTGTTATGAACAATGGAGACAAAAGTTAACGTGAAACTGTTATGAACAATGGAGACAAAAGTTAACGTGAAACTGTTATGAACAATGGAGACAAAAGTTAACGTGAAACTGATATGAACAATGGAGACAAAAGTTAACGTGAAACTGTTATGAACAATGGAGACAAAAGTTAACGTGAAACTGTTATGAACAATGGAGACAAAAGTTAACGTGAAACTGTTATGAACAATGGAGACAAAAGTTAACGTGAAACTGTTATGAACAATGGAGACAAAAGTTAACGTGAAACTGATATGAACAATGGAGACAAAAGTTAACGTGAAACTGTTATGAACAATGGAGACAAAAGTTAACGTGAAACTGTTATGAACAATGGAGACAAAAGTTAACGTGAAACTGTTATGAACAATGGAGACAAAAGTTAACGTGAAACTGATATGAACAATGGAGACAAAAGTTAACGTGAAACTGTTATGAACAATGGAGACAAAAGTTAACGTGAAACTGTTATGAACAATGGAGACGTCGTTGGAAGAGGACAAGAAGATATGGTCAGGACAAAGGTAACAGGGAAGCATTGAGCATGGTGAGGTGCACGTAGCGAGGTGAGGCACATCGCCTCCTTATCAGAGTAAAGTCGACCTCTTTGGCTGCCAGAGTGTAGCGTCAATACCCTTTCCCACCGTGGCTCAGCTCTTGACAAATCCCGACTCTGGTGCCGCCGCCTCTGTGTCGACCCGTGACTAACGGTCAGGAGCTGATGCACATTTGGTGAGTTTGTGAGGGAGGAAAGAGACGTGTCATTAGCGAAGCCGGAGAGGATGGCTCACGTCGAGTGAAATACGGCTGGTTGATGCGTCCATTTGTTTATCTGTCATCTTGCCTGTCGCACTCTAGAAGGCTTAACTGATGTCGTTTTAGGTTTATCTATTCTCCCTATCATTTCCAGCCGTGGACAAGATAAAGGCGTACTCCTCGCATTCATGTAAAGACAAACAGTTATATATATGTACAGGCTTGCATTCACCAATACAAAATGCATGATATAGTGCACACACACACACACACACACACACTCACACACACACACACACACACACACACACACACACACACACGGCTCTCCGTGATGTAGTGCTTGGCGTTTAGCGTTCCTGACCATAAATCAGCGCAGGCCAGCTCGGGATCAGACCCGTATGGGTTCGAATCATGGGTGTGGCAATCGGCCTCCTCTCGGGGCTGTTCGGTAAATGGCTCCCTGGCTGAGGCTGGTTGTATGTGGTTGTAGGAGAAACTACATGGTAGATGTACATAGAAAGTTAAGAGACGGGGCAACACAAGAGTAAAACTCTTTCACTGTAGCACACAAAGAGTAATCACAGTTAGTAATTACGCACACACCTGGCTTAATTGGGTTTGTGTGTGTGTCTGTACACACACACACACACACACACACACACACACATACACACACACACACAGCATTAAGGACAGGGAAACGCGAGCATAAAAACTCTTTTTCCCTTGACTTACAAATCATAATGATAATTATGATTATTAGATAGAAATCACAAACAAGCTTGCGTGGAGTAATGATGAGGGTCACAGGCTAGGTTTCACGTACGGGCTCGACCAAGTTCGAATCTCAGGTGCGGCAATCTGTCCCACATTTCATCCCCTTTAGGGCTAGTCAATAAACGGGCTGGTGTGTGTGTGTGTGTGTGTGTGTGTGTGTACACATAGGAGTAGGAACATCGCACATATAAACAATTTTATGGGACGGGACAACACTGGTGAAAAACTCTCCCCCCCCATAACGCACAAATTGTAATCACACACACACACACACACACACACACACACACACACACACACACACACATGCACGCACACATGCACGCGCGCGCAAATGTTCACTATTAGGTTCCAGTATTAAAACATTAAGTTCCAGTATTAAAATATCTTTCATTGTTAAGACACACCACAATCACTATCGGATTAGGACGGGGGTGCGATCATAGGAAGTATTATCGTAATTTTCCGAGACAGACGTAAGCACGAAGTGAAACAAGATGTATATAAGGAAAATGAGTCGGAAAATGTGTGCTCAAAGGATTGTGCTGGAACATTCGTTGGGTCACTCGAGATGTCAGAAAATTACCAGACTCCCAAGAAGAGACAATGGGAACAACATCCCTGTCTACCTATCTTTAAGTGATAATAGAAGCCTATGTAATGAATATAATGCACGTGAAGGAGATGACTGTAAGCTTTATGACGCCTGTAATGAAAATAATGCACGTGAAGGAGATGACTGTAAGCCTTATGACGCCTGTAATGAAAATAATGCACGTGAAGGAGATGACTGTAAGCCTTATGACGCCTGTAAGCGAGTTGAAGAAATTGTGTATTTGCAAATTGCCTGATTGTACACGTAGGGAGAGAGGAAGTTCTTAACTCGTCGGGAGCGATTGCTAAAACTCTCTACACTTTCATACAACTTGTAAAACTTCTGTATGGTGTTGGTATTCAATGCCTTAGCGCTCACTTCATTCCATCCATCCACAATAATCAAACACTATATATGTCCATCTTTACATTTTTATCTACAAAAGTCTTAATCAATTGTCTTGTTATGGCCTTTGGTTATCATATCTCTGCTTCTTTCGATAAGCTGTTCACTATTGACATCATTGGACTGGTTTAAACTTTTGAAGGTTTTTTTGGTCGTCTCCATTTACCCTTCACTCTCCCGTGGGGAGTAAATGTTTGACTTGAGACTTTCTGCTCTAACTCAGTTGTCTTAGTTATCTTACCATATTTGTTAACTTCCTCAGGTCCTCCTCAGTTAGTTATATGTGCGGTGATCAAACTTGAAAGGCATAGTCTAGTTTTCGCCTAATTGGTTATGAAGAGTTTGCTTAATCTCCTTGTCCCTGCACTTGAATGCATTCCTAATATAGAAAGTTTGTCTCTTTTACAATTCTTCTAAAGTCAAGTTCTCGCGATATGTTCGTACACTGCCAACTCCTAAGTCCCTCTCACTCACAGATTCTTGTAGCTGATTTGATTTTCTGCTGCATGATATTCATATCGAGGCGTTTTTTTTCACTGTTTTGTGTCTTTATTTCTTCATCCTTACTCGGATTGAATTTCGTCATCCAGGCATAAGATCAACTTTGGAGTGTGTCTAGGTCCCCTTGTAAGTTGATGCAATCCTCCTCGATTTTTACGTCCCTGTGACCTTGGCATCATTCTCAAACATATTTGAATACGTGTCCAATTCTTCCGATAAGTCATTTACATGATCCTGTGGACCTCCGTATGTGTGTGTGTGTGTGTGCCCACCAGTTCCTGGTAGTATTCAATAGTTTTCTAATTTACAAGTGTGATCTACCGCAAGATAATGCCCCCAAGGGTATCAGATGGTTCCTCAGCTCTAGCTGTGTCTATGGTCGTCTTACACACTTGACAGAGCGAGTCAGTAGTGACCTGGACAACACATCGAGCTGCTCACTGCCTTTGCCATATGGTATCATCCGCCAGCGCTACAGGTTAAACCCAGAGTAACGTATATGTTTACCAAATGGCGTCCTAGCTACACGTCTCTTCGTTGTATGTCAACTGACTTATATTTCTCTCTTGTGTCTCCCCTGATGTGATTATTACACGAAGGTGCACTTGGGAACTTATCGTGTTTCATTTTCCCCGTGGACTCATAGGAATACAATACAGTTTGTGATATCCATTGTTATATATGACTTGTACCCGCCTCGTCATTCAGTTACTCAGTAATATGAAAACAATTTAGGCAAATTGTATCTTTTTGTATGTGTTTTTTGTAACGTATTTCAACACGCGGGCTTTTAGTTAATTTTTCTAACTGTTCCGTCCATGTATTGTCTCCAGTTTGAACACTTCAGCCGTAAATACTAAGAGTAATGAAAGGCAGGTGAACTAAAGGGAAAACAAGCACAGTTACGTTACACAATGAGAAGTAAACGACACCGTGAACAAGTGGCAACGGACGACAAGCCACATAGTAAAGTGTGAGGCAGGACAGGTGCACGGGAGGTCCCCCCGTCGTACTAACCCGTGGTTGGGCATCGCCGCCTGCTAACACAGCCTGCCTTCGCCGCCATCTGGTGGTCGATTCATGGCCAGTAGTCCGAACGGGGTTACATTTCGTGTGCTTGTGTGTGTGTGTGTGTGTGTGTGTGTGAGAGAGAGAGAGAGAGAGAGAGAGAGAGAGAGAGAGAGAGAGAGAGAGAGAGAGAGAGAGGAAAATACGAGTGACTGGCATGGTCAGTGTTGGGTGACTCCTTCCAGAGTGGGACACGGGACGCTGTCTTTGTTGTTGTTCCCACTTTTTACCTTCGTGGTGGTTCGCCAAGGGAGAGATATGGCTTTCTTCGTTTTGTTTTTCTTCCAACTGTGAACTATGTTTGCTTAGGTAGAGAAGGACTACTGCCAATTTATTTATTTTTTTCCCCGCTGTCCACTTGCTGGTACTGTCAACATAACTCACTCGAACAAAAACAAAGGCTCTGTTTTCTTTTCGTGTCTATTTCTTGTCGTCAACGTATTTCTCTTTTACGGGTTAAAATCTTGCTCTTTGTTGTTCCGTCCATATGTGTTCATCATCGTGGATAGCTCTTGGTTTCGCATGGTTCTGTGTCTTGGTTGTGTTGTGTTCACTTCTCACTATGGCTCATTCCGAGAAGAGAGAATCGCTACACCTGTGGTGTCCACCTGACGTTGCCATGTGTCTCTCCAAAGGAGACATTATGTACACCACACTCTTATAAGAGCACTTTACCGTCTTGCGAAAAACTTCTTATTCCTCACATCATTAGATTCACACTCCCAGATCACCAATGCATCATCTTGCTGCAGCTCCTCTTTTGCTAACGCGTCATCCACTGACCACTTCATTGTCATCTCGGTCTTATTGCTAGTGCATGTTGTCATCATCCCCTCACCAAAAATTCTCCCGTCACTAAGTATTCACTGTCAACATCACATCCTCTCGCCAACTCTCTTTCTTTGCAATGCACCCCCCCTACTTCCCTTTTCACGAGTAATGTATCCTCTTAAACACATCTTTCGGCAGTATTCTCCTCTCGCTAACATACTCTCTTCGATCAGGAGATCTTTCATGGAGATCTTTCATTAGCCGTCCTGCCCTCAACTATACTTTCTCTCATCCGAGCCTCTTTCAACAGCAACCAATCATTTTTCGTCAGCACACTTGTCTCAGGAAGGGATTTTGTTTCACACAGTTTCTCTTCATCAGCGCACTCTGTTCACATCTTTTCACCGGAATTCCACTCGCATACGTGCAGTCATTAACACACATTCTTCACAAACACACCATCTCATCTACATATCCAGCACCGCGTCTTACTAACATTCTCCTCGCAGCACGTCATATGTCACCAACTCTCCTTTTACCAATAGCCTTTTCCATTTCTCATCAACTCTCTCTCTCTCTCTCTCTCTCTCTCTCTCTCTCTCTCAATAACGTCTATTGCCTCACACGTCACTATTGCCTCACACTGTGTATCTGATAGCGTCACCTAATGCTATACTAAAAACAGAAGTCGAGAGTGACGTTTTTGGACAAAAAACAATGGAAAAACGACCACTGTCAAAACAAGGTCCATCCATTTCCATAAAAGATGAAAGCTGAGACAACATTGGACGAGACAGCTGACTATAGAGGGTAGAATAGTGACAACAATACGGCGGCATATGTATCACCAAGTGATACATGTGAACGAGGCAAAGTGGAATGGTCAGGAAAGGAGGGAGAAGGGCAGGAGACATCTTACCACCTCAGCTAACTGTGGAACACTACAGGAGGTAGTAGACTATGAGAAATAGGTAAGATACTCCTGATGTATCATATCGCTTGGCTAAAGTACAAACTATTTTCATTTCTCAACGTTTAGAGACGAATATGCATCAGCTCTAGATGATAAGGCTGGAGCCAGTAATGTCTGGCTGCAGTTCACATGTTCTTAGTTGCCCCCAAGAAATCCCACAAGTCCAAAATAGATAGATGATATCCTACTCTCTCTCATATATATCCATTACCTTTGGACTTGGTAGTGGGACGGAATAAGAGTTACGTCTGCAAACCAACAGATAACCCAGATAGGATTCAGAGACCTTACAACAAACAGTATAGATCACTAACAGTAAACTGGGGATTTTCAACCATTTCTTACATGATTCAGATCTATGTAGGTAGACGTATATTCTCAGCCATGGGAGATACGACACACACACACTGTGTGATCTGTCTCATGACGTTCATCAGGTCAGGAAAGCTGCTATCTTACTCCTCTCCAGACCCAGTAATGGCCATACAATAAGAAAATTATCATTAATGTACAAGAGGGGGGTTAACGGTGAGCTAACTAATTGCGTTATTGTTTCTGCAGCGGTAATTAATAATGATGTTGAACATCAAACTTTTGCATATCGGTAAACGATACCTGCCAGCAATTCGTGTCTGAAAACATGACAACAGAGCTTTGATAGATTTCTGGTAAACTGTGGGTGTTTCCTCTTCGCTTTGATTGAAGTTTTAGGTAACAGTACTGATAAGGAAGTGTTGTCGATGATTGGAGGAGAGTTTATGTGACTCTCTCTCTCTCTCTCTCTCTCTCTCTCTCTCTCTCTCTCTCTCTCTCTCTCTCTCTCTCTCTCTCTCACTCGTTGTATCTTGACACATCATTCATAAGCTGAAAGGGTTTAAAATTCCTCTTGTACTGTGACAGGTTTGTAACGTATAGGGGAATTGATTACATATAGGTCTCTCATGTTTATTCATTCTTATGTATTTTTCAACAGCGTTTTTTTTCCATGCAATACACCAAGGCTATCATCTTTCACTTGTATATTCGTACAGGTCACCAAGGTTATATTGTTCCATTATTTCTTTCTTATTCATTTTTCATTTACATACTTATCATTTATATTTTTTCCTGTTATAATTAATTACTGTGTTATATTGTGGACGAGTTCCTTCTCGCCTCACGGTAATCAGAGTTCGCGGTACAGCGACCATTTCTGGTGTCAGCCACAGCTCTCAGCGTCTGGTCTAGTCATTCGCTAGTCCTGATCATATTATGGTTATTATCCTCTTTATGTGCTAGCCAGAAGGAGGACAGGGCTAACCAGGTCGAAGAAATGGTCATGGAAACTCTACAAAGCCGCGACGTAAAGTCAGGCTGTAATGTCTTTTATTTCGTTGGCCAAACACTCGAACGTCAAAGTCAAGTCGTCGCAACAAACTAGTTTCCCACCGTACATACGACGGTGACCCATTAACGAAGGGAGACACGTATTGTAGCTGAAGTCTGTAGGAAGAAGAGTTTCTGACAAGATTGTCATATCCATAACTGCTTTGAACAACACTATGTTGAGGTACAGTCCATGGCAACCTCTGCCTTGTGTTCATTACATATACTCGTGACGTGTGATTTTTTATACGTCTTAGGTAACCTTTGTTAATGTTTTGGCCCTCAAGACTTAATACGGAAATGTGATAGTGGTTGATCATTGTCTTATGTTGTGATTGATCATTGTCTTATGTTAAGATTGATCATTGTCTTATCATGTTGTGATTGATCATTGTCTTATGTTAAGATTGATTATTGTCTTATCATGTTGTGCTTGATCATTGTCTTGTGTTAAGATTGATTATTGTCTTATCATGTTGTGATTGATCATTGTCTTATCATGTTGTGATTGATCATTGTCTTATCATGTTGTGATTGATCATTGTCTTATCATGTTGTGATTGATCATTGTCTTATCATGTTGTGATTGATTATTGTCTTATCATGTTGTGATTGATCATTGTCTTATGTTAAGATTGATTATTGTCTTATCATGTTGTGATTGATCATTGTCTTATGTTAAGATTGATTATTGTCTTATCATGTTGTGATTGATCATTGTCTTATGTTAAGATTGATTATTGTCTTATCATGTTGTGATTGATCATTGTCTTATCATGTGATTGATCATTGTCTTATCATGTGATTGATCATTGTCTTATCATGTTGTGATTGATCATTGTCTTATCATGTTGTGATTGATCATTGTCTTATCATGTTGTGAT
The DNA here is from genome assembly GCF_036320965.1 of Panulirus ornatus. Taxonomy (NCBI): domain Eukaryota; kingdom Metazoa; phylum Arthropoda; class Malacostraca; order Decapoda; family Palinuridae; genus Panulirus; species Panulirus ornatus. Next base: position 14,036,207 of record NC_092227.1, on the reverse strand, counting down.
TGATTATTGTCTTATCATGTTGTGATTGATCATTGTCTTATCATGTTGTGATTGATCATTGTCTTATCATGTTGTGATTGATCATTGTCTTATCATGTTGTGATTGATCATTGTCTTATCATGTTGTGATTGATCATTGTCTTATGTTAAGATTGATTATTGTCTTATCATGTTGTGATTGATCATTGTCTTATCATGTTGTGATTGATCATTGTCTTATCATGTTGTGATTGATCATTGTCTTATCATGTTGTGATTGATCATTGTCTTATCATGTTGTGATTGATTATTGTCTTATCATGTTGTGATTGATCATTGTCTTATGTTAAGATTGATTATTGTCTTATCATGTTGTGATTGATCATTGTCTTATGTTAAGATTGATTATTGTCTTATCATGTTGTGATTGATCATTGTCTTATCATGTGATTGATCATTGTCTTATCATGTGATTGATCATTGTCTTATCATGTTGTGATTGATCATTGTCTTATCATGTTGTGATTGATCATTGTCTTATCATGTTGTGATTGATTATTGTCTTATCATGTTGTGATTGATCATTGTCTTATCATGTTGTGATTGATCATTGTCTTATCATGTGATTGATCATTGTCTTATCATGTTGTGATTGATTATTGTCTTATCATGTTGTGATTGATCATTGTCTTATGTTAAGATTGATTATTGTCTTATCATGTTGTGATTGATCATTGTCTTATCTTGTTGATTGATCATTGTCTTATGTTAAGATTGATCATTGTCTTATCTTGTTGATTGATCATTGTCTTATCATGTTGTGATTGATCATTGTCTTATCTTGTTGATTGATCATTGTCTTATGTAATTTTGATGTATTATAGATAGCAGGACCAATGGATTTTTTTTTGTACTTACCGTTGAAAGACAAATATTGTTATGTCTTTTATAAGTCACTGTCACGTTATCCATAAAGATAAAGGTGAAGTTTTGCTCAAGGATCGTTTGAAGAGGCGAACCTGCATCATGCTTCACTTGGTCAGTTTTCCATCAGATGATGTCAGACACAGGGACCGCTTCTGCCGTCTGCTGCCTGAAATGTATTGCTGATGGTAATATATATATATATATATATATATATATATATATATATATATATATATATATATATATATATATACATTTTTTTTTCTAAAAGAAGAAACAGAGAAGGGGGCCAGGTGAGGATATTCCCTCAAAGGCCCAGTCCTCATCCTCTGTTCTTAACGCTACCTCGCTAATGCGGGAAATGGCGATTAGTATATATATATATATATATATATATATATATATATATATATATATATATATATATATATGTATATGATTTCTCTCTCTCTCTCTCTCTCTCTCTCTCTCTCTCTCTCTCTCTCTCTCTCTCTCTCTCTCTCTCTCTCTCTCTCTCATTCTACCAAAGTAGCGCCGGGAACAACCGGGCAGATAACTAAGTCTTAGTGGAGAAATCTTCGTTTGGTCTTTTCTTTTCTCGCTACTTTTAGAAACTTATGAGACAGGCAAGGAAGATCTCCAGTCTTCCAGCCCCGTTCCTCTCAATCCCCATTCACAACAGGAAAGAGACAGGTGGCTAGCACTATTTTTTCTCAAGGACAACATATATGTACTTATTTTCTTATGTAATTCTGGTTATATATATATATATATATATATATATATATATATATATATATATATATATATATATATATATATATATATAAATATATATATATTCTTTTTTTTTTTCATACTATTCGCCATTTCCCGCGTCAGCGAGGTAGCGTTAAGATCAGAGGACTGGGCCTTTGAGGGAATATCCTCACCTGGCCCCCTTCTCTGTTCCTTCTTTAGGAAAATAGAAAATAAAAGAATGAGAGGGGAGGATTTCCAGCCCCGCGCTCCCTCCCCCTTTAGTCGCCTTATACGACACGCAGGGAATACGTGGGAAGTATTCTTTCTCCCCTATCCCCAGGGATATATATATGTGTGTGTGTGTGTGTGTGTGTGTGTGTGTCTGTGTGTGTGTGTGTGTGATTATTGTCTGTTTCCTGCGGTAGTGAGGTGGTGCCAGGAACAGACGAGCAAGTGGCCTTATTCGCTGCAACCATTTTCTTGCTGTCTTTGGTAATGCACCGAAACCACAGCCTGTTGTTCACAACCAGGCACCAGGGACCTTTCTATTGTTTCCACCGGCCACTTCGTATGCTCTGGTTCAGTTCCTTGACAGTATGTCGCCCCCTGTAAAGCAGTTCACCACTTACACTCTCCCTCCTGTTCATTTTCCGGGCACTGAAAATATCTTTTAGTCCATATCTCCATTTCCAAATCGATCATCTTCTCCATATCCTCTTCACTTCTGACTCATAAATCCTCTTTTTTAACCTCTCCTCACTCACTCTCTCCATATATCCAAACCATTTGAGCACACCCTCCTCAGCCCTCTTAACCATGCTCTTCTTATTACTATACTTCTCCCTTACTCTATCATTCCTTACTTGATTCACCCTCCTCACGCCATAAATTGTCCTCAGACATTTCATTAACAGAACTTTCACCTTCTTCCCTACATTCTGATGTATAAGGTCATGCCTCACATTCATACGACACCTTCGGGACAACCACACCCTCACCAATACCCATCTCCACCCTCCTACATACTGACACATATTCCCATACATTCTTCAGTGCGCCCGGGAACTCAGCCCCTTCATCCATCGTATGGCTGTCTTCAATTCCCATGGCTCTACTCGCTTCCATGTTCACTCCCAGGTGTCAGAACACTTCACTTCCTCAACGTTTTCTCTATTCAGACTCACACCACAACTAACCTGTCTCCCTCTACTACTAAACCTGATAACCTTGCTTTTGTTTACCTACGCTCTTCTTTCACTCACTCTCCCAAACTCAGAAACTAGTTTTTTCAGTTTCATATTCTAATCTGCCACTAGCGCCGCGTTGTCAGCAAACAATAACTGACTCATGTTCAGAGCACCCCCACCCCCGCCAGAATGCAGACCTACACCTCTGCCCGAACCCCTCGCGTTCACTACCCTCAACACTCCATCCATAAACAGACTAAACAACCATGGTGACATCAAAAACTTCTGCCGCAGACCCACCTTCATCAGGAACTAATAACCTTCTTCCTCTCTATCTACTCGTACACTTTGATAAAGTGTACATTTTGATAAAAAGGTCTTCACTGCTTCTAGTAGCTTTCCTCCCTTGCCATATATTCGTAACACATTTCACAAAGCATCACTCTGAACCCTACATCCATGAATTCCATTTACAAATCCTTCTTTTTCTTTAAGTATTTCTCACACACATTCTTCAAAGCAAAACCTTGATCCACACATCCTTTACCACTTTTGAAGCCACAATGTTCCTCCTCATTCTGATGCTCTACGCCTGCCACCACCTTCTCATTCACAGCTCTCCCATTACCCGTTATCACAAGCCCACCTCCCATCTACTGCATGTGATACACACACTTCTCTCGCATGTCAGCCGAGCTTCCTTAAATACCTTCACGTTTTGCCATTCTGCACACAGTCTCTCAATATCTCTTAACAGTAGCCTTTCCTCCAAGCCCATCTCTTTTCATCTTTTTCTAAAGCCTTTCCAAGTGTTTTCATTCTCTTCTGCCAAGCAATGTAATGATCAGACATTCAACCAGTTGGCCCATGGAGCGTACGCGCGCGTGCTCGTAGGCAAACACACGCACACACATAGGGAAAACGGCTATCAAGTGATCAAGTGTGATTAAGAAGTAGTATATATATATATATATATATATATATATATATATATATATATATATATATATATATATATATGCACATAGAATTGAATAAGACAGCATATTTGTATTATTATTATTTTTTCTTATTTTCTATAATTTTCTCAGTATTATTCTACCATAAGGTGAGTGCTCAAACACCAGTTGTCCATAGTTATCCATTTCAATCAAGCTTTCGCCCTCACAGAGGCATCATCATGAATCTAGAAAAGGAAAAAAAATACAGCGTCATAATACTTGAAAATATGTAAAGCTCAAACAAAATATAAAATACAGCACATGGCATATATAAGTAAGGGAAAACACTAAAAGCGAAACAAATGAACAATAACATGAAGGGTGGTATGAGTTATAGCCTAAATACAACAAACGGAAACAGAAATATAGAAGAACTCACAGTTGAGGAAAAACACAGAATAGCAATATCTAACGAGGTAGGAATATAGAGAGTTCATCACTAAATACACTAAGTAGGGCCAAGCCTTACTGCTGTACATAAATGGCGGACTTGGCAGCTTGTGGCGGGTCAATAGTCGACTTGCCCCATCCATCCTTAAACAGCATTAGGTCTACGTCCTATTGGTGGGCCATCAAAGAGCTGTATGGCGGTGGTCATATTTATCTGGATGTTGATGACAGGGGCTTTCTCTCTAAAGTGAATGGCTTCAAACATCTGTAGTCTCCTCCTCCTAATAATTTTGATGCTATTCACTATAATCTCCCTCGTTAGTCTCGTTCTGTGGTTTTGTTGTTTGATTCCACCTTCTTGGAAATGGACCGAGAGGCGGCGGCTCAGGGTGCAGGTTGTATGTCCAATGTAGTTTATGTGGCGAGGCTGACAGTCCCCAGTATTGCATCGGTACTCATAAATACCACATCGATACGATTCAAACTTCGAGAGCGACCTACCATATTGTTGTTCATTACGAAAGAACATGTTTTCGGATTGCTGTTGTATGATATCAGACTAATGTCCTTGTCTTTATCAATCAGTATGCAGTTTCTGGCCACAATATCTCGCGCGGCCTTCTCGTCCTTTCGATGTGTTGTAAATGTGTTCCTGTAGTAAACGTTAATGTTGTCACGTTGAGGTTGTCTGTTTGCCACGAGATGTTGCTCTAGCATGTTGTTCACAATGGTATCAAATTCAGTATTTGAATATCCTCTGTTGATTAACATTTGCGGGACACGTCGAAGTTTTTGGTGTATAAGTTGCCAGGTTGAGCACACCTTGATTGCTGTCCTCATGTATGCACGAATGACACTCCTCTCGTAATTTTGAGTACCTTCTGTAAACGTCGGTGACAAAGATCCTTCGTGGCACTTCTGCAAATTCTCATTCAAATCAGTGGAACCTTATCATTGGCAAACAACAATTAATTCATCTCAGAGGCTCCCTGCTCCCAGCATATTCCATACCTTCTTCTTTCTCCAAGACCCTTCCATTCATCTCCCTCTTCACCGCATCCATAAAGAAATTAAACAGTCATAGTGACATCACGCACCCTACCACAGACCCACCTTCACCTAGAACCACTCATGCTTCTCTATACCTCCCCATACATGCCCTACGCTCTTCATAAAAACTTCTTACTGCTTATAGTGTGTAGCTTTCCCCCCACACCATATGTTCCTAACACCTTCCACTGAACATCACTATCAACACTTAATTGCTTTCTCCAAATCCATGAATGCCAAAGAAATTCTTCTGTTTCTCTAAGTATTTCTGATACACGTGCTTCAAAGCAAAGTCCTGATCCACGCGTCTTTTTCCCCGTCTGATGCGTTGTGCATGCCACTTTCCTCTAACCCCACCACTCTTCCATATAACGTACCGGTACATTGAACGAGCTTATACCTCTGTAATTCGAACATTCACCTCTGTCTTACATTCCTCTCTGCAGAGGCACTAGACAAGCACTCCGCCAATCCTAAGGCACCTGAATGTGAACCATACAGACACTGGAAATCCTAACTAATCATCAACAACACAGTCGCCACCTTTCTTAAGAAATTCAGTTTCAAGTTATCTAGTCCAGCCGCCTTTCCATATTTCATCCTACGCATGGCTTTCACCACCTCTTCTCTTTTAACCACATCACATGCCGCGACTCGCTCAGCACACCTCCCCGACCCAAATACCCAGAATCTGCCACCCTATCATCAAACACAGTCAACAGACCCTCACAGTACTCACTCCATCTCCTCTTCACCTCATTGCTGCCTATTACCACTTCCCCATTTGCCCTCTTCGCTGATCTTTCCATCTGTTTTCTTGTTTTTCTCATACTATTACCCAATCTCTTTGTACTTATGGCAGTCCTTTTTTTAAGAAGGTCTTTCTTTTCCCTCCTTCGTTCATTTACTCCCTGTCTTATTATCATCCTGGCAGAGTAGGTGAGATCTTATTCGTCTGCTTTGTTCCCACCCCCCCATCAGTATAAAGTTCACATTAACCCTATACCAGTTCTTGAATTCCAGTCCTTTAGCATTCATTGCCAATCCATCAACACTTATATTTGTTATTTTCAGTTTGACGATTAGACATCTAACATTCCTAACCTTTCTGCGGTGTTGCGAGGCTCCTGGCCCCTCCTCCATTTCTTTTTTTTCAATTTTTCTTTTTTTTTTTGTTGTGGCGGGGGTTGGGGGAGGGGCTTTTGACTGTATCCTCTCTCTCTCTCTCTCTCTCTCTCTCTCTCTCTCTCTCTCTCTCTCTCTCTCTCTCTCTCTCTCTCTCTCTCTCTCTCTTCCTTTGATCTGTCACATTTGATGAATACTCCGTGATATCCCTTCCTTGTTTTTTAAGTTTCTTTTCTTTCCATAGTACCTCCCAGCTACATAACTCCACATCAAACGTACCCATAACTGGTCGTTCCTTTACCTTTTGGTTTTAATCAAAAAAATGTATTTATTGTCTTATCATCGAAATTGCGTCTAGCAATTTTATGGCCTCCAGTAATCTTTTAATGAACATCTCTCATTTCTTTCTCATCTCTTCTTGATATGGTGTATGATCTTCTATCAAAGCAAAAATGGTCAGTGATTTAAGTCCATCAATTTTCTACTCCATTTACCTTTTATGATTTTTGTGGCACCGGTTTTTCAGCTAAATCCTTCGCCGTTGAGGGATCCGTGTCTCTGAATTTCTGTGATACTTTTCTTTTAGCTAACAAGTACCGGGTCTGTAAGCTGGGCACTTTTCTAAACCTTTCCTTGTCCAGGCCATAAAATCCATCGCTAACATTGCATGTCATTCTTTCTGCAGCTTCACTCAGATTCCAGTGTACCTCCGTGTGTATGATCTAAGGTCTGTGTTTCATTATAGTCTTTATGCTCCGAGTCTCTTGATCATTTGCCGATAATGTTCCTTCCTGTGCCTCCCTGCCCACTGTATTCATAATGCTTTCTTAGCACCTCTCAGCTAACCTCTTTACGTTAGCGGGCAACATTCTGGGCATTCGATCTGAAGTCACTCCCAAGGCTGCTGACCAAAAGTAATATTCTGAATATTTGTTATTCAGGGAACCCATCACGCTTGTCCTCCACCTTACTTGTATGAAGTACTGCTGCCGGGATGCTCTTTTCTGCAGAAGGCTTTATGTGTGTGTGTGTGTGTGTGTGTGTGTGTGTGTGTGTGTGTGTCAGAGAGAGAGAGAGAGAGAGAGAGAGAGAGAGAGAGAGAGAGAGATAGAGAGAGAGAGAGAATGTTTGTGTTTGTATGAATGTTTGAATTTACTGTTTCTCTTTTCTGATGATGCATGGAACAGTATGACGATGCCGTTGGTAATATTTTTGTTGGTCGAGAAAAGTTTCAAATAACTTTCTAGGGTGAAAAACATCAAGTGGATATGCGCTCATCATCTGTTAAGGTTCACCTCATTATATTTCATGCAGCCTAACATCTTATCTTCCTCCCTCACCTGTTATCACATCAGCCGCCTCACCTTCCTTACATGAGTTTCCATTGCTACAGCCCAAGTTCCCCCATCCTTGCCTGAACTCATCTCCCATCATCCCTCTTTCCCTTTCCCATCCTAATCTCCCCTCAGCACAGCAGAATACGAAGTAACCTCGGAGAATCTCTCCTAAGCAGCCCTCGCCTACAGCACATCTCGCCTCAGCGCATCTTCCCAAAGCACAATTAAATTTTTTTATGTTAGCTTAGACGGCATCAGCAGCTGAGGCCCTAATCATGGCCATCCCATTAACGATATATATATATCCTAGCCTGAGCCATGTACTCATTTTATCGACCAACCCCTTAGTGTGGATGAACAGCTGGGTCAATTGTGGACCGACTGCATTCGAACCTATGCGCTCGACCGTGGGCGGCCCGTGAATGCGTCACGGTCAGGAACGCTAAAATATACACCACGGAAATCCATTTCTTTAAGCACATATTCCCATAGCACACTTCAACTCAGGACACCTCGCCCAATTTGAACAAACCTTATCTCAGCTCACCTCACCCCACAGCACCTCCTCTCAGCACACCTTCGTTCAGCACGTCAGCACGCTTCCCCTCAACACACCTCACTTCACTACATCTCGCCACACCTGGGTAGCTGCGCTGACCTTGCCCTGCTCTTCTGCTTTCTCTCTTCAAACACTGACCTCATCCCCAGTTTTCCCAGTCTTTACTAAAAGCGTCAGGAATCCTTCAGCATTTTGTCTCAATAGCGAAGTAAAGGTTTGTTTTTCTCTCTCTCTCTCTATCTCTCTCTGGTAGCTGGCTGAGTCTTATTATATTCTAAATCTTCAACTGGAAATTTTGACATTTTCTCTTGCCTTCAGATGATTTACTTTTTCCTGTAATAATATTTCTAATTCATTAGTGCGAATGGTGGAGGTATTTCATTTGTGTACAAGACCAGGGAATATTTCCATCCAGTTCAACGCAGCCAAATTAATTTCATAATGTATGAGCTTTCGGTTAATTTGATTATGTGTATGAAATATTAATTGTGCCGGGCGTGGCCAACAAGGGGAATTTGTTTTTATATTTGCTAGCCCAAGAGTCACTACATAGTACTACATAATTCATTATCCTAGATTAAACTTTTTCCTTTTTTTGAAAAGAATAATTTGTGTGAAGGGACCGGGTTGACTGAATGATTAATGGGAAACTGCACTGGTTGACTGAGACTGCGGCGTTTGAAAAATTAGTTGCACGGGTCAGGTAGAATTATAACTGAAATGGGTATTCGGTCTGGTAGGTATGTGGAAATGTAGGTATGGACGGATATGTAATTACCTCTTTACAACTTCCTATTTTTGCTGTATGGTCAGGGAGTTTTACACTCGTTAGCCCCTAACCTCTTAAATATTATGTACTATCTTACAATTTTTAGAACTTGAGTTTCTGTCAGCGTTCATATTTATTCATTTGATTCCAAGCGCCCTCTGTTGTTGTATTATTGACGAACTTCTTAATACGTTTTCTAAGAATTTTCCTGCTTCACTTTAACGTTACGACCTCTAGTTGCTCTGTCTCTCCATCTTTCGAAGAACTTTTCACTTAAAGTCATCAAACTGGTATAAAAAACTTCAAGATTGTGATCAAGTCTCCACTTACTCTTTTCTTTCCCATGTTGGACAAAATAATGGCCTCTAACCTCTCGCTGTAACGAAGCTCATTAAATCCCGTACGAACTCTTTTGCCTCCTTTGCTCCTTCTCTGATAGATCTCTGTGCTTCATTCAGGTGCTGTGACCCAGGCTTAAGGAGCCTCTCCGAGTTGTGGTCAAATATACAATGTGAACAGCTTTCTGAATGCTTCGTTATGCATGTACTTGAACATGCGATTCAGATATCTTCTAGCACACAGCTTGTCTCTTTTGATATTCTCATAAGTTAGGGATCTAGCGTCAGTACAAGGGCCAGTCACACACCGATTTCTGTGGATTGTGTGTATGTGTGTTTGTAATTGCTCATTGGGGTGGGTGGAGGCCGACTGCTATGCCTGGGTTTCGAACGCATGCGGGACCGATTCTTGGGGTTGGCGGCTCCGTGGTGACTCGTAGTCAGCACTGGTAACCACTACGCCACGGCGGCCCTTATGAATGTCATTCTATATATGTATGTATTTATGTAGGTGTGTTTGTATGCATGTATGAATGTCTTAAGTTCCTTCTCTCACTCTGCCTGGCCGATTGAGTGTGGGGACGGTATGTACTGCGTGTGAATTTATGCCACTTCCTATCCCATTAAGGTAATTGAGTGTGTGGGTCCGGGTAACGAGCGCTTGTCCCAGATTAAGCCATGTGAAAGCAACCGTCAGACCGTGAGAGATTATTTTCACCTCAGTCTTTCAAGAGGTCGGGAAATCATGTGCGAAAACGCTGGCAAGGTCGGAGACCTGAACACAATATGCTGAAATGCTTGGAAAGTGTGTACGTGTGAAGTGACCTGTGAACGAAGATGCAGTTGCATTTTAGCCCAAGGTGAAGTCAGACCGGCGCGTAGAAAATGTGTTGTGGTTCCCGAGGTGTTCTTGTGCGAGGAAATGAACGAAAACGGGGTGAAGAACAGAGATTATGCAGCATTAGATCTAAAACTGTGAGATATCTTTATATAGATATCCTTGCAATTTAGAGTGTTGAGATGCTGTCGGTGTTTCGAATATACGAACGTTGAAAGACAAGCTGGTACTGTGAAATGTTTAGCGGCGATAAATACTAGATGCCACTGAAATGAGTAGGATTGAATGAGGGGATATGAGGCGGAAGAGCCGAAGGGCATCATGTTTGCGAGATTTACTCGGAAATGAATAAACTAAATTGGAATGGTGAAGTAAACTGATGAATAAACGTGGAGGTTGGATACATTACATACTACCTGTGTATCGCGAGGCTTGAGATGCAGTTTTTCCTGCACCGTAATATAAGCTCTTGCGATGGTTGGAGAAGACCATTGAGGTCCGTTGTCGATTTTATTGTTCCTGTCGCGCGTAGGAACGAGTGTGTCTTGATGGTGTATAAACCGATGCTTGAGACATGACCGTAATTCCTCTGGGCCTAAACAAAATAAGGATGAGTCTATAATCAGTCGTGGAACCCATTAAAATCGGCCCTTATAAAGTAAAGTGGTGTTTAAGGGGTGCTCCTTTGAAAGAATTCTATTTCTTCTTCAAGAAATGCGTAGACTTTAAAGACATATATATTATTTTCAGTTTTACCCTCTGTGCATATTGAGCGGGTTTCATTCGTTCATACTTCAAAGGCCAAGAGGCTAAACTCTTGAGTATTGAAAGAAATGTTATACATTCCATGTCGACCTGCAGGTTTTCCCTTTCTTTGAAAATCACAGTCTTTCATTTCAGTCTTGGTCAAAGAGTGTGCTTTAGAAAGCCATTGGGGCCGATTCCTTGAAATGGAGTCGCACTTGTATTACAAGGGTGCAAGCAACCTTGCAAATTTACTTTGTCCATGTATTTACGTTCTTCTGTTGTCAATGTACGGAGAGCAACGCCAATGTTTTCAGAGCACTCCAGATAGTAGCTTCGTCAACCACAATCTGCAAAGGCAATTTTTTTTGTCCCAAAATGATGTATATAAAAAAAAAGGATACTGTAGCTTTGTATTCAGATTAAGTATAAGGACTAAAGGTCATAATAACCTAGTCTCCGTAATACAGCTGTATCAGCTATGTAAAATGGTATTCTCTGGATTACAAGTTTCATTGATGATCTTTGCGTTATCCCGCTGGCAGCAGACAGGTGTTACGCCATGCGAGTGACATGCGTCAGCCAATATCAAGGCTCTTCATATCTATATTGTTTTTTCGTTGAAACCGTGTGTAATTAAATGGATATATATATATATATATATATATATATATATATATATATATATATATATATATATATATATATATATATATATACACACACATATATATAGACGTAGCTAGGACGCATCTTCGTTTTATATCAGTTTACCATTATATTTCGTGTATCTCCCCTGATGATGTGATTATTACACAAAAGTGCACTTGGGAACTTACAGTGTTTCATTTCCCCGTAGATTCATAGGAATATACATGATCACGCGCTCAATTGTGATCCTTTACAATTATATATATATATATATATATATATATATATATATATATATATATATATATATATATATATATATATATATTATGCGTATTCGCCATTTCCCGCGAAATAGTGTTAAGAACAGAGGACTGGGCCATAGAGGGAATATCTTCACTTGGCCCCTTCTCTGTTCCTTTTTTTTTTTCTTTTGGAAAAGTTAAAAAGAAAAGGAACTCAATGGCCTTACTTACCTTATGGCTTGCTTCAGCTCCCGTGGTTCCAAACACTACCACTTTCGCTTTCAGTTATCAAAAACATTTCAATTCCTCTAAGTGCTCTTTTGTTAGACTTTCAGTCCAAACAGCCTATCTCTCTTCCCCTCCTGAACCTGGTAACCGTACTCTTTTTCTCCGTAACTTGCAACTTTCTCCTCTCACACATTCCCCCAGCCTTTGTAATATATTAGTGGAGAGTGGCACCAGAGCCGTATCATCAGCATACAGCAACTGACTCGCCTCCTAGGCTTTCACACCCCCACCAGATTGCAAACCCATTGCTGTCTCTAAGACCCTAGCATTTATCTCTCTCACCACTCCATCCATAAAGAGATTAGATAGCCATGGTGATATGAAACTCCCTTATCGCAGACCGACATTCATCCGGAACCACTCACTCTCCTCCTCTTCTACTAGCATACACTCCTTATTATCTTGATTTATGCAGTCTCCATTTTTATTAATTGGAGAGTCATTCAGAAACGTAAACACACTAACACGTTTTATTGCATTTTCAGGTAAGTGCGACGGCACTCTTCCTCCATCACCTCGTCGTCAGGTAAGTGACCATACTTTAGTATAAGTAGTATAGATGTTTACCCTTGTTTCCCCAGAGTCGTTCGCTGTGTTGCTACACCCCCCGAAGTCCCATTATTTAGATTCATGGTCTCCTCTGCCATGTTTTCATAGTCAGGTGTTCGTTTCCCGTATCCCCTGAGACTTGTGCAGTGCTTTTTTTTTTTGACATACATCGCGGGCAGGGGTTCATAACTCTAGGGTCACCCAACGTTTTTCTCGGGCTCCTGAATCCATCGAGACTTGTTCTAAGCTGTCAATGCCAACGTTAGCAGTTCCCGCGTTGATATATATATAACAAAAGTGTTGTTAATCCCGGGTTGTTTCGCTTTGTTTTCCTTGTTCATCTTCGTTCCACACGTACCCTACTTCCGTAGTCTAGACAGATAATTGATCGTTAATATGAAGTTTTATTCTTGGGTGGGGGGTCGTAGTAACCATGGAAAAACTGTGATAGGTCTTCGTAAAATTTATAGCTAGAGATCCCATTATTTTAGGGTCATTTAGTTCTTTTTGTTAACCCGAGTCGCATATGTGTTATACTGCCACGTCCTCAGAGTCGCCCTCTCGGTTATTCATCCGTGAGGGCACGTACTCGGACGCAGAGTCTTTAGACTCATAATTTCTGATTCTACATCCCACAGGAGGTGTGCCCTAATGGCATATCTTGAAAGCTACAGGAAGTGGATACACATATCTGATATAAGATATATTGATGTGCACCGAGTTCCTGTTGTGTTGTTACCCATATCATGACTCATTCATATAGCAACGTCGCATTACTCATGTAAACAGCAAGCTGATTGTTGGAGTGGTTTCCTTATATTTGTTTCGGTTCGGTTCGTAAAGTTACTATTGGAAGGGGATAATCCTCGCTAGAAATACAACATATGTTGTAGTTTTTGTAGCGGTCAAATGTTCCATAAAAAAAAAAACAAAGATGGAGGCTCAAGAAGAGTGTGAGGAGAAGGGAGATGGGGAGAGAGGGAGGGAGAGGCTGCTGTTCGACACTTCAAGCGACCAGTTGTCAGTATTGCGAACACACAGTCCTGCCTCGCTACCGCACTCACACCAAACCTCACCATATGACTATCATCTTCAGTAACAACTGGCGCTACGGGGAAGAATTTTGTTGCCTTGAGAGTGTGGCCATATGGCTGCAGCTATAGAAAAGAGATAGGCATGTCGAATCTTGCAGTGCAACGGTGGTGTAGAAGATGGGAGGAAAGTAGAGATCTCAATCGACTTCATTGTGGAGGACAGAGATAGACCGCCCTTGCTGATGATCACAGAATCTTCGATGAGGCGACACGAACTCCACTGACAAATTGCCCCAGAGAACGGCTCCAGCTAGACATTTCTCCAGGAAGTGTGAGGCGGCGGCTCCACGAGGCATGGACACATCCCGGGACTACGAAGACCGCCATCGCGACGCCAGACTCCAGTTTGGCCTCGAATTTTTGAAGGGCGGTCACCTCGGACGAGAACACACTTGCATCCACCACTTATTATGGTCTTCCCCACTGCTGGCAGCCCAACAACACCAGGTGTGCCCACGAGAACATCTTGCAGGTGGTAAGAAGAAGGCATGGCACATGCAAGGTGTAGGTAGGGTACGTGTGCACCTAGTACGACATGCGTGAATGTCCCCTCAGTGCGAGGCTATGCTCTCTCTCACATCCCGAGTGCATATTATTCACGTAGGTATGAATTATATGTCGCTGTACTGCATAATTTATGGCTTCTAGTGAAGATATATAATGAATTCTGATCTTTATATATAAATTCTTGACTGTGACATACGTAATGCTATTAGATACCACTCAGTAGGATTAATGTTAATTCAGAAAAGCATAGTAACTTCAGATGGTATAGTTTAAACTCCTATTACAGGATTATTCCCCGATACACCAGGTCGAAGTCGTCAGTAGGCGATGACGAACAACCCGACATACAACTTTTTTTTTCCACCTCTCGTTCTTCACCTGTTACCTGAGCTGCTGAACACCACTATGATACTCTGTGACACTCAGAAAAGCTTTATATTTTGTAATTCAGATATGTGTAATTATTAAATGTCATTGAACCAACATTGTTTTTTTCTTTTGATATACTTAAAATTCAGCATTAACTCTCGTATTATTGTGTACAGTTCACAGTCTTGTGTAGCTATAGCCCGTGTTTATCAGTCTGTCTGCCTTACTCGCTCTTCTACACCAACATTGCGGTTGTAGTGGGTATCGGTGTGCCAAGCCCTCTTGCTATGGCTGCACTCGTGTACCTAGACTCTTTCAAGGCGACCTATTCTCTCCCTCGTAGAGCCAGTTGTGGCTGATGCTTCATCTGATGAGTTGTGGTGCGAGTACGGTAGTGAGTGAGGATTGTGGTAGCAATTCCAACAACCGGACGGATGAAGTGTCGGAACAGCCTCTCTCTCTCTCTCTCTCTCTCTCTCTCTCTCTCTCTCTCTCTCTCTCTCTCTCTCTCTCTCTCTCTCTCTCTCCGACACTTCAGATGTTTAGTATATACATACATAAATATACATACACATGGATTTCCATTGAGGATTATTCCTTCGCATATCAGTACGGGCCAAAGCAATTATAGGAAGCCACTCTAGCAATCAGCTCCCGAGTTACACGAGTAGTGCGCCACATGAGCAAGTGAGCCATGATATGAGATAACAACACACCTGGAACCGACTGTACAGCGTTTTAGGTACGTACAGCGGTGCTACACAACACACAATGTCACCTTTAGGGACATCAAATCCAAGGATTATGTACACAGAGCCATACTTTCGGCGTCATGTACAAAACTACCGTAGCCTTGTGTTGCGTACACTGACATCGTCAGGTACAGCAGTTTACGTCATTCTTCGGGTTATTATGTACGCATACGTAGTGTCACTCCATGACACTCTGTACTCGATGCTCGGCGGTGTCAGGTCATATGCCGTCGCTTTAACGATTCTGTTAAGCAGCTGAACTACTCCATCCCCTTGAAAAAAGCCGCTCTGACGGATTACGTAACCACAGTCCATCAGAGTGTGGGCTGAGCTTGCGGTCGTACCAGTGACCCCCCCTGGAGTTGACTGAGAGAGAATTCGGACACGTTTTTACAGTGCTCATTTTCATTCTTCCTCCTGTCATATTCCTATGTAGTTTCCTTGGTTTGCCTCAGGCTCACTTGGACCTGTATGTTTACGTTTGCGAAATGAGTGGCTGGCTTGGCTGCCTCGTCTGCCATCTCATTTCCCTCGATCCCTACGTGACTGGGACAGATGCAGTGGCAAGTAACCTGGCTATCCTGTAGCTGGAAACTCTGGAGTGTCGTAAGGATCGAGGTTATGAGTTTGATGCTGTCTCTAGGATGTGACTGCTGCAAGCGCTTGTGTTGGTGTCTTGGAGTCATTGCGGCTTACAACCGGCTTGCAGTGACCGTCTATGCGTGGTGTAGAGCTGTGGATATCGCTATCAGCTCTGTTTGTAGAATGGAGCAGCCTTCCGTTAAGTTTGTCAAGGAGAGTCTGATCCTTTGTGGACCCTGACTCTTCACCTTTCCACCATAATCCCGCACCTCCAGTAGGTCGTTGCCCCTTTGGTCACCTAACCTTCTCTGCCTTATCCAGTAGAGCACTGTTGTTGTTATCAAACGTGTCCATGTGTGTGTCTCTCTGTCTCAGTTCCATCCCCGCTAAATACACAGTGGTTCCACACACTCAGGATCACGTGAACTAATGCTAATGTGGAAGAGTCATGTGCATTTGTGCCAAATTTTAGATTTAGTTTCATTTGTCCTAGACTCAAAGATCACAAGCAGTGGTTCTCTGTAAACAGGAGAGCAGTAACGCTACTTGCTTAGAGCTTCATAGAGCCTTCATTTCCTCGCACTTTGACGTTCTGGTATCGCATGAAATGCTGTGGCATATGCGGTATGGCACATCTCATGCGTCATGTATTGTAGTGTTATAGCATCAGGATATAAGGCAAGTTCGTCACATCTCTAGGGACACTTACCACATCCCCCATTTTTTTTTTACCAATGGAAAGGTAAAAGATTCCGTGCTGGTGATTAACGGTGAGCTGAAGTTCAGGTCACATGATACCGTAAGAAAGACTCAACGCTTATCGAACACCAGCATGATGACGCTATGATCCTGGAAGAGTCATATACTCTATGCAGCTGTGAGAACTCACTTGCATATCTTTCTAAGTTGGGAAGATCTTTAGCTGTAAGTTTGCGAGAGCATTATCTGAATGATCCATCAGAGATTATGCACTTATATTAAGTTCTGTGTATACTATCATCTGGTACCTCCTTGTGGTGTTATCATTACATTGATTGTAATATCTCGTTGTTTCATCTTTGTCAGCCATTTTGTGGCAGCTTTGTGGAATACCACAAGATCTTGGACTGTTGCAGTTTTGGTTTATTGTACAGCAACGAACCTCGTATGAACCACATTGTTTTTTTCCTCTTTTGTGGATGAATATCATCAGTGTTGAAGATGTAGAATGTGATACAATGAAAGAGAGTTTTCATACTGTATCTGTTACCATATAAGATTGTTTACAAACATCCTGCCACATATTGTGCGTTAACCGTGAGTTCAGCACCCATACGTTGATCAAGGAATATGTGTTTGTCATGGTTTCATAGATGTGATATGATGTAATTGGGAGAATATTGCATTTGCTGTCCATTTGGAGTTGCATTTAAGAATGGTTATGGCCATCTTAGATTACAGTTGAATTCGAGGGAGCGTCGTAGTTTCTATCTTGGAGAGGAAGGTCGAAGGAATTTCGAGTCTATGACTTGAGTTTCCTTGTTTCACAGTAAAGTGCCTCGTGGCCGCCGTGAAAGTCGAGAATAATCTGTGTTTCAGTGATGCCGCTTCACCCTTAAAGGTAATATTGCTTTTGGAGTAGTCCGGGGATGTTTAGTGATGCGCTCTTGTCTTCGCTAGTGAAACTGTATATTGCTGCTAACCCCAACATTCAAGAGAGAGAAAGACAATATTTCCTTGATTGTTCTGTGACTCTGCCTCCAACCCAGTTCACGTGTGAGCTTAATGCACCACTGGTTCATCATAAACAGGCCTTCGAAGGTTTTAGTAAGGCACTTCGTATGATATGCATCGAAAGGCAAGATTATCTTTTTACATATCATTCTCAAAATTTGCCTCTGGTCACATACAGGGACAAATTACTCATGCTAACTTCCCAGTCATACACATGGATGACTTGCTTGGCTAGAGCAACATTAATAGTACATCCAGAAGACAACAACAGAAAATATATGAGGCGTAGAGTATTAGGTTCTTATTTTTGTCCGAGACTCAGCGAATCATTGTGTTCATCACTCGCTGGTTATACCAAACACTTGGCTGTATTGTATGACCTCGTGGAGTGTACCATTGCTGTGTGTCCTCGTGGAGTGTACCATTGTTGTGTGTCCTCGTGGAGTGTACCATTGTTGTGTGTCCTCGTGGAGTGTACCATTGCTGTGTGTCCTCGTGGAGTGTACCATTGTTGTGTGTCCTCGTGGAGTGTACCATTGCTGTGTGTCCTCGTGGAGTGTACCATTGCTGTGTGTCCTCGTGGAGTGTACCATTGCCGTGTGTCCTCGTGGAGTGTACCATTGTTTTTGTGTCCTCGTGGAGTGTACTGGTGTTGTGTGCCCTTGTAGAGTGTACCATGACGACAATTGGGTCTTATAAACACTGTTCTGGGAGATCATCTTTCATTTTCAGGAAGCTCGCACATTTTCTTGTCTCTCATGTTTACCTGACATTTTGTATGGTGGACTTCACTGCATGTCCCACAGTCAAAGACATCTTCTATTTTGATTTAGTTGTTTTTGCCACAAGTAGTCCGGATCTGAATAATGTATAAAACTCTGCATTTCCTAGAAAGGTAAAAACGAATAATCATAGTCTTAAATCCAACATATTCATGTGTATATCACCACATATCTTATTCATAGTGCTGAATTTTTTTGTTTACTTTAAAAGCTTTTCCAACTAGCTGTATTCGCAATCAATTACGTATTATTCCCTTGTACTTGGATGTAAATCCCCTTAATACAAAGTTACTATATATATCATGTATATTTTGTATGACATTAAGCGCCATTGCTCCTTTAGGTGCGTACTTTTTTATTCTTTTTTAGTTTATCTTTATAAGTAATCACATGAATTATTATTAACTTCCTTTTCGCTGTATTATTCACATTATTGTTATCTGTCGGCAAATGTGTCTTTTTTTTTTTGACCAAAAATGCGGAACCCACAACTTACTGACACAAGTCCAGAAGCTGGTAGGACCGACCAGGCTCTTGTGGCTAACCTCTGTAAGTTTGACTCTCTGTGATGTACTGATAACTAATAGAAACACTAGCATCACTCTATTCTATGATGTACTGATAACTAATAGAAACACTAGCATCACTCTATTCTATGATGTACTGATAACTAATAGAAACACTAGCATCACTCTATTCTATGATGTACTGATAACTAATAGAAACACTAGCATCACTCTATTCTATGATGTACTGATAACTAATAGAAACACTAGCATCACTCTATTCTATGATGTACTGATAACTAATAGAAACACTAGCATCACTCTATTCTGTGATGTACTGATAACTAATAGAAACACTAGCATCACTCTATTCTGTGATGTACTGATAACTAATAGAAACACTAGCATCACTCTATTCTGTGATGTACTGATAACTAATAGAAATACTAGCATCACTCTCACTATATCTGTGGTCATCCGGACTTTTAATCTGTATCTAGAAATATATGAATTAATATGAAAAGTACTTTTCATTACCGTATGTCAAATTTGCTCTCATTACCGTTACGTAAACGTCCCCAGAGCAACCCAGAAGAGTGCGCACATAAGTGTCCATCACACAAGTGTCCATCGCCGTAGCTTTACGGCTTTACATCACCGCCACATCCCCGCGGTAATAAGACAGGTACAGCGGTGTACGCCTACGCTGGGCTTAGACTAGACGCTCAGGCAACACCAGGAGTGTACCGAGAGAGAGAGAGAGAGAGAGAGAGAGAGAGAGAGAGAGAGAGAGAGAGAGAGAGAGAGAGAGCATAGCTATCGGCGTTCAGGTGCAATGCTCTGGTTCTCTCTCCACTTCTGGGAAACCGTTTGAATGAGTCTGGTTAAGTGTGATGTCTTCACTCCTCTTGAGAGACGACGTAGAGTAGTATCTTCTTTGTACACAGTCCTTCTTTCATTCGGTCTTAAATGATGCATTTCATACCACTCAGAAAGCCTCTCCTTTCCTCCTTCCATGTTACCCGAATGATTTTGACCAGTTTATATTAAGATCCGTCACTCGCCTTCAGTGGCAAACATTTCCTCAATACAAACAACATCAGTGAAGATAATCTCAGACGTAGATCACATGCGAGGTGCCTCATAGAAGGCTCTTCCGAAGTAGATAATCCTTGACTAGAAGGTCAACTGACGTGCTCAGAGCTTCAGAACTTTTAAGTTTGGCTTACAGTGTCTTAAGGACCTCCCGTCTGCTGATGTGGCACTTATCCTACCTGAACTCATGAAGATACACCTGAGGACATGGGCGTATGGGAAAGGTTCATGATTGGATCTCTCTTCCAAACACTGACAGACGCGTTTTGATGAACGTTTTATGACGGTGCATACGTAATGATAATCTGAATAGGTGACAGACGCGTTTTGATTAACGTTTTGCCACGGTGAATACTTAATGATAATCTGAATAGGATTTGCATAATGAACGATTTGCCGAGCCAGTAAACAATCTCACTTTCTTTCATTCGTCGATTTTGTTTTCATGTGAGTGAAATTTATTTTCCATATCGAAATAATTTTTCTTTTGCCTGTCGAATGAAATAGTTTTTCCTGCTGCCGTCTTTCGTCTGTTAAGTAGGCTTCTGTTACTCCTTTCATCTCCTTTCATCCATATATATATATATATATATATATATATATATATATATATATATATATATATATATATATATATATATATATATTCTTTTCTTTTCTTTCAAACTATTTGCCATTTCCCGCGTTAGCGAGGTAGCGTAAAGAACAGAGAACTGGGTCTTTGAGGGAACATCCTCACCTGGCCCCCTATATATATATATATATATATATATATATATATATATATATATATATATATACTGAGTATTACTCGGAGAACCATTCTCATTATATATATACATATTACAGTAGTCTTACATATTTGTCTACGATGCTCGTACTCCCACTTATACTTAAGGACACAATTAACAAATGACTAATTATACGTTAGTTATTACGTCTTTGGAACCCCCCATCTTGTTATATACTTTTACCTCATTCCCCTATCATCGTTGGGGATGGTTTAGAAATTTGATTTGCATATAGATCATCTCATCTGTAATCAAAGCATTGCTCCCACGCATATCATTTCATCTTGCACATGAACAACAAACACTTTACATCTGCCTTCATTAACCCTCGCGTTCCCTTCCTTGATCTCCCGTCCTGTAAATAGAGAAAAAAAAAACTGCATTTCCTTCTTTGATCTCCGAAATGGGATTTGTAAAATTCCGTGCTCCTGCTGGTTATGCCCTCCTACGATCTCTGAAATGATTATCTTCTTAGCAAGTGTGTCACACACGCCCCAATACCCCATTTATATGCAGATGAAGCCCGCCAGGGTGGTGGTACACCGCCCGAACATCTTTACCGCACCAGGAGATGTGGAGTGTGTTTGAACAACAGACGTTGCTTTATCATCCTAGTTTGGCCCAAATCCGGTCATGATAATTGCATATGCTTGTTAGATCTCGTGTGAAGTTGTACTTCTTAACTTCACTCACAGCGTGATCCATATTTGTCCTCAAGGGACTTTTTCTCGACGTGTCATCTAATGTGATATGAGAAAGGATTTTATTCTGGTCCCCGGGCGTTATGTTGGAGCATATGATGACAAAATTTTTTTTCTTCCGCTAATATAGTTTTTTTTTTTTGTGTGAATTTTATGACACCTTTGATTTACGCCAATGATTTTTTTTTTTCCTTCGATTTCGTGTACCACATCGAAATTCTAATTCATATCTTTTGTTGCCCAGCGAACAGCGAAGAAAACAGTAGCCATACGCTTACCTTCCTTTACTTTTGATAACAGAACGAAAAGTCTTGATTATTCTTCTGAATTTTTTCATATTCTAGGAAACCTTCTTTCTTTAACTAACACTGACACTACCAAGGTGGGAGAGAGAGAGTGGGTACCACTGGGAAGAGATGAAGGAACTTTTTCGTACGAGATAACCAGATACCTCTAAATTGCTATAGAATATCTGTTATATTGAAAAGTTTCTTATTTTTGCCAGAAAAGTATACCAGAATTTTAGATTTCTGAATAATTGTTGAATATTTGATAAGATTAAGATCAGATACACAACAATGAAAGAGTGTTTGAAAAAAAATGGCTGAGTTGAAAAACAAAGATGATTAAGGTATGCTTCAACTAGATTATCGTATTTCACTCACGTTTCACATGAATCTCCTTATCATATCTAGGATACGACAGCAAAGTCATAGTACTTCAGTCGCCTTTTATGTCAAGTCTCTTCACTATTAATGCCTTTCATTTTCTGTTCGGGTTTGTTGACGAACGGCTTAACTGTGTCTGAGCTATATATATAGGACCTCCAATCTGATCCAGATACACATGTATTGAATCTACTACATTCGTTGAAGATTTGTGCTCATCTCTGCTTTTCAAAATGATGATCAACGAAGTCTTGAAACACACTTGTTTGTCTTGATTGATCGTGCAACTAGCTGTCAACACTATTTCAAAGGTTTAAGTCAAAGGATGAGGTTAGAAGTACCACCCATACCGAAACAGTTGGAGTAACATACCTCAGAGGTAGCGATACTTTTTGTTTTTTTGCTGGCTGTACAACATCCCATTTCAAATCCTCAGGAACATTGGAGATTATCGTTGTTACGATGATTGAACAGATGTTCCGGTGACTCATTATCCGATATATAATGCTGTGCGTTCTCTAAGAAACAACACCGGGAATTAAACGCGCAGTGTTTCTTTTGATACCCTGACAGTGAGTGATGAATGTTTGTGTTGTTATCTATTTGTATGGGAGGAGGAGGAGGAGGAGGAAGTTCTTCTTCTCGTGAGGTGCCATTTTTTTTTCTTTTTACTTTGTTTTCGTGCAACTTTCCAAATTTCTCAATGCTGTCGTAACTGACAACCTTATCACTCAGTTTATTCCATTTATCCACGATCCCAATAATGTGAAAGTACTGTTATACGCAATTTCTAACAAGTTTCTTGCTTAATTTCATGTTTTGGCCTTGTGGCCGTTCTGTCTTTGCATCTATCGAAGACTTGGTCGCAGTTAACATCACGGATGCTGTATAGATACTTAAATTCTGTGATAAAGTCACCCTTTACTCTTCTCTCGCCCACTTGGTGATTTGCCTTTACCCCTGCCTACCCTAGTTTGCCTGGACTCCTTCCTGCTGCCATCCCAACAGGCTACAACTGACAGAGCCCACCATGTCCCCCTATCTCCTCTCTACCTCAGACTACCTCAGATATGATCTTAACCAGGGAACTTTCCACTGCTCACCCTGTTCTATTTACCTCTTTCCAAACCTGCCATAAACCTGCCTTACCCACGGCCTCTAAATGTCTGCCATGTTCCTTGACCTGAATCCTTTTTTTCGTATGTTTATCAACAGATAGCCTATTATTCTCGTCTAACATTCTGTCAAGGCGGGCTTTCCCTGTTCAATTAAAAAGGAAATCATACCTGTCAAGCTTCAAGCTTCTGTCATGAATTAAATGGTCCCATAAATTTATGTAAAAGATTGCATCTTCTCCCTACAGAGAGCCTCAAGTCTGTTGTTCATCCCTAGCATTCTACTGAGGGTACAGGAGCTGACGACAAATCTAGGGAGCAATCCCGATACAATTCATCTCCAAACTTACGTATGGCTCCAACTCATCTCAAACTTACGTATGAGATGTCTATATTTTGCTAAAATTTCTTTCGACCTGTCACTGTGTATACCGTTTTGGCCGGGAATCGTAATCAGACCCTCTGGCTGAGGAAGTTGAAGGTAGATTAGTGGCTGAAGCTGAGTTTATCATTCTTTTTTTTTTCTTGTCAGCTCGGCATCGCGGTCTTAAATGTTGAATTAAGAGCCGTCCAATATGATTACCATTATCCCGGACGTAATCATATCCCGGACGTACTTAGAGTGTAGCGGGGAACAGGAGTAGAAGGGTTCTTTGTCGCATACGTACATAAGTGCTACTTGAAACTGTCTGTTTTATTACATTCTCTTGAAGGTGAAAAACATATGCTTGTGGTTAGTAACTTGGGAAGGGAAGAGGAGAGAGGGGTTTTGAAAAGTAGTAATTTCCTAAACCATGAAAATGTCGATGATACATACATGTAAAATGACCAGATAACTATTTTTTGTAATCGAATTCTTCTCGATCTTTTCAAGTTGACTAGCATCTATTTTTACGTGGCTAGGGAGGTTAGGTTAGATACCTCTAAGGATTGTCCCAGCGTGTCGATCTGCATCCATCAAATCGTCTTCAGGTTCGGGTGGAAATGTCAGTGGAGCAGCTGGGAATGACTGCGGGTAGGTGGGTGAGGCTGGTGAGCGAAGTGCATGTAGCACTGCGCGATCATAGGTTGTAACATGGTGCTGGGGCGTGTAGCTATAGTATCCTGTCTTGGCCTGTGCTGTGGTTGTCGATTTTTCGTTGTTTCTAGAGAATCAGTGCTTCGGCGTTGTGTAGGTGTCTTGCGTCTCGTTCCTGGTGTAGTATCCTCTTAGATTTAACAAATGTCTTTCGTGTGAGGGCAGTGTTATGCTTCTTGATGATATTTAGTTTGATGGAGCCTTCTTATAGGTGTAGGGTAAGTCTTCTAGATAGTGGACAGCTTGTGCTTTCCACAAAGGTCATGTTAATAACGAGTTCACAGTCTCCTTGTTGACATTTAGAGTCATGAAATACGTCGCATTCTCGTAACGTTTTTTTCTTTTTTGTTTACCTGAGTGTTTATGATGCAGTTGTTTATTTTTTGTTTCTGTATCAGATAATTAACTTGACTTCGTTGTCCTGTGTTTTGTGTTGATGTTTCTGGGGACGATGCCTCCTAGTGCACGTTCTTCTGTCTTGTATGTTGTTACCATCTGGTTACAACAAGATATTTTGTGTTTGTTGTATTTTCTGTCACATTTTTTTTTTTGCTATCAATTATTCTCGTTGCTTGTCTGAGTTCTTGTAGCTGTTGTTGGTGAGGATCTGTTTAATACTTTTTTGTAGAAGATATGCCAGTTTAAATCCCGTCTTGTATGCTCGGTATGACTTAGCGTTACTGACCCCTGTTTTGTAGCGTTGGAACATTCACTAGCTGCATGTAAACATTATGCGAGATCTGTAGGTTTCTTTTGAAAGGTTACGTGGTCGCCAGTGTTGCCATTCAAGACGACTTCGAGAGGCATCTTGTTTTTGACGCTCAGTTCATGAAAGAATGTCAGAACTTGAGTTCTCTTCCATTGATGTCTTAAGGTGGTTGAGGTGTGTTTCATCTCTGACTACATAGATGGCATTGACGTATCTGCAGTGTGTTATAGGCGTAGTGAGTCTTCCTGTTGGTCATTGTTTTCAAGGTGATACATATAGAATGCGGTAAAGATGCCCCCTCATGGCGAGTCCTTATGCTGTCTGTGTGTCGGAAAAGAGCTTGTGTAATAATGCTGACTCTCAGAAGTTGCTGTAGGATGGTAAGTAGGATGCTTGACGGGTGTACTTCTGGGTGGCTGTGTACGTTTTTGCAGATGATGTGGATGGTGGTGTCTGGGAACGTCGGAGAATACGTCTCGACATCTAGAGATGCTGTGAGCCCATCTGGAATAGTGGAGCAGAGAATCTGGGGGAATTCATCAGTGGAGTTGATTACGTACTTTGCTGGGAGGTATTTGATGATGATGTTAAGTTCTTTGGCCGTGTTGTATGATGGAGTGGTAACGAGAAATGATTGGACGTAAAGCCTTGATTGGCTTATGTGTCTTGACGTCGCCATATATGTCTCCAGGGTGTGTGGTGTCCTATGATGGGTGTGAACAGGCTTTCGCTCTTGACTGCATTGGCTGTGCAGATAATCTTGTTCAGCACAGTCTTGAGTTGTCTTGTGGCATGTCGTGTGATCTATTGTATTTTGTATCGTCTTTGATAAAGCAGTGGTAAGTGCCAAGGGCAGCAATATACTAGGTGTTAAAAACAGTGATAAGTTACAAGTGCAGTGTATGCAGCAGTTGACACCTGCCAGACAACGAAGGTGTCTTAGTAATGCTGCCGATTTCTATAGTCCTTACGTCAGGATGAGACGATCATGTATCGGTAATCCGGACGAAGATACTAATGAGATCAGCGACATACCTCAGGAATGGATAGAGGTACGACGAGACAACCCGCGCAAGGTGATGACTCTCGTCAAGGAGATTTTCGACCAAGACCAAGAATCTTATCACAGCCAACAGAATCAGCTCAGGGAACAAGATCTTACCCAGCTTCTCAAACCACCATGAAGCCTTTGCCAAAATTCAGGGTTCTCCCATCAGCAGACTTCACAACATCCTACCATGTAGTAACATCCCTGGGAACAATTCACCCACAATTGAAAATTCAAGCCTGCCCGCATTTAGGAGAACACTTTCACTCCTTTAGGTCAGACTTCATTGGAAAAGCTGCAAACTCGGAAAACCATAAACGGGAAGGCAGTAAATCTAGAAATCCAGAGGTCAGAGATCTTCAACGCCGTTCTTTTCCGCTACCCACTAGAAATGAACCTGTCCCATACCACGAAAGGCTTAGGGCTGCTTCGCGCCAAGGACGAAAGACGAAACTCTGCAGGTACTTGTTCACGCTCGGGGTCTTCACCAAGGGGTGTGCCTCTCCCGAGCTCGGTGTGGGATTTACTGCAAGACTTATCTTACGGAGGAATGCCTGAAGAAAATATATGAAACAAAGAAGCACTGGAACCCTAATGCCCCAGTTCCTAGGGAGAGCATCATGTCTGGAACCCATACTGCCCTTGTTTACCTCTCAAGAAGACAGGCAATTCTAATGCCAAGCTACGTCAACACCAACTCCTAGCCAGCATACACAGTCAATGGCACTACCCAAACCAATTGAGCGAGCACCTTTCCGCACCTCAGTAGACTTTCCAGCACTGACATTGACGGGAGTCAGTATTCAAGAAGACAAGATCTATCAAGTCGTAGATCTCTTCATCAGCTAAGGCAAGCAGAGCTCTTACGACGGATCACCAGCAAACACATCAAAAGCATCTCCAGCTCACACACTATCCTCGACATCGGTGATAAAAGTGACGACAGTATCGAAGTCAGCTCCAGCACAATGAACATCACGCATCCTTCCATCAACGATTCAATATACCCGGAAGACCTACCGAAATATCCCAAGGCGGAATCAGCGAGCACTTGCAAGAACGCCAATTCATATCACTTCTCAAGACTGCTCCACGGAAAGAACACAGGGCATCCTTCACATTCTATGTCTCCCGACAGACTTCGGCTCCAAGAAGTCCCGGAGCGTCCGCTTCGAGAGCGCAGACCCAGAAATGAACCAGAGCCACACATACAGCGAAGACAGAACGTAGCACCCAGTAACTCACGGATGCAGACCAACTTGAAAATTCTTCGGTGGAACACCCAAGGTCTAAGCAAGAAAGCTGGCACTTTCACTGCCATCATCTTGCGAGGAGGTTATGATGTTATTCTCTTACGGAAACTCTGTATGTCCAAAGAAAAACGTTCACCATCCCAGGATATACGACAAATCCTCTACCCCAAGAGGAGGACACCAGAGGTTGTATGACTCTTGCCTCCTTCGTGAAGATGGAGAAACGCAAGCTGTCAGACTAGCCTTACGAAACACCGCTGTGACTGTCTACAACCTTTACAAAAATCTGAGAGGCTCCCTCGATCTCGGAGAACTCTTCGCTCTCGCCGAAATAGGGACATTGCTTTCTGGCGGAAACTTCAACGCCCACCATCCAGTTCTCCAGTCCCCGGGTGCCTTCACTCTTGATGGCCGACTTTGGCCTCTTGAACATGGGTGAACCAATGCATTGTTCGTTTGAGTAGACTCGATCTTACCTTTATCTCCGCCTGCCTAATTCCCTTAGCATTAGAGAACATTCAAATCATCACCACCACCTCGACCGACGAGATGGAACTTTAGGAAAGCAGATTAGCCAAAATTCAGAGAGCTTTTTGAGATGTGGGCAACTTCACAGGACCCCCCAAGAGACCTGGACGAGCTTGAGCAGAACTTTGTCCAGTCAATGCGAAATGCGACAGAACTGTTCATTTCGGCCTCCAGAGCCCCTTCCTGTGACTACTGGGAGAGTTGGTTCTACTTCAAAAGTATTAAAGAATCTATCCATGAAACTTTATCCAAGAAACCCCACGGATTAGAATCTGCTGATGCAATACACTGTAGTCATGGACACTCGCCAAAAATTCAGCAGGGGGAGAACCAATCAGTGCTGGATTGGTGTAGCCAGTTCAATCATCGTACAAACCTATCAGAACTCTGCTTCAGCTGAAAGTAATCCCTTATCGCAGAACACCACCTTCCCCTCATCATTCTAATCCACAGGAAGAGGCTAGCGGAATTACCACCTTCGTTGAGAAAGCTGCCTCTCATCTCCCCGAAGAGGTTCAGAATATTCGGCACGAAGAAATGTAGGGCAAGGTTAATCAAGACTGTACTCTTCTAAATGACACCGACACTTCTTTCACCCATAACGAACTACAGGTGGCCAAATAAAGGGAAAGATACGGCCGCAGGAGGGGACAAGATCTCGTATTCCATGCTAAACAAACTTAGTCCTAATGGAAACGCAGCCTTCCTCATTGTCATTGTCGCCATATAAAATACCCACATCAGCCTGAAAGCAGTTAAATATCCACTCTTACCCTAGCCACAGAAATCAGGAAAGTGTTGACCTATCTCTTAAGTTATATGGGCAAGACAGTGGAAAAAAAAAGCTAATATAGATGGTGTTGTAGCCACCGAAAGCATCGCGTCAATACTCAGCACGATAAACAACAGACAGGCTATCACGGTGTTTTTATCCCTGGAAAAGGCCTTTGAGCTAGTCAGTGTCACAACCATGCTAGAAAACCTACTTCAGAGGGTGTAAAGGAATGTCTTCTCTCCTGGAACTTCTTGACGGACCGTAAAGCCAGAGTTTGGCAGGTACTCAGTTATACACCTTTGAAAAAGGAACACCACAAGGCTGCATCCTCAGCCCATTCCTGTTCAACATGCTCATAGAGACACAGGAATATCTCTATTTCCCTTTTTATATACCAAGACGATTGCAAGCTCCTTCTAACAGGAAGATATACTATATTCCATGCCCACAAGGAATGAGATCTCCTTACCACAGAAGTTGCCTTCTTAGGCCCCAGGATAAACATTCGGAAAACAAAAGCCATCGCCTTTAGAATGGACCGACCAGGGCATCCAACGCGGATTCAACATCATGATTTTGATTGGGTCGACACGCACCAGTGCTTGGGGATATTTGCTGAACAGCAAGCTATCCCTCCAGCCACAGCTCAACCACCTGAGGGAAAGAAACAAGAACCGTTGACCAGTCATGAGAAAAATTATTGGCTTCCGAGGAGATGCAAATTTTCCCCTTCTACGAACCTTGATGGTGCAATCCATTCTCTCTTCAGTGGATTGCAGTTCACCTGCTCTGTGCACCAAGCTTGGGATGGTACAAAACAGTGCCATGAGGACCATGCTTGGTGCTGCGGTGTGGACGCGCATCTGTAACCTACAAGAAGAGAGGAATCTACCAACCTTAAAAACGCGAGTTGATTAACGACTCATTTATATCACAGGAAAGAGCCTTCAGTCGTCTTCAGTCGTCAAGATTATCTTCAAAAACAAGCAGCTACCATGCTTAGCCAGAAGGCTCGACCTTGAACCACAGGCGGCAAACAGCGTCCAGAAATTCCACCTTACCGAGAAAATTCTGGGCCAAGGCACAGACACTCCTCACGGTGTTCAGGGTAGAAAGGATAACTACAGCACTGTAGCCTGACTTGAAATAGTACGGGAGTCACTAAGAGAACTGCCGATCACACTGTTCACTACTTTGCTGATGGTTCCGTCGACCCAGAATCCAACACTGCGGGTGTAGTAGTGTGGTCTGCCGATTTCACTGGAATTTGGAAAACCTCAGACTCATGCTCCACAATGCAGACAGAGCTCGAGGCCATCGCTGAAGCTCTGGAACATGCCAAGACCCAGCACCACCAATCCAATGCCATCCAAACTGACTCCAGATCCGTACATAAGGCTATCCAAACCACAAAACACTGTGTGACAGCATCGAGCCTATCACCACATGCAGAGTATATCTTTATCATCGCCACACTGCAAATGCCGAGGTTGTCTAACACCGATTACCCAGTCACATCGGGAGCTTGGGAAATGAGAAAGTAGATGAGGCAGGAAAGGCAGACAGCCACTTCCAGCACATCGAGTTTAAAGTTCACCCCAGCAGATCTCAAATATTGCATCTGATAAAACCATTCTATAAGAAGTCAAGAGATAGGACCATTAAGAGTGGGCGGCAAAAGTCTCACCATCAGCGTGGAGGTACATAGCCGTCACACAACCCGTCCGGTAACCAAATGCACGGACCGGAAGCTCGCCGTCAACTATTCACAGACTACGGCCGCAATGCAGATGCAACTTGGAAGTCCAGAACCCATTGAAAAGGAATTTATACACTGCAACGAAATCACTTCTGCTCCACTCCTGCGCTGCCTTCCTAGAATGCTGTGTCACAGAACCTCCGAGAAACATCACCGCCACACCAAACACAGCTCTAGGCAGCTTACTATTCTTCTCCATCAGTAAGGCAAAGGCGGCATATATTACTGGGAACCTTGAGATCCAGGCTCAAGACCTCCTCACCACGTACCCACCACCTCGCTAAACTTTTGACGCTCCAGCACCCTGTGAGGTGTTAACTTTCTCTTGCACTAAGAAAAAAATTCCTCTTCCACCTTCCCTACAAGAGAAAAACGTGGTGCATCAACACTCATATTCCAAGCGACGCACAAGATTCTCTGATGGTCTGTCAACAATAACCCGTGTGTCGATATCATCGACGAAACTATAACAGCAACAACAACAGCAACAAGAACATACCCGCAATCATCCCCAGCTGCTCCATCGACTTCTGACACACTCCTGAAGATGATTATTGATGGATTCAGGTCGAAACGTTGGGACAATTCTGTAGGTTGGGCAGTCCCTACAGAATCTACCTAGTCTTGCCAAAAGAGATATTAAGCATTTCTGAAAAATCAGAACGAATCCGATATAAGTAAACAGTTATTTGGTCGTTTTAAAAGAATGTTTCCTGGAAGAACTGCTTCCTCTGTGTGTGTGTTTGCTATCTAACACCACATCCTTGGGCCCAAACCGTATGAGAAAAGTCACCTTTGGCGAGTCTGTCGAAAAACTATACATTCTCGTCAGAGAACTTCCTTCGAGGGGAAGTATCCTCGGTGTAAACAGAAGGTCCGCGGAAATGGAAGAAAGGGGAGGGCGTCTGGTGCATCTTTACCAACCTCAACACTTTGTACTCTCGAGAACCACCGTCATGAGCCAGTCTGACGTTAACAGTAACCTGAATCATAAATTCATTTGTCGTGATGTTCAACTGTATGGAAGACGACGAAACCTACATCAGATTAATTTAATTTAGTTTGTCTTGGAACAAAGATCACAGTCCTCCTCGTCTTGGAACAAAGTCCATTTTCCTTCATGTCTTAGAGTACATTTTCTTTGTCTTTGGACAGAGTTCATTTCCCTCGTTATCGAGGAATAAAGAGTAGTTCCCATATATGATATTACAGTTCACGGTCAGCAGATAGTGATTTTCAAAAGTTTCCACTGTAGCGAATAATATCCCAGGTAATGCACGTCTAACGAGCGGACACAGGTAATTGACAATGTATTCACGGCTAATTGATATTCCCTGAACCAGTAGACTGCCCAATAAAATCCAGTATGGCGGTAAACATAGACTCGCGTAAAATAGAGTATTTTGCCTTCTTTTTTCTATGATTCATTCTGGAAGTTGATTTGAATCAAGAACGATGCAAAATAATCACAGATCAATTCAGTGTACTTAGGAAAAGCTGACAAAAAGATTACAATAGAAAATGTTCAGTGGTAACAGTAAGCCGATATTACTGTGCATCTTCTGTTGTATATTTGCGTACCGAGGTTTGGACTCTGATATACAGGATTGTATAATTCTAATGTCTGACACGATGTAAATCCTTATATATATATATATATATTTCTTTTCTTTCTTTTAAACTATTAGCCATTTCCCGCGTTAGCGAGGTAGCGTTAAGAACAGAGGACTGGGCCTTTTTTGGAATATCCTCACCTGGCCCCTTCTGTTCCTTCTTTTGGAAAATTAAAAAAAAACGAGAGGGGAGGATTTCCAGCCCCCCGCTCCCTCCCCTTTTAGTCGCCTTCTACGACACGCAGGGAATACGTGGGAAGTATTCTTAATCCCCTATCCCCAGGGATAATATATATATATATATATATATATATATATATATATATATATATATATATATATATATATATATATATATATATATATATTTCATACATATTCACCATTTCCAGCGTTAGCGAAGTAGCTTTAAGAACAGAGGACTAAGCCTTAGAGGGAATATCCTCACTTGCCCCCCTTCCCTGTTCCTTCTATTGAAAAATTAAAAACGAGAAGGGAGGATTTCCAGTCCCCCGCTCCCTCCTCTTTTAGTCTCCTTCTACGACATGCAGGGAATACGTGGGAAGTATTCTTTCACCCTTGCCCCCAGGGATGATATATATATATATATATATATATATATATATATATATATATATATATATATATATATATATATATATATATTATATATATATATATATATATATATATATATATATATATATATATATATATATATATATATATTTTATCCCTGGGGATAGGGGAGAAAGAATACTTCCCACGTATTCCCTGCGTGTCGTAGAAGGCGACTAAAAGGGGAGGGAGCGGGGGGCTGGAAATCCTCCCCTCTCGTTTTTTTTTTTTTTAATTTTTCCAAAAGAAGGAACAGAGAAGGGGGCCAGGTGAGGATATTCCCTCAAAGGCCCAGTCCTCTGCTCTTAACGCTACCTCGCTATCGCGGGAAATGGCGAATAGTTTGAAAGAAAAGAAATATATATATATATATATATATATATATATATATATATATATATATATATATATATATATATATATATATATATATATATATATTCGCGTGGTACGGAGTATGTTGGTGGTCTGGTTATGAGTTATACAAATGAATTCAATCAACGACAGACCACTGGATCCTTTCGAGACTCTTTGTGATAGTGGAAGATACCAGAAACCCCCAGAATAGTGTGGTAAAAGTTAGAAGATATACAGATAATTCGTCGTCGTCGTCTTCAGAGAAAGTGACTTAAGTTCTTCCTTACCTCAAAAGTCAGACGTTACTGTCAGAACCAGAGAGTATATACATAGGCATGAAATCCTTGGGTACTGGGTGGGTCCTTATTTCTGAAAAGAAAATATACGCTTTTGTGTTAAAGTTTGTGAATTTAATCTTGAATGCTGTTGGCTGACGTAAAGTTGAACAAAATGATTTTGTAATTTGTTTACTAACATAATTGAAATCCTGTGTCCTTAGAAAGGGAGTTTGGTGTGTGTACCAACGGTTTCTGGGAAAGGTTGTGATTCTACCTAGTGTGGTGGTTTTGTTTGGAAAGGATCTCAATATTCTTTATATTGTGGTCGTTGTTATTTAAGAAAAGTAATAATTGATTTTCATAGCTACTTTAACAGTCTACTAAAAAGAATGCTTCTAGGTTCACTGATTTCTCTCTTCCTCCTGTTTTGGCTCATATGAACATCACAGAATAACTCGTGATCTAGTTAAGGCCTTCCCCAGTCCACAAACCCCATGGTAAGGAACTATTAACATTCATGAACACATAGGCCGAGGCTGTAGGTGCGTGGCGCAAATGAAAGCATATCGGTAAGAGGGATTCAATCAGATATCTAGATTTCGGAGCTTCGTAGGACAATATGGTTCTGGGAAGTATTACAGATATGATAGATGTCATCTTAGAGAGAGAGTTGTCACATTTTCTCATGAAGATGATCTTTGGCCAGTTGAGGTACTAAGGAGGCCTGTGAGTATACTAATATCATGAGTTCATTACAAGACATATATGTCACTAAAGATAGTGATTTGAAAAAGAAAATAAATTCCTTCAAGTCGTTATTTTTGTCTTGCGTTTTTCGCTCGACTCTGCAGAAGGTTTAGGAATCGTGGCTTGAAGGCAGCGTGGACAGTTAACTCTGATTCATCCTCTGGTATGATAGAAGATTCATTGAATCAGGATTCATCTCTTCTCAGGTGCATCCCACACTGATAAACGCTCCAGGTCACAATGAAAGTACTCGTAAATGATTCAAAAAAGAAGTGATTGAGAGCTAGGAAGAATCAATGGCTTGATAAATAAGATGATGATAAGATACCTCCTGGTGAGGGCATGGCAGGATGGTGTGACTTGGGGTAACTTGTATTGAGCAAAAAGAACGACTTTGTGGAGTTTGTGTAAAGGATGGCTGGAAGTGATGTGTCATGTCATACACCCAGCTCGTGTGTGTGTGTGTGTGTGTGTGTGTGTGTGTGTGTGTGTGTGTGTGTGTGCGTCCATAAGACGCCTTGCTTCCTCTAGGAATTACCCTCTGGCTAAGTGATAAGGCCAGAATGAGATCCCCCACCTGCCGTATCCATACACACCATCCCAGTGTGCCCCATCCTCACGACATCTTCCTAGGTCCACCACCAGCTGTACCTTCATACCAGCCCCACCTGAGGATACCTTGCCATCTTCCTCTTACGTATATGTACTTTACTTTCATCAAGCATCTTCCAAACGTAACCAAAACGGCTTCCAGGTATTTCACTTAATAAACCAAGACTCATTTTTATTTCCTTTAGGCTGTAAAAAAAAATAGACGAGGGCTGTGTGTGTGTGTGTGTGTGTGTGTGTGTGTGTGTGTGTGTGTGTGTGTGTGTGTGTCTGTGTGTTGGCTCCCTCAGCTTGTCCACTGGAGCACACAACCTGCGTATTTCAGCCACACGTCTCTTCCACCTCCCGCTCTGTAATTGCCTCTGACTGGATCCCGAGTCATTTTACATTCTAAATTGAACCCAGTGACATCAATCGTCTCCTCTCTTCTTTGCTGTACTTCCCTCTGTTCTTGGTGATGTCTGTGAAGGAATATGACTGGTATGCTGCAGACACAATGATGTCTCAAGAATCGAGCGATCGTTATGAAGGAACACAATGGAATTTATGGAATCGAGCAGTCGTTATGAAGAAATCAATGATGCATGGAGTGAAATTCGTTTCTTTTTTTTAGTGATATGAATTGATAATCCTTTAAGTCTTGTAAATACGAGAGACATGGTGTATCTGCTCACAGTACAAACAGCTCAAAGTCAGCGGTTAATCTTCTTACCTTCGGATATTGGTAATGTATTATAGTATGGCATCCCCCTGATCGAGACAACGACCCATCGTGGTTCAACACCAGCACGACCTCTGTATTACTGTGCAACTAGTGAATGAGCTCAACCCTTCTAACAGACCTGGCTACATTCCATTTATGTGTGAAAGATATGGCGGAGGCTCCGTAGAAGAAATTGTGATATATGGGGGAAAATAATGATGTTTCGTATTGATGATATTAATTTTGTAGTAGCAGACACGAATAGATGGACAAGAATAAGACTATATAAAAAAATTGGACTGTACATGTCATAACAACTGTACTCTCTGGTGATGTTCGTGCATTCAAAAATAATTCGTATGGCTAGGGAATATCTGAGTGCAAGCAGATAAGCTAATTCCATTGTTGTGTACAAATTATGGCCTTTGGGGAAAATTCGTGCTAAACTGTCCTTTCGATGAACCAACGCCATATTCTGGTTACACCAACACTATCATTGTTTTAAAGCACCTGCAGATGTTTGGCATAATATATATATATATATATATATATATATATATATATATATATATATATATATATATATATATATATATATATATATATATATATATATATATATATATATATATATATATATATTAGAACTTAATGAAGTGTAAATATACATGAAGACATGGAGTAAGCTTTTGAGACATAGCGGTGACATAGAGCTTTACTTGTGGAGTAAACCAACGGAGTCTACAGTTGAGGCTGTTCAAAATTCCAGTAGGATAGCGGACTGTCGGTAAATCCATATCCACCTTTACTGAGGCGACAGACTTCCAGGAAACTCATGTGTGTTGGAGCGGCAATAACCTCGCCAATTTCTCTGGAATCGAGGAAGAAGTCTGCCTTCACGTCCCTGTGTGTGGGGGGATCCACTGCTGGATTTATGTTGGGAGGATGTCAGCGTGAGTGAGGAACACCTTGTGCACTCTCTGTTCCTCCTCATTCTTAATCATCTCATATTTTTCTAGGAAGCATTTACGACTGTACACACATTTTCATCCTTGAGTTAATTCAGTATCTATTATCCCTAGGCAAAGATTTATCCCTCTCATGATCTGAATATTCTCAGAGTGTCTTGGAAGATTAACCTCTGCTGCCCTGACTGATATTTGGTAAAAATCTTGGACGTGTAGCAGCATTCGGTGTGCTAAAAACTCTCGCCCTCCGAATTCAGCAACGTTTGCTTCGTATCTTCGGTTGTGTTAATGTAACTCGACATATCTGACACCAGCTGTGCATGGCTTATTATACTCGGTGGTTCCGAGAACTGCGTGAATTTTACCATAGCAAAGTAAGTCTTGTTTAAACAATCACCAGTACCATTCTTGATTTGGCAGCGGATGGAACCATGGAAGCGGAAGTGAAGGGGCGAAAGTTCTGGGAGCGTTGAAAAATGTGTGGAAGTCGAGAACGTTATCTTGGAAAGCAAAAATGGGTATCTTTGAAGGAATAGTGGGCTATAGTGGGCGTGGGCTATGGATAGAGTTGTGCGGAGGAGGGTGGATGTGCTGGAAATGAGATGTTTGAGGACAATATGTGGTGTGAGGTGGTTTGATCGAGTAAGTAATGAAAGGGTATGAGAGAGTGTGGTTGAGAGAGCAGAAGAGGGTGTTTTGAAATGGTTTGGTCATGTGGAGAGAATGAGTGAGGAAAGATTGACGAAGAAGATATATGTGTCAGAGGTGGAGGGAACGAGGAGAAATGGGAGACCAAATTGGAGGTGGAAGGATGGAGTGAAAAAGATTTTTGAGCGATCGGGGCCTGAACATGCAGAAGGGTGAAAGGCGTGCAAGAAATAGAGTGAATTGGAACGATGTGGTATACCGGGGTCGACGTGCTGTCAATGGACTGAACCAGGGCATGTGAAGCGTCTGGGGTAAATCATGGAATGTTTTGTGGGGCCTGGATGTGGAAAGGGAGCTGTGGTTTCGGTTCATTATGCATGACAGCTAGACACTGAGTGTGAACGAATGTGGCCTTTGTTGTTTTTTCCTAGTGCTACTTCGCGGGCGTGCTGGTGGAGTGGGTTGTCATTTCATGTGTGGCGGGGTATGAATTACTGTATGTATATGTATATATATGTATACGTTGAAATGTATAGGTATGTATATGTGCGTTTGTGGACGTGTATTTATATACATGTGTATGTGGGTGGGTTAGGCCATTCTTTCGTCTGTTTCCTTGCGCTACCTCGCTAACCAGGGAGACAGCGGTGAAGTGTAATATATAAGATATTTAAATATATATATATATATATATATATATATAATATCTCTTAAGGTAATCATACGACTCCATCTTGAGTATATTGTGTAATTTTTTCCTTAGTTTTAATCATGGAATTACACCCATTGTCTAGGAGTGGAGATAGATAGATAGATAGATAGATAGATAGAGAGAGAGAGAGAGAGAGAGAGAGAGAGAGAGAGAGAGAGAGAGAGAGAGAGAGAGAGAGAGATGGCGAATACAACAGCTACACCAGATCGGTAATGATCCTTGTTTGAATCAGCCGTCCGAAATATACCTGGACACTATCCCCTTCACTTTACTTCACATGTTGACATATCAGGCACAGCATGGCCGTCTGCTGGTAAGACTCTCACCCTCACTAGACGCATTCTTTTGACGCCTGAAGCCTGTCTGGGATGGTCGTATGTTTAGGGACTACGTCCTCGTCCTTGAAGAGAAGTTGTCTCAGTCGAGAAAATAAAGCAACTGTATAAGGCTTATAAAGAGTTTGATCTTTGGACTCATGAGATACGCCGATCATCAGACATCATACTCCAGTCATTTAACCAGAAGATATTCCCACGATTGGTGACTTGGAAGTGATACACCAATATTGAGAAAGAGAGATAAGAAACGCTCATGAAACGCACATCCGATGTGTCTTGTCTCAGTAACGGTTGGAACTTTCATCTGGGAAAAGATCGTTGCCTTTTTGGAATATAGCATTTCAGTAACGAATGAACAACACAGATTTTGTAATAACAAATTCAGTCTAATCAGCTTACTAGATTTTTTTTTGTATCGTGTGCACAACAACTGGAACTCAAATATTCCTTCAGATGTGGTTTCCCGAAGTATACAGAAAGCCTTTGATAAAGTATCACCGTAAAAGAATTCTATATAGTCAAGTCTCATGGTACTGACACTGGAGTATGTGAATGGTTTCATGTTTGATGAACAGATGGAAGAAAAGTTGTAGATGGTAAGGTATCTATGTGGCTTGGGATGAGTAGATGGGGTACCACTGGGGTCTTTTCTGAGTCCCATTTTTTTTTTTATCATTATCTATATTAAAGATTTAAGGACAGATTTAACGGCGATGGATCTCCAAGTATGCGGTCGATACGAATCTAGGATGGAAGGTCACATCCGTAGAAAACTTTTAACATTTACAAAATGATCTTGACAAGTTGTCTAGTTCAAGAGACGTAGAAAAGGACATTCTTTGTGGAAAAATTCATAGATGCATAATTATAAATTGAACTTAAGTACATGTGTGAATATTTAACGTCAGGCAAATCCGTATCACAAGTGGATGGAGAGAACGATCTTGGGAAGGTCATGGACAAAGACCGTAAATATGCAGAACAACACGTAAATGTGAGCAAGAGAGCATACGTCATCGGGAGTCTTGGCCGAAAATTTCACGTAAAACTAAGTCAAGAGGCACGCGCACTTCTTACAGTGCGCTGACCAGGCTACATCTTTAGTCTTGCATAGTACAAATGATGTAGATGAGAGAGAGAGAGAGAGAGAGAGAGAGAGAGAGAGAGAGAGAGAGAGAGAGAGAGAGAGAGAGAGAGAGAGAGAGAGGAACTGCGCTGCCAGATTAATACCAGAGTAACGAAATCAGCCATACGACACAGGATTCGGACGACTAAATCCATTTTGTCTTAAGAAAGACGAGGACTGAAAGGCGGTCTTATGTTGTCTTCGATTTGTGAAAGAAAACTGACAAACTCATTGACGAAGATGTGTTTTGACTACAGAAAATACCAGGTCATTAGAAGTAATATATTGGAAATCACGATGAATAGATTCAAAACAGAAGTGGAAAAAAGTTATTTCGCTGTGAGAATAAGTGACCATTGGAATGAATTAACTTATGCTACAGTTAATGTAAACATAGTTCAAAAATATAAGAAAAAGTACTCGATTTTCTTTTTCATGGGAATCGAGTATGTTTAATGCAAAAATATTATTTCTTGTAGTAGACAGGTAGGAACCTCATTGCTCATAAACCTCGATATTGTCCAACAAGTCTTCTGTATTTTTTTTTCCCCCGTGTATTCCAAATCTACAAGAACAGATATCATCGTTCTTCATGCCAGTCACGAGAAGACATCCCGAACGTTCGTGCCATCATTCACCATCGCAGGCATCAACACAGGTCCCTGCCTCTCTACTTTCCAGCACTTACTTCATATATTCTCTCACCTGCCTGCTCTCACAGTCACAACTGGATGCCTACATCAACCCGATCATCGGCAGCTGTATCCTACCATCCACTCATTCTCAAGCATTTCAACCTGCAGACTCCTCAACACTATGACCATTCCAATCCCTCGGTACACACAAGTCAACTTTCCAATCAATATAAGAAAATCTGTTTTCATCTAAGACTGAACTCCTCTGCCAGCTCTACTCCCATTATGCACTCTCAGTGACCCACTCGCCAACAAGTACCCTAATTAAGCCGGTCACAGAAGTCACACACTCCATTCTCATCAAAAGCAGTTTCACTAGAAGAACGTCACCAACTTCCCACTCACCAGCAGACACCCCTTACCATTTCATGTAACTTCAGAAATCCCTCTTAAGTCATTGGTCATCACAAGATACCTCACATCTTTCCGGTTATGAGAA
This sequence comes from Panulirus ornatus, assembly GCF_036320965.1. Lineage (NCBI taxonomy): Eukaryota > Metazoa > Arthropoda > Malacostraca > Decapoda > Palinuridae > Panulirus > Panulirus ornatus. Next base: position 13,995,813 of record NC_092227.1, on the reverse strand, counting down.
AATACCACCTCAATATCAGACATCCTTGTTATAAGATAATGGCAAAGAACCACACCATCTCAGTCACCCTAATATTCCCTCCAAGCCACCGACATCAAGTCTTCGCAATCATCAACATCTCTAGTAATCCAGCTTCAGTCATCGGGAAATAACTCTTTAGTGCCCTAGGAAGCACTCTGAACATCCCATCGGCAGAAACCCAGACTCTCCAGCCATCCTCAACCATCCCATCCACCAAGACACCTACAAGATATCCACCAACAGACACTTCCCTCGTCCCAACTACCAGCTTAACTCATGATAACCATCTTCAGGGGGCCCACTGATGATCGTCACCATCTCCCTCCATAGTGGTTATCACTACCATACGTACATTTAGCATTCACCGCATTCCAGTCCATGTAGTAATCACCGGCAGCTGTAAGTGTGGTAGCATCAAAACACCTAGCACTCATCACCACCAGTTTCATTGGTGATCATCGCCAATTACTCTCACTCAGTGAACATCATCACTCTTTCCCCGTAGAAACCATTATCATCTGTAATCACCACATGTCCATTCCAGGTGTAATCACCACCACATACCCACAAAGGAATAGCAGCTACATGCAGCGTAGTTACCACTATAATTGTACCACCAAAATACAGTGACAACTATTAGCATTCCACGCGGAAAACACCATTCTATGCCCACGCAGACATGACAGCTACCTATTCCTATATCATTATCATCCATGATCCTTCATTATGCTAAAACACATTGGCATGGGTAACGGACAAGCAGAGCTTGAATATCCACAGGATCAGAGAAGAGAAAGTTGAAAACGATAGAGTTTATCGTCACTCATAAATTCACATTAAGTCAGAAAACAAAAATAAATAGCCAAAACTCTGAAAGATAACCTCTAGGGTTTAGAGAGAAAATAATGAAATCCAGGTGCTATTAAATTACTGTGGTTCAGATTAATTGTAAAATTTAATGCAAAAGCATAAATTGCACGAAATGATTTATTCATTAGCTGCAATGCAGAAATTCAAGTACATCCTGTATAGAACAAAAATATATGCAGGAACTAAGCTATATATATATATATATATATATATATATATATATATATATATATATTCCTATGAGTCCACGGGGAAAATGGATCACGATAAGTTCCCAAGTGCACGAAAGTGGACTCATAGGAATACACTTGATCACTCGCAAAATTGTGATCCTTTTCACAATATATATATGAATATATATATATATATATATATATATATATATATATATATATATATATATATATATATATATTATTCAGAAAATCACAAAAAACATATGACTTCATGAATGCATAAATACCATTGGAAATAGGAAACACGAGAATCCTGAGCGCTTTCATGTATTACCACATCTTCAGAGGACTAGATACACTGAGAAAAATTAGAGGTTATGTGTACAGAACCGGAGGAAACATGGAGTTACATGGTCACTTCACTCCATTTTGTGCTTCCTCCAGTTCTGTATACATAATCTATGTTGTAGATATCTTCTCCCGTGTCCTCTGAAAATGTGGTAGTACACGAAGTGCTCAAGATTCAGAGCAGATGAGTTGTAGGTGCATCATGTACAGTATGCAAGTAGTAGGGGAGGGCAAGTAGAGGTCATGATGGAGGGTTATCTCAGGTCGTCACAACTGATATGGCATAGTTTGAGTTTTTCTTTCAATGGAATCTGCGACGAAACTCGACTCCAGAGCATTTCATCCCAGAACATGTTTGGTTTTGTAATGAAAGTTTTTTTTTTTTCAATCTATAGCGTAGTCATATGAGAATCTATGTTGGAATACGTCACTTTCATGTTTGCTAACAGGTGTTACCAACTCTTTGCCTATCTGGCCAGCATAGAATCTATCACAACTTCGGCATGGGATTTTATTACACACCACCAGTATAAGCATTAGGTCCTCCACCTTCGATTAACAATGTTTTCTGCTGTGTTTTTGTATGGAGAAAGCCACCTGGACATCGACCTTTCGTAGATATGGAAGATTATCATTGAAAATTCCATAGAATTGGTAAAACGTGTCTGATGTCTATTGTTTTCCCTGTGCTGTGTATCATTATTACATCTTTTTTTTGGCTTTGTCTTGACATTAATTTATGATCTTTGCTGGGTATTTGAGCTTGTTTTTCATGTCTGATTTGATTTAAGCCATTATCAAAATGTTCAAAGTGGAAAGTTATCTAAGCTCTTAGAAAATTATCTAAGCTCTTAGAAACATAGAAATGAGTTCAGATTTCTTGATACTAACATGATGATCAAAATGGAAGTGATAAGATGTTACGTGGTTTTCGGTACACTGTAGGTTTTAACACACATTGGCTTCTAAAGGTCTCATTATCCAAGAAGGGTAAGGGATTTTTATTCCCATCTTCAATAGTGAAGGTTATAGATTGTAACAAACTATTCAGTCATGTGAAGGAGATATCAATGTCTGTATGGATTGGTTGAAAGCAAAAGACGTCGTCAGCGTATTTGAACGACACAACATTATCCGGCTTTCTATTGCTTAACCGTCTAGTTTCATAATATACAATATACACGTTAGCCAACACAAAGGGGATAAGAGATTACTCCTGGTCATGCCAAACCTCTTAAGTAAAATATTTTTCATTGTAAGTGAAAGCTGGATTATCTACAGATAGTTTGATAATATTGACAATATCACCGGTAGTCATCCATTCAGTATTCGATCCAATATAATCTCTGGGAGAAAATTGAATCCATCGATCGTGAGCATGTTCGTGAAAACTTTTAGGGAATTTAGTTTCGTGACCACGACTACATAGAGACTGTGCCTGCCAAGGGTAGTGATGATTTTAGTGATCATATTGAGTATAGCTTGTATGGTTCTGATCCCAGTGAGGCTGTCATTGATCAAAGTTTGAGCTAAGACTAGCAGTAATATCGTCAGACTTATGATACTATAAGTAAATACTTCATCATTCATGTTCAAGTAGAAATTTCTTTGGTCATGGGTTTAACATGGCCTTGGGTAACCCCTTACCATCTGTGTTTATTGATCTGTGCATGGAATATTAAGAGGCTAGATTGTTAAGCGATGTAACGTCAGGTATTTCCATGGTTCATATGTTTTGATGACATCTTATGTTATTGACTTATTCAGACATTGATTTGTTGTTGTGAATATTTACAAACTTGTTCCCAGTCTATAAATTTTACTGTTGAGGTAAAAAGATGACAATGATTTACCTTCATTTGAAAACTGAATTTCGGAGGGAAATTTTTAATATGAGGAAGATTTATCAACATGTGGAAGATTTATCGACTAACAAATCATAGTGTAAGAGAGGTGTCGCGTTAAGAAGAAAGTGTGTGAGAGAACTGAAGAGAATGTGCTGAAATGTTTCTGACATGTGGAGATGATGACTAAAACGCACGCACACACTCGAAGTATTGCTTAGAACAATAGGCACTTCCATAGTTCATGCAATGTCTCTGTACAGCAAGGATTCGAACTTGAGCTACTTCTGTGAAAACTATGAATGATAACAACTTCGTCGGTTATGTTGCACGCAATAGAGAAATCCTTCGTGTTATATAGATAAGGAACGTGTTCGTCACAGTCCAAATAAGTTTTACTGATCACCAGTGTCAGACATGGGCATATGATACCGAAATAGTGTTTGGAAGAACCTGTACTTCGATAGTACATACTTTCCTCCAACAACACTGATTCGAACCTGTGCCACTTAATGTGAAAGCCAGAAATAGTAGCAATTAGGCTATATGTCTGTATAGACAATCGATTATTCGATTACAAGTAACCAAACATCCTTCGTAAACTACTTGTTGCTGAGTGCCTGACTGGGTATGGGCTATGGAGAACCAGTTCCTTATGTATATATGAAACGATTGGTATTAGATTACTTATAATCGAATAGTCATTTCTCTGTTATGGGCACCATAAAGTGAGGTACCTGAAGATTGGCGGAATGCTTGTATAGTGCTGTTGCATAAAGGTAAGGGGACAAAAGTGCGCATTCAGCTTGCAGAACTATTAGTTTGTGGAGTACAGCTGGTATGACGTGTGGGAGAATGGTGATTGACAGGGTGCCGGCATACGCGTAACACCCTATCGGAAGAAACAATGGGATTTCCAGAGTGGTAGAGAATTATATGGATCAAAATGTGTGTGAGAAATAGAGAAACAAAAGGAATTTTGTGAGGCATTGATGGCTCTGCACAAAGCATTTGATAGGGTTGATAGAGAGTAAGGCGTGCGTACGAATAGGAAGAGAGGAGGGTGAGTGGTTTCAGGTAAAGGTGAGTCTGTGACAAGGATGTGTTATTTGCTTATAGATGGGATGGAGAGGAAGGTACACGCTATTATTCCTGGAAAGAGGAGTGCGTTTACGGTCTGTTCGGGGTGAGGAGATCTAAGAGGCGAGTCAGTTGTTTCTGCTGATGAAAAAGACTCCGGTGTTCTATTCAAGTGAGAAACTGCAGAGGTTGGTGTCTGGGTCATGTAAATCAAACTAATCTTGTAAAGAATTGTAGGGGTGGATGGCAGAATGATTAGGGCGAGAGTTTGAGAGAAGAGAACGTGGATAGGATGGAATGTTACAATTTCCTGGGAGTGGAAATGATGGCCTATATGGAACCATGGAAGTTAAAGTTAGCCATTAGGTACTTTTGATGATATAGTAGTCCCATTGTTGTTATGTAAATGGAAGGCGTGGACCATAAACCCAAAAAAAGAAAACAAAAACAGAAGAGGGTGAATGTGTACGAAATGAAATGCCTGAGGACAATACGTAGAGTAACGAAGAAATGTTAAGGTAATGATAGATGTGGCAGTGAGAAGAGCATGTTTGACAGAGCTGATTATGGTGTACTGAACGGTTTGGCCAAATGGGGAGGATGAGTGAGGAAAGGCTGACTTAAGAGCGTATACGTATCAAAAGTGAAGGGGACAAGGAGAAGGAGTAGACTAGACTGGAGATGAAAGGATGATGATGTGAAAGATCTGAAGGGTCAGGGCCGCGACCTGCAAGAGGATGCGAGACGTGCACGGGATAGAATGAATTTGAACAGTGTGGTATACAGGGGGCCGCATGCAGTTAATGGAGTGAACCAAAGCGTATGAAGCGGTCAAGGGAAACCACGGAAACTTTCTGCAGGGCTTGGCTGTAGTTAATGGGATCTGGTTTCGGTGCATTGTGCATGACGAGGCTCGTGCAGCACTCAGGAAGCTAGCCGCTTCCACCGGTGGGAACATCAGGTCATAAAGTGTCGTGGTGTGTGTGCGTCTGTGTTGAGAGTGCAGGGGAATTGAGTGCTCAGTGTCTTCTTTATGGCTGATGCATCGTGGGCGTGAAAGGTCTTGGGATATGTGGGAACGGTATTTGCGGTGTTGCAGTGATGTGTTATGACCAGAGCGTAAGCAGGAGAGTGTCACTTGTTTACCTGGAGAGTGTTTTCTGTTGGGTGTTTGTCTAATGGGTTGAAGTTTAAGATTAAGTAGGAAGGTTGGCTGTTTAGTGCTTTTCTCAGTGTTTGTGTGTGTTTTTAATTGTTACTTGCTGGTAATACGGCACTGGTGGCAGTTTCGAGTGAGAAACTGCAGATGCTGGTGTCTGAGTTCGGGAGAGTGCGTGTGAAAGGAGAAAGTTGAGAGTAAATGAGAATAAAAGCAAGGTTATTAAGTTTAGCACTGTAGAGAAAGATTGCAGTTGGAGTGTTAGTTTGAATGTAGGGAAAGTTGAAGAAGTTGGATGTTTTAGATATATGGGAGTGGACCTTGCAAGGGACTGAACTATGAGAATTAAAGTGAGTCATAGGATGAGATGACGGAGGTAAGGTCCTGGGCACATAGAGGAGCGTGTGGAAAGAGAGGTGGTCTTTGATGGGGGCAAAGATGGATATCTTTGATGGTCTAGTAATTCCGACAGATTTGCATGGATGTGAGGCATGGGGCTAGGTAAACAAGTACGGAAGAAGCTGGATGTGTTTGCGTGTAATTTTTTTTAAGGACACACAAAACAGTTAAATACGTCAGCTGGCAATGCTGCCTTACTATAAAAGATACTTTATATTATCTCAGTTGCAGTCCTGTATAAAAATTCCTAGATAAACATTTATATTCCCTCTGTGTCAGATACTCGCTTTTTCTCTAGTCTGGACATCCTTTAAATGAACCACGATTTAAAATTTTGGTTTTACTCAAGTTAACAGCAGTACAGAACCTATGATTTGTCTCGGGGGTCTTCCCACCCTAACTGATATCATGCACCTGAAACTTAGCACAATCAGATTAGATATTCAAAAGACCTATCATTCAGGGGCTTCTTCACACGCCACCCTCCCTCTTCCTCCATATTCGTAATGATAATAAGCCTGGGGAACTGAAGATCGATCCTCGGGTTTTGAAAGTAACCTTGACGGTGTCGGGAGCTCTCGTCTGCCTTAGGCTGATGATTTTGTTGTTCTGTTTGACTACTGGTGTATGTCATATTTGTGTCTGTTACGGGTAGGAAGTTTTTTCACTCGTGTGTGTGTGTGTGTGTGTGTGTGTGTGTGTGTGTGTGTGTGTGTGTGTTTGGAAATACCTGGCTTGAAATAAAAAGTGCATCCGTAGTTATTCATAGTTGTGTGGTGTTGGAGCTGAACGGGGATTACTGGATTATGCACTTATAGGTTGAGGTACCCGACTTCTGTCGGGGTAGTGAGCTTAGAATGAAAAAAGTAATTTTTTGGATATCACGATAAATAACTCTCAACTCCTTGATGTACAATAATCGTGACAGGATTCTTCCCAAGAAATTTTCCCTCCACCTGATTCTTGGGCTCTTCTAGTTAGTCATTTTCCCACTGTTCCCTTCTTAGTTTGGCAGCAAATTTATCAGGTGTTGTTTGTGCCTTTCCTTTAACTACTCTTCCCTTTCCCTCTCTTCATTCTTTTTGGCAGCAGTTTCATCCACTGTGTTTTCTCGCCAGACTCCACCGTCGGCCACTCCTCCAAGAATGATACTTTCGCCTTGGACCTCAAACTACGATTTCGTATTCATATCTAGCTTTCCATGAATTGTTACAGTAGACATATCACCTATTATCTTATTCGTATATCTTAGACGACTTGCAAAAAGAAAGTAGTTGGTAATACAGTTAATATTCCAAGAGATTCCTGAGCTCTATCATGTCTTAGAGCATCATTTAGAGATATATATTTAGCAGTTTTTAGTTGAAATATGATAATGAGAAATATCTTTCTGTTTACTATATCTTGATTAAATTATTTCGCTAATCATTTTAGTATTATCATTCAGCTTTTTACTCATATGTACATTACGGCGATATGTCATTCATTTGGGTTATGGATCCAGTGACCTAGGAATAGTTAGGTCACGAACAAAAAGATGAGCAGACATATAAACTCGCAGGTGCACGAAACGATAGTCATGGCAAGCAGTTGAAAAAAGAAGAGGTGGTGAATGCCTTGCGCAAGATGAAATATGACGAAGTGGCTTGAGCGGATGGCATTGCAGTTGAATTCATCAAGGACAGAAGTGACAGTGTTGTTTAATGGCTAGTTTATATTTTAGATCTATTTAAGGATTACAGGAAAGCTCGTACAACGTCAGCCATGACAAGGGTGAATGTTCGAATTACAGACTGGCAAGTTTGTCGAGTAAATCTGGTAACTTGTGTGGGCAAATGGTGAGTGGGAGGATGGTGACAATTACGGAGCTTCAGAATGAGAAGGAACAATGTGGCTTCAGGAGTGGTAGAGGCTTTGACGAATGTGTGTGAGACAGAGAAGGTGTATAATAGGGTTGATAGAGATGCTTTGTGGAAAATGTTACAAATATATAGTGTGAGGGGAAAGCGACTAGGAACAGCGAATAGTTCCTATGTAGGGAGTAAAATTTGTGAGCAAATAGTTGGAACAGAAGAAAGTGAATGGTTCTAGGAAAAGGTGATCCCGCGGCAGGTGTGCGTAACACCATGTTATCTCTTCAGTCTGTTTATGATTGGTTGATGTTAGAGAGGTAAACACAAGTGTCCTGGAGGGCGGGGAGGGAGGGAGGGAGGGGGGCGGGGTCTGTAGTCTATTGGAGGTGGGGACCTGGTTAGTCAGTTGCTGTTTGCTCACTCGAGTGAGAAGCTGTAGAAGTTAAGTGTTTGAGTCTTAACAAAGTGTGCGAGAGAAGAATAGTATGAGTTAATGTTAATGAAAGTAAAATTTTGAAGTTTAACAGGGGAGAGAAAATTATTTCAGTGTGAGTTAGAAAGGAAAGGACCTGAGCGAAGTGGAGTGTTTTAGATTCTTGGAAGTGGACATGATAGTGGATGAAACCATGAGAGATGAAGTATGCCATGCGATCGGTGAGGGGGCTAAGATTGTAGGTGCATTAAGGATTGTGCTGGCAAAGATAGGCATATATGATGATATAATTGTCCGGGTGGTGTAATATGGATATAAAGCTTGGGTCCTCGAAAAGTAAAGTAGGGAGGAGGATTGAGATATTGGACATGAAATGCTTGAGGAGGATTGATCGAGTATGTAACGTCGTCTATGGAGTACCTTGGAGTACATGAGAGAGACGTGTTACAGGAGACCTGATGGTCCATAACGAGGTTATATGTTATGATTTCTTAGATTCAGTGGCGGAAACAGTATAGCAAAGCAGAAGGCACATTCCCCACCCATTTCATCCACCTCAACAGCCAGCAGTTAAGAAACAATATACCATCGAGTATAATGAAGACACTATCATCGAAATTTTACTGGAAAGTGTTGACTGGGAAAATCCCTCATCGCTTTGATATCTGTTCTGCTGCTGCAGTCTCGGTACGAAAGGCATGATTTAGTGGTAAAACAGATCTCGCTGACAATAGACATCGGTGAACTATTTTTGCAACCTCGATTTGGAGATATTTAGTATTTGCCTTTACTTCTTTGGGAGGAAATTTATTCCAGTGTTTCATCACTGTGTGTGTCAAAAACCTTTGCCCTCATTGCTATTACATTCTACTTTTATCATTCAGCTGTTATCTCTAGTCAATAAATCTGTCTGAACTGAAGAAATTTTCGTATGATGTGCTGTCGAAATCATTTAGTATTTTGAACACTTGTATTTGATCTCATTTGAGTCTTCACCTTTGGGTAAGAATAATTAACTTTAGGTCATTAGGTCACATTTTGGTAAGAATAATTAACTTTAGGTCGTTAGGTCTTTTCTCATAAGGCTTATTTCTGAGTGAAGGGTTTAGTTTGATTGCTGTTTGAATGATCTTAAGTTTTCTTCATCTTTGATCATGCTTAGAAACCAGAACTGAATAGTGTACTCCAAGTCAGGTCTTACCAGGCCACTGTAAAGGGTGAGTATCATATTTATTTTGTATATACATTTCTAGCTATGAAACGTAACATCCTATGAGGTATATTGTATGCAGCGAGACGTTGTGCACTGTATTTAAGGCCATTGATACGATCACTCTTAATACAAGGTACTCAAGTACCTTGGTTTACACTTTTGTACACTGAAATCCATCTGCTAGGTCTCTGTCCACTCGACCAATTTGTTAGAATCCCTCCAAATCATCAAGTAGTCTTCCTATGAGTTGGTTGTTTGCCACAGTTTCGTGTCGCTGGCAACATCTGAGTTTCTGCCAGTAATTCCTGTGTAGGTGATGAAAAGAATGGATCCCAGGACTGAGCCTCGCGGAACCCCACTTGACACATGAAGCCAGTCGAATGCTTCCCTTTTTGATTCCACTCTCTGTCTCCGTTCGTAGAGCCAATCCGCTGTCCACGCCGTGAACCTTAATCATATTTGGCTATCTATTTTTGGTACTTTATCGAAGACTTTAAGAAGATCTGATAATACTACTTTAGAGGGTATTTTGGGGTTCAACTTATCATAGATATGACTGAAGAATATATCCGGTTCGTTAAACATATGTTATTCGGAAAACCATGTTGGTGGTCGGTTATTAATCTATACTCGTATAGCAAGCTAACGATTTTGTCCAGTTATATTTTTATTTATAGCACTATCACTAGAACTGACGTTAGTCTAATTGGGCAGCAGTTGTTCGATGCACATTTCCTGTCTCTCGTATTGAAATAAACTGGTATTACGTTAGCTAGCTGTCAGTCGTCAGACACTCTCCTCTTCCCGCGACGATACGTTGAATATTTTGGTGATTGTAAAAGCTATTTGACGGCAAGCTTTTTCAGTATTCTGGAGGAGATTTGGTCAATACTTGTTGATTTGTCCGAATTCAGTTTGTGTAGATACTTCGTGGCATTCTCTATATGTAGCTGTTATTTCTAATTGTTCTCATTCCATGCCCAGATGTACATACGTGTGGCGCTTGTGGTAAATGAGGCAGATTTCTTTTTTTTTCGATGGGAAACACCGAGTCAATAAAAAGAAGGGAAACTATTCTTTATTTTCGCTTTTTATTGTTCCATCATCACTTGGTCATGGTCAATATTCTTTTATTTTAACATATTCAAAGAATTCTTTACGTTTCTTTTTCTCTTAAGAGACGCATTATTTTCTTAGTGTTATGATTTTCTTCCAACACTACATTACCTCGTGTACAATTCATGGCTGTGGTTTTCGCCACTTGACTTAGATACCCGTGTAAGATCATCTTCTTTCGCGTTCTGGATTATAAGCCATTAATTTGTTCGTCAGTCGTGGCTCTTCCCTTTCAAAACTCCTTTCCCCCTTTTTATGACCACGGAAACAAATGCAGTAATCATCATCTCCCGCAGCCCATCGCCTCATTTTGTTAAGCCGGGACAAGAAATAAAAGACCTGCTTTTAATTAGCATAAATCTGAGGGTACGGAATTAGCGAAGGGTTGTAGTACTCTCATTCGCACTTGGAAATAACAAAGGATGTTATGAGGGAAGTGCTCTCTCTCTCTCTCTCTCTCTCTCTCTCTCTCTCTCTCTCTCTCTCTCTCTCTCTCTCTCTCTCTCTCTCAATGTTTGATATATATATATATATATATATATATATATATATATATATATATATATATATATATATATATATATATATATTATATATATGTATATATATATATATTATCCGTGGGGATAGAGGAGAAAGAATACTTCCCACGTATTCCCTGCATGTCGTAGAAGGCGACTAAAAGGGGAGGGAGCGGGGGGCTGGAAATCCTCCCCTCTTGTTTTTTTTTTTTTTAATTTTCCAAAAGAAGGAACAGAGAAGGGGGCCAGGTGAGGATATTCCCTCAGAGGCCCAGTCCTCTGTTCTTAACGCTACCTTGCTAACGCGGGAAATGGCGAATAGTTTGAAAGAAAAAAAAAAAAAATATATATATATATATATATATATATATATATATATATATATATATATATACATATATATCTTTCTTTCATACTGTTCGCCATTTCCCGCGTTAGCGAGGTAGCGTTAAGAACAGAGGACTGGGCCTTTGAAGGAATATCCTCACCTGGCCCCCTTCTCTGTTCCTTCTTTTGGAAAATTTAAATTAAAAAAAAAACGAGAGGAGAGGATTTCCAGCCCCCCGCTCCCTTCCCTTTTAGTCGCCTTCCACGACACGCAGGGAATGCGTGGGAAGTATTCTTTCTCCCCTATCCCCAGAATATATATATATATTGGAAAAGATCACAATTTAGCGCGTGATCAAGTACATTCCTACGAGTCTAGAAATGAAACACGGTAAGTTCCCAACTGCACTTTCGTGTAATAATCACATCATCAGGGAAGATACAAGAAAGAAATATGTCAGTTGATATACAACGAAGAGACGTAGCTAGGACGCCATTAGGTAAACAAGCGGAACTTATATTTCTTTCATATATATATATATATATATATATATATATATATATATATATATATATAGACACACACACCAACCAAGCAAATGGAAACAAACACACTGGAGAGAATTGAGGAGCACATCACCAGGATAATAATCGGAGAGGAACATACGTACCACCATGAAAGACTGGAAAAAGTGGAACTCCATATATAGTGGTGAAAGAATAACAGAACAGAAGGATATCTAATAATCTGCGCCCAGATACAGAGTTATTAGATCGCCAATAGTACTTTGGAACATACCGAAGATAAATCCACGGGCAAGCATTGTCTAGGGAGGATGGTGGTGGTAAATTATTCGTCTCAAAGCAGTGAGCAAAGAAGGGAATCAAGTGTTAAATGTACTAGATTTATCAGGGTTAGCAGTAACCCCTACGTCGTCCATATGGAAGTGATACATGCATGTTCTTGCTCGTCCGTGAGTAAAACGAAATTGAGATCATTGTGTATTTGTTACATTTGGCTTTTCATTGATATTTTCTACTGGTACTCTGTGCCTCATTGTGTTAATCGTGTCATCCTTAAATTTGCCAGTGACCTTAAACATTTGATTTTTTCTCACTCCTTTTGTTTGATAGAACAGATGTTGAACAAGAAAATCTGTGTTACTTCCCTTGGATGAATTATTACACTAGCTTAGTTCGATGGCTAGCAACATTTACAGATATTATTTTCCCCAAAACAGTCCTTTTCTTTTGATCGTTTCGTGGAGAATTTATCATGTAACACTGAAAGGGACATAAAGGTGAGATTTTACCCTCCAGGTGAATTTTGGTTTGAAAGACTTGGGTCACTGCCCAGCATAATCTACATTTAAGTAACCAACTGTGAAATATCTTGACAGATGAGTGCATGCTTAAAAGTAAGTGATATTAATACATATTCTCCCCAAATAAGATGAGGTGCTATGTCGGAGATAATACCACTATACGCCTTTGATTAGTGACGAGTTATACATGCAGACATACACTATATTTCTTCCCTTACGATCCTCCGGCCATAATGGTGAGGCCAACTTTGGCCGTGTGGAAGTCCTCAGTGATCGTCCCTGCGTTGCTTCTTTACTGACGCTCTCTGGGGCGAGTACTGCTGCTTCGATATCCGGGTCGCCATTATCCTTTGCTGAAAGTACAGCGAAGGTTATCTTGGCTGGAATGGGATCGTGTACCCCCCTTCTCTTCCCTCCAATCAGGGTTTGATCGCTTCTGCCCTGATGCTTATCGCGTAAGATGCGGAAGTTATCCGACCACGAAACTCTTGCCTTTCCCAGGATCCCACTCAGCTTTTATCTCTCTGCGGAATCACTGCAAAGCTGTTGTTCTTCGTAAGGATAAGTACGCCTTCTTTTAAAAAATGGGCAGATTTGACTTCCTTCATCGTCAGATATCTCTGGTCCTTAACCAAAAGCATCTCCGCCAATTTTCCCTCCTAACTTCCGACATGATCAGTCTGTAACTGTAAAATGATGAAGCTACTCTTTATAGTACCTCATTTTCCTCAAAATCCATTCCTGTAGTCTCCTCGGGCCAGGTCTTCGAGTACTCTCACATCCCCAGGTGACCAAGGCATATGGCCCAGATGACACACCTCCTCGCGTCTTTAAGGAATGTCTGTCTGTGTTATCTCAAATCTGTGCTCACCTATTTCGTCTTTCTTTCAATTTTCAGACTTTTCTTTCGTCTTGGTGCAGGTCACCCCTAACCCCTGCGTTAACCCTGCGTTTAATACCCTTGCCGTACAGAACTTTCGTTACACAGGGTTGAGCCGCATCCCACAAAAAACAAAAGCGAATCTCTCTGTGCATGTAAAGTTTATAGCTTTTGAACAGTTTCATAACGTATTTTGTTACTCATTCGTTTTGGTACGGTAAACAAAGAAAAAGAGAATATTACTCACAAATCGATGTTTGATATCACTTTATTTAGAAAAAAAGAAAATCAGTACAAAAGAATTATATGAAATTACATTTAAACATCTTCCTACAAATCATTTTGAACTAGAAGTTTCACAGGTTGATTGTTGTCAGTTAGAATGCCTTAGATGTGCAAGTTGACCTGACTGCTTCATGCAAACTCTTCTGACAATTGTGACTTTATATTCTTTAAAAGGCATCATCACAAAAGTAAAAGGAAAATATTTTTTTCCAACTAGATGAAACATGAACTGAAGACATCATTGGTTGGCCATCATCAATAGGAATGTCTTTTTTTTGTCTGAACCTATACCAACATTTTACTCAGAATCTGCATCTGATAACCTCTTTTGACCTGACCGTGATCTCAGCACACGCTCATCAAAGATGTATTACAGATTATCTTCACTCTGATCGTATAACGTTTTACAGAATTCAGTGTTGTATTTTCCCTTGCTTATTATATCCATTTATTTCATTGTATCTATATAGTATCTTGATTATCTTATTTATGTATTTATTTATCTTTTGATCGATGGAGTGAGTTGCATGGAAGCTCCTGCTGGTCCGGGTGAGATTCGTTCAAGTGTTCTTTATAGAGATCATTCTCCTGATTGTATTTCCTGGAATCAGTTCATGTGGTAGTACTGTAAAAGCTTCTGAGATAATTTCCTTGTAAGCCACTGGCGACGGACCTTGTTCTGGGGTTGAAGAGCCCTGGGTGATCCGAGAATTAATCACAGAATTGTTTCGTGAAAGAAGTAAGTGTCACGAGCCAACGTCATATGTTTCATGGAGTGTTTTAAGTTACTGAGAGCTGGTGTGTCATATCAACCCCTCCTGTAATCTTGTTATAGAATATGATTTTTTTTCCTATTGCCTGAGTCTGGGTTGATTTTGTAGTCATGGTGCATCCTGCTGCTGAAAAGGACTTCTTTTCTTTTTCCTACAGATGTCGGACCTCAGTGTTACATCACAGTGGAAACCAAATATGCATGTATATACAGGGCATGATCAGGTTGAGGTTTGGTTTCTGAAGCTGCATGAGGAATCTCCTCCCGTTTGTTCTTCCCGATCCCTCCCAACACGGTCAGGTTATGGTCCATCTCCATGTTGAACACTGTAACATGTCTACCGAGATTGGAAGAATTGACCAGGAAACCACAGCTGCAGGAGAATCGTCTACTTGGAATAGTCCATATAGCTGCTCAACTGCATATACATCTCCATTTTGCAGTCACAATGTCTCATCATCAATCATTACTTGTGTATTTATTCAATACTTGGGAGATTAATTTGGCACGTATTACCTGGACCGATGATTGCTCCTGGAACCTACAAGTATTTCATCAAGTGTGACAACAGACGTTTCGAATGCATCTCTAATGGGGGCTGGTTTGTCTGCTAACATACGTTCAGGACGTGTTGCCTAGTCATCAAATGGAGACATAGACATTGTTGTCTGCAGAAGAAATATATCCACGCCTGTCTCATCTGTGCTCCATATGTCTTCAAAGATCAAAAACTCACTCACAGCAGTGTTATGGCAATATGCAAATTGTCTCTGCGACTGAGGATGCGCAAGTAATGTTCGTCGTGGACTTGAAGTGAAATATATATATATATATTATATATATATATATATTATTAGGTACAGTAGGGTTGAGGGTCAAGTCAATTGGGAGGTGAGTTTGAATGGAGAAAAACTGGAGGAAGTGAAGTGTTTTAGATATCTGGGAGTGGATCTGTCAGCGGATGGAACCATGGAAGCGGAAGTGGATCATAGGGTGGGGGAGGGGGCGAAAATTTTGGGAGCCTTGAAAAATGTGTGGAAGTCGAGAACATTATCTCGGAAAGCAAAAATGGGTATGTTTGAAGGAATAGTGGTTCCAACAATGTTGTATGGTTGCGAGGCGTGGGCTATGGATAGAGTTGTGCGCAGGAGGATGGATGTGCTGGAAATGAGATGTTTGAGGACAATGTGTGGTGTGAGGTGGTTTGATCGAGTAAGTAACGTAAGGGTAAGAGAGATGTGTGGAAATAAAAAGAGCGTGGTTGAGAGAGCAGAAGAGGGTGTTTTGAAATGGTTTGGGCACATGGAGAGAATGAGTGAGGAAAGATTGACCAAGAGGATATATGTGTCGGAGGTGGAGGGAACGAGGAGAAGAGGGAGACCAAATTGGAGGTGGAAAGATGGAGTGAAAAAGATTTTGTGTGATCGGGGCCTGAACATGCAGGAGGGTGAAAGGAGGGCAAGGAATAGAGTGAATTGGAGCGATGTGGTATACAGGGGTTGACGTGCTGTCAGTGGATTGAATCAAGGCATGTGAAGCGTCTGGGGTAAACCATGGAAAGCTGTGTAGGTATGTATATTTGCGTGTGTGGACGTGTGTATGTACGTGTGTATGGGGGTTGGGCCATTTCTTTCGTCTGTTTCCTCGCGCTACCTCGCAAACGCGGGAGACAGCGACAAAGTATAAAAAAAAAAAAAAAAAAAAAAAAAAAAAATATATATATATATATATATATACCTTTCTATTTTATCGCCGATAAGGATCTTGCAGGGCTGTATCTACTGATGATCTCTATGTTACTCATCTCTTAGTTCTCCTTTCTCTTGGATTTTTGTGAAACTTTTATCGAGACCCCCGACTTTTCAAAAAGCATTTAACAACTGTGGCACAAGTCTTTGCTTTTTAAACTTAATGCCTTCGGTTTTTCTGTTTCACTCTGATCCCTGATGCATATCTTCCTTTGTAGCCTTTCAAGTGCACTATTCGTTGCTGGAGTAACTTAAGCTTTCAAGTTTTACTTCTGTTCACTCTTACGTTAATTATTCCACTTTACGCAATTCAGCCCACTTTTCGTCATCTCCCCACTCGTATTAATCGTTCTCTTTCTCTTACTGAACATACTGTCACTCACACTTCAGACCTTCGCTATTTCTCTCCATTTCTCTTTCTATCACTCATTTCTCTCTGATCGATTTCAAAACGCCTCATTCAAACAGCGTTGTTGCATTAACAAGTTGGACTTGGCCATATCCTCCACTCTGACCTGAAAACCTCATATATCCAACATCAATAAATCTTCCCAAAATGTGAGGGTGTTGTGGAAGTGGTGTGGTTATCCCACTTGTCTGCAGTTATTTTAGGTTTGTAGGGATTTGTTTTGCCCCATTATAAAGTAATTCCTCATTTTTGGTGTTAGATTGGATGGTACGGGCAAGTGAACGCCTTGCTCATGGTCATCTCATTAACCCAATACCTACATATATCGTAGCCTAAGCCAGGTACCTAAACAGTCAACTAACCCCGCGGGGAGGATGAAGAGCTAGGTAAATGCAGGCCGACTTGCCCAGCCCAGGATTCGAGCCCATGTGGTCCCGACACCGGATGAGCTCGTGTATGCGTGATGGACGCTGATGCTGACCACTGCACCTTCGAGGCCCATAGACGTGCAGGGTTAGGGTGACGCGTCAATTTCTTTACTATGCAGAGTGAAATCCAAATCTTTCCGTCTTATTAATTCTCCAGGTATTAGCTCCCCTCACTCATCCCACTCTGTCGACTGTGATGTTACTGCACGATGCTTGTTCCATTGATCACGTGAGCTGTCTGCGTGTGTCCCTGCCACCAAGGTTTGGGACCCGAGGCACATATCTGGATGCTTCTCACATTGTCTGTGTGGAGACCAGTCACACGAGTACCGAGAACTGTAATAACTCCTCCTCGTACAGCTGAGCTGTGGAATGCTCATCATCCTTTCATCTCTTCTTCCACCTCTGCAGTATGGATATATATCTTTAAAAGTCGGATCTACAAACAACCTTCGGAGCCCAGAATGATTTTTCCATTTCCTTCCATAATCTGCCCGTCTCGTATCGGTTGCGATATTAAGATAAGAGTACGTAATGAAATTCCTCTGCAAGAATGAAAACGAATAATGTGGAAAGAGCGAGGCTCTGGAGTGGGTGGTACTTGCTGGAGAATACGAGGGACCGCAAATCGTTAGTGACATATGTTGGTCTGAACGTGCAATCACGAAGCACTGGATCCATTCATCTTCTCCCCCTTGGGTTCAAATTTAGCGTCGAATTCCTTCTCCGAGAGTAGGAAAGAATCACTGAAAAATAAAACGTCTTACCAGACTTATTTTGAGTCTAATGGCAGCATTTGTCATATCATACCAGAATACCAATTTTGATTATATGCAGCAGACGACAAGTGAAATTTGCAGAGGTACAGTAGCCTGTATCTCATACCGAGCATCCAGGATACAGAAATCACAAAAAACTGTCCAAAGTCACTGGATTTTGCGCTTTGAATATAATCATTTTTAAGCAGACTCGCAACATTTAGAATAACATGATACAGACTGAGAAAAGACAATCTGTATGAACGTCATCATGAAGCACAAGTACATTAACCCATATTACAGAAAGCGAAATTATCATCGAAAGAAGCTACGTTTCATCCTTTCACCAGCTGCTATCAAGTGAGACGCTACCGATAAAGATGAAGTCTGAATGAAGGATGGAGACTTAGTAGAAAAGTTAGCAGGGTAGCAGATCTGCCCTAGGGTCTTTCTCCAACCTTCGGTGCTGGGGGAATGAGGATCCCATTTCTGCAAAATTAACTCCCACAGATAATTATTTTTCGGAAAGATAGTTTAGATGTGTTAGTTTTGTGCTATACTTCGTCGTGTATGGAACATTGCAAGGGAGTGAGTGGTTGTTGATAACTGGGGTTGTATAGGGGTGGAGTTCATGGGGTTCTGTAGTGGGGAAAGTTATATGGTAACAGAGACTGTCTGGCGGAAATGGTGGGGAATTTATCAGGGTCTTTACTGATAAGAATACAAGATCACTGGGGTTTGTGTTAGAGGCGATTATCTTGAGTTCCTGGGATTATGTGGCACAGCCAGAGTTAGTGAGCTACGTAGTGGCAAGGTTAACTGTCTGGTAGGAGTGGGTTATGAATGAGGATGATGGGTCATGGAGGTTGTATAGTAGATAAGGGTGTTAGGTTATTGAGATTGTTTAGTATCGAAGATGGGCTTTGCACTGAAGAAGGCTGTATGAAGGTGAAGATGGTAGGTTACGTGGGGTTGTGTAGTTGAGCGGATGTTGGATAACTGGAGTATAAAAGTGGTGAAGTAATAGAAGGAATTGAGGTTGTCCAGTGCGGATGGTGGTGTGGCCCTTGGGTTTTCTGATGGTGATGGTGATGAGCAACTGGAATTGTTATGTGGCTTGAGTTGTGAAGTGATTGTGGGTTGGTGTTGTCCTTTGATGGTGAGGGTGGTGAAGTGGAGGGCCTCTGTTATGACGATTGGTGTATTGGTGGAGTGCCTCAGTGGCGAAGGCTGTGTGTTGAATGGGTAAGCATGGAGGAAGATGTCTTGGTCGGGTTCTTTTATGGAGAGTGCATTGGGATGATCAAGTTGAATAGTAACAGGGATAGTAAGTTGGTAAGGTTCTCTTGATATCGAGAGCGGTGGATTTGTTGAGTTCTTTAAAACTGAGGCTGGTAAAATAGTCAGTTTTATAATATCAGAGGTACAGACTGAGTGGAGTACTTTGATGGAAAGCTTGATGGATTAGTGACTTGTCTAATGGGAAGGGTAGTGGGTTGGTGGAGCTTTTTAAAGGCGAGGTTGGTGGAACAGCGAGATTCTATTGTGGCAAGATCAGCAAGTTACTTGGGTCCTTTGATGGAGAACTTGATAAGATTGTGACTTCTTTAATTGTAAGGGTAAGGGGTATGTGGGGGTTTCCATTGAGGAGGGTTGTGGGTTGGCGGGTTATTCTAATAGCGAGTTCGATGGTTTTGGGGGCATTTGTGGCGTAGGAAGTGGCAGATAATTGCTGTTGAACGTACAGATGGAAAGGCCTTGCACCTGTAGAGTTGTGTGTTGGGGATAATGGTCCAGTACTGGGCTGCTTTAACAGCATGGATGACGAGCTGTTGTGGTTTTAAAATGGCGAATTTGATCGAATACTTCGAGTGTGTACTGGCGATGATGGGAGTTTACAGAGTTTGTCCGGAGACCAAGTTGTATTATAGTGACTCGGGTGTTGGACTAGTGGGGTTGTGTACTGATGGCATAGGCAGGTTACATGGGTAATGAGGCACCGAGTGTGGTGGGACTATGTGGTAGCAAACATGCCAGGAAAGGTAAGGGAATCGTGTGCTTGTTTAGTGGTGGTTTCCGCTGGTGAGTTTGGTGGGAGGGAGTGTGTAGTGGTGGGAGTGGATGGTTTACTGGACATGTATAGTGGCGAGGATGGTGGGTTGGTATGGCTGGGATGAGGAGGATTGTCTGTGACTGGTGCGGTGCTATGGGTGATAAACCTTGGGTGTGTTTATGATTACGATGGCAATAGTTACTAAGGTTCCGTAAATTTGCGGTTGATGAAGGAAATGGCTTCATTCGCTGGGAATGAAGTCACCGTTAAGGGCCAGGAAGTAGAGGATAGATCGTAATTCCAGGGTAGTTAGCTGCGAGGACGTTACATCAGCGAGTCGAAAACCGTCGTTAAGTGCATCGCTACGTGTCACATTGCAGCGAGGAGCTCATCAATAACGTCATACTGTGTTTAAGGTCAGTATACGACTATATACAGGAAATGATGTCATATTTCGGGTCGTGTCGCGGCGGTCAAGACATTATGAGTCATGATGACGAGGTCATAACTCCTTATTATGTAGCATTTGGAAGATCATCACCGCGAGTCACGTCATCGTGGTAAAGTCATAGACGTGAATTATCAGTCGGTTCAAAAGTCATCCTCACGGGCTCTGTTGTGGCGAGGTCAGATAACCACCACTACTCACACTACGTCGGTAAGATCATCACAGTCAATCATTTTTTTTTTTTTGTGTCGGTTTGGTCATCATTACCGAGCAACTTTGCGTCATCGCTGGGGATCATATACTGGCGGGGAGGTCATTATCATGGGTCATTTAGTGTGCGGGTGGTCATCATAACAGGTTATGTCGTAGCAAAGACTTCATTATCTCGGGATATGTACTGTCTATAATGGGGTCTTAGTAAACCTCGTTCCAAAGCCATACACCGTGTAGAGAGGAGGGAAAAAAGAATCGGCCATTATGTAAAACGTTCATATTCTGATCTGATTTGTTTTTCGTGTCCCATTATTATCGTGAAGTGGTCTCATCGCGCTCCTCAAGATCTCTAGATTTTCGAGATACCTCAGCATGTAACAATTAGCAGACGGTATTACCATAAAGTCTTCCTGTTAACGTAGTATTTAAGCTGCAAAATCCGACCCAGAAAATTCTTTAGGTAACTTCTTTTTATACAATATATCATTTTCTTTTTCTCAAGGCATTTTCTGTAGATCTCACTGCATTTCCACATATTGACTGGGT
Organism: Panulirus ornatus; assembly: GCF_036320965.1. Taxonomy (NCBI): domain Eukaryota; kingdom Metazoa; phylum Arthropoda; class Malacostraca; order Decapoda; family Palinuridae; genus Panulirus; species Panulirus ornatus. The sequence goes on along the minus strand of NC_092227.1, from coordinate 13,974,588 downwards.
GAAATCTGTACCCTATTGGGCACAACGGGGTCAAAGGGCTGGTAGGAAGAATCCAACGTGTAGAAATATTTGTGAATCTGAAGGACAATGTGGAGCGAAGAGCCTCGGCGACGAGGTTGTGTTGACCCTTTATAGGGAAACTGCATTATGAAATTAATGTAATTCCTTTTAGTTTGTGTTAAGTCTGCACGACAGTCTTGATTTCAAGAAAACCGAGTAGTGTTGCTAGGATTTTTATTTTTGTTTTTGTGTTTATCCATTGTGATCCTCGGTACGCATCTGGGTCAACTGAGAACTTGAAGATCACATCATCTGTGTTGTGTGGTCTTGGTAGGTAAGACCAGAGGTAATGATTAATGATTAATGATTACAATAATGTATGAATAACAACAAAGGAACTGTCGCTCTACAGAATGATATGAGGAACATGGTTGAGGAAGCGATGTTTCATGGTTCTAGATCTCCTGTCAAGCGAGCGATATCTGCTTACCTATTGGTACCTACAACGAAATTTTGCCATTAGGCAATGCTTTTTTTTGGTGGGGAAATCACACGGCGCTCACTGTTATGTCACGCATTATTAGCAATTCTTTTTCTCGCTGATTGTAGAATCATCAGTCTTGGGATCATTAAGGGAAACGGTGTCATTTCTCTATCCTTGCATTAAACTTCCAAATAGGTAATTGTAGTTGACTAATAGTTGGGTTTGTGTTATTTTTTTTTTCTTCGCTTGCAGATCCATGGTGGCCTTCGTTTATGTAGCTGGTCTTGTTAAATGTTCTGATATATGTCCTTTTGTCACTGTTTCAAAGACGTCTGTTACATGGGAGGGAAGGCTAACTGGTCCCTACTGCTTATCCGCTTGCCTGGGTCCTCCTCTGTGTGTTGACGTAATTATCCATGCCATTTCGTGAATGTCTGCAACTTCGCTTTCATCCGTAACAACATTATTGGTTTCGGAACTTCTGTCCTCGTCTTGTTGAGAATTATGGCTAGGATACCATCTGTTCCTGGTGCTAAATTGATTGGCCTGATGATACGTTCCGATTATGTCATCTTGTGTTATCTCAGTAACTAGGAGCGCATTCTCGCTGTATTTCGAGTCGGGAAAGGATTCGTTTTGCTCATTTAACAACCTATATGATTTCCTGGCGTTTATTATATTTTCCTCCCACCTTTAAGGCTTCAGAATATTATTTCATATATCTTTTTTTTCTGCTTTGTTCATGATTGTAAAATAGTAATCTTGGGTTTTATTTTCCGTGCTCTGAGTGACTCTGTCTTGTTTCGTTTTCTCTTCCCTTCCAGAGGGTTTCATTATTTCTACATCTGCCTCCTTTATGTACTCATGATGATCTCTTCTTGCTTCTTTCTTCGCTGTCCTTTTCTCCTTTTCTTCATTTCCCTGCTCCTCTTCTATTCATCCATCCTTCTCTGTCACTTGGTATCTTCCATCTTGCACTGCTTTCTTCGTCTCTTCGATGTATATCAACTGACTTATATTTCTCTCTTGTGTCTCCCCTGATGATGTGATTATTACACGAAAGTGCACATGGGAACTTATTGTTTCATTTTCCCCGTGGACTCATAGGAACATCTTGATCACGCTCAAAATTGTGATCCTATCCTATCTCTCTCTCTCTCTCTCTCTCTCTCTCTCTCTCTCTCTCTCTCTCTCTCTCTCTCTCTCTCTCTCTCTCTCTCTCTTTCGTTGTAATCTCTTCTTTCCTGCCACTCAGTAGAATGAGTTATAAAAAAATCCCTTGTTTACTTAATTATTGGATCCAGTTTCTCTAATCCCTACGGTATTTCTTCTTCTTCTTCTTTTTCTTCATGAGAGAGAGAGAGAGAGAGAGAGAGAGAGAGAGAGAGAGAGAGAGAGAGAGAGAGAGAGAGAGAGAGATTACCTTCCTTCCAGTACAGAAAACGAGATTTTGCCAGAATGGCAGGGCTGACGCTGAGTGTTCACGACTGATGAATAATTCTGTTCCTCTCTGCTGCCGCCTGCATTACATGGTCATCCGCTCTGAGTTCATCTGGGACTGACTTCAGCTACGCGTCAAGTTTTCTTTTAAATGTTTCTGAAGTTGTTTCATTCTTGTTTCATGTATCTCGGTGGCAGTACGATAAATATTTGTTTAAACTTCTTAGCTAGGCTCTCATATATGTATATATTTTTCTGATTTACTTTTGGTACTGTTTTTAGTATTCTTATAGATTGCTCTTTTTTCTCATCTTATTGTAGGAGATGACTAGGATTTCATCTGGTCCTAGAGAGAGAGAGAGAGAGAGAGAGAGAGAGAGAGAGAGAGAGAGAGAGAGAGAGAGAGAGAGAAAATAAAGAAAGAGGGACGCTGGCAGCGAAGGACGCCAACACTATGGCCTCTAAGAGAGAAGAGCAAAGCTGTAAATGAGAGCGAACCCTCCAGTGGCCCAGATGGCGAGTGAGTAACGAGGACAGAGGATGGAGAATGGATTCGCAAGAGGAGAGGATTGGCAGCGCTGAAAGAATGGGCAGTGCGGGAGTGAATGAGGAAAGAGGGGTGAAAGGATGTTGAAGGGAGGGAGAGAGAGAGAGAGGGAGAGGGAGGTAAGGTCGGAGGGTTTGGAAGGAAGTCGGTCGGGAGGGAAACTGAGATTGGGGGATGGAAAGGAAAGAAGAAAGAAGCTACGTAAGATTGGACTCTTCGTTGGGAAGCGTCTGGTTCATAGTTCGGAGACGACTTGAGGAGACGTGAGAGGAAGACAGACACTCCTGGACCAGACTGCTGTATGGTAAAAGTATAGAGAGTTCTTTTTAAACGGAGAATGCGATTGATAGTGCAAAAATAGTCATTGTAAATTGCAAAAGGTGTTCGTAGCTCGTAAGATATGGAATGGAAGAAAATTCATAAGTGGTACTGTGCAAGTTTTTTTCTATATAGCCATGATTTGGTGAGAGAGAGGACATGATAAAACAAATAATGATATAATTAGTACGGGAGAAGGTGCTGTATTACAGACAATGTAATAGTAGAAATGGGATAGGCTCGTGGTAGGACATGGAATGTTTTGCTGTTTCCTGAGGGTTTTAATCGTGAAAAAGAATGGGACAGTGTGCTGTGGCTGAGGTTATGGTAAACAAAGGAGGTTTGCGGTATGGTCAGGCATTACATGGAAAAAATGAAGTTAGTTTTCTAGGTAATACAGGCGCTCTATACACGAGAGTTGTGGTGAATGAGAGACGTTCGCAGTTTGCTCTGTTCGAAAGTATATTTTTTCCTTCCTCGATGAAGCAGGATGGTGTTCTTTTATCTCCCCTCCACAGCGAGATTAGAGACTTGAAGCTAAGGTGAATGAGGAGGGAGCGATAATGAAGGATTAAGATAATGGATGAGAGAAAAACTAAAATAGGTTGAGGGAAGGAAAGGGAGACAGAAGAAGAGGGAATAGGAGAAGGAAGAGGGAAGATGAAGGGTTTCTGAGGGGATTATCGTAGTGATACATGGGAAGACGAGGGGAGAGTGACGCCGGCACTGACAGGAGAGAGAGAGGGGTAACAAGGGGAAACTTTTCCAGCTGACCTCCAGACCATGAGACGTGTACGGTAACTACAGGTAAACTAGGGACAAATACAGGTGAGGTTGACTCGTAATGAGGGGAATATGTGAGGGTATCAAGTGAGGTGACCAGGTGTGAGGGAGGAGTGAGGGGGGGGAACAGGTGAAGAAATTTGGGAGCAGAGGTAAACTGACAAGAGAGGAAGTTGGAGAAAGGAGTTACGCGCGTATGAGAGGCTGATGCAGGGGAAACCAGTGAGTCATGTGAGGTATGCAGGTCTAAGTCACTGGGGGTGGACACAGTTAGTGACACAGACAAGTGAGTGAGGCTGGTGAATGACACAGACGAGGCTGGAAAAAGAAAAGTGGTGACTTCTGAAAATTCCTGTTATCTTGTCATTGACTTGAATTCTACTGTTTTTCAAAGTTTCTTTTTTTTTTTTTCCTGAGCTCTGTTTGTTTTCTTAACAATCTTGAATCTCGCAGTCTTCCCACCGAGCATCGGTGTGATGTGGAAAGCGAGATCCACCGGTTACATCCTTCCCCAATCTTACATATTTCTACTCTCTCTCTCTCTCTCTCTCTCTCTCTCTCTCTCTCTCTCTCTCTCTCTCTCTCTCTCTCAGAGAGAGAGAGAGAGGGGGGGGGGGGAATAGTGTTAAACTCTGCGTTGTAGTCGTTTTAGTCTTGAAATCTCATGACAAAGTATGAACTCGAGGTCTGAGCTTCATGACATCCATCGAATGGTACCTGTCCTTAGTCTCCTCAATCACATTTAACCAGTTTGTCCCACGTCACTGTTGATGATTCAAATGCCCACTGTGTCCCTGAAGACAGTGGCGTCCCACAGGTTTCTACCCTGTCTCCTGCGCTCTCCTTCCTTATATTAACAATTTCCGATCTTGAACAAGCAATCCAATACGTTCATATCCTAACGACTCATCATTGGATTTTCTTCCCATGTCTCGACTTCTTCCCATTTTTTCTTGCTCAGTCTGCGTCACATCTCATCACATGTTCTTCAGTAGGATCAGAGCTGAACAAGATTTCCCACTGGAGCGGACGTCACCAAATTAAGTCAGAAGCCTCAGAATCCCATTTTCTCCCATTTCTCATTAGAATTCCTCAAGACTTTCTGACTCTGTCGATGGCTTTGTCATCCCATCATCAATAAACATACTTAGTATCGCCCGAGCACCTAAACTATGTTGAAAACCTCACATTACACAAATAGCCAGGTGTATATTCCGAGTATATAAAGGACTATTTCATGCTTGTATGGTGGTTTATATAAGGACTTACGAATGATGAGTCTAAAGCAGTTCCATTCATCATCTCTACCAGTTTCACCCTAGAATTTTATCCACATGTCAAGCGCAGTGTTGGTTCTCTTTCCCTCTTTTGTGTATGTTACTTCGACGTAGGGTCCTGGGAACTGGCTGCTTGTGTACCTCCACCAGTAACAAGATCACCCGCTGCTCGGCAAGATAATACATCACTGCTCAAAGTTGCAATTTGGAACTCTTCCCATCTTAAAAATTCCTAATACATTTTTCTCTTCTTAAATTTTAAAGTACTCTTCAAATGCCTCGTGTTTAGTCTGAACCCGATGAAGACATTTTTCCGTGGCTGGGACCGTTAACGTAAAAAAGGAAATGAGGCTTTATGAGCGACCAAGAGATGTGAGGGAGATTTGTAAACGACTTGGGTGATGGGAGGACAGGTGCTTTGAAACAGTTGAGGGACACTGGTGAAGGACACCACTGAGGAAGGATTATTGACTGAAAAAGATGAAGGAAACTATGAATTCTGAAAAGCAGGGAATTGATAGAGAGTTGTGAGGAAAAGGAGGAAAAATATGTTTTAGAAGATACAAACGGATGGACGTGAGTGAGGTGATGTAGAGTTTGGGTGCAATGAAGGCACGGGGAGATGTAGTGTGTAAGATAGGGTGCAGACGACTGAGGAAGCAAAAAGAAGGGTGAAGAAACAAGAGTAACGGGTGAGGTAGAAGATGGATGGCATGGGGAACAGGGAAAGGTAGTACAAGAGACAAGGGTTGGGATGAGAGAGTAGACATGGATAACAGTTGGAGAGTCAGTGAGTGGTATGGCTGGGGACGGTTGGCAGGAAAAGCAATTGGCAAGGCGGTAGAAGCAGGAGGAGGAGGCAAGGAATGTAGAGTAGGGAGAGAGTAGTAGTGGAATTAGTGAGTGAGTGTCAGGGGATGCTAACGCTCGCACGGTAACGGAAGAGGGAGATAAGGAAGCAGGAGTTACGTTGGCATAGCATGCAAGGAGCACAGTGGTATGGGAGGAAAGTGATGAGGTAGGAGAGGCAGGTGGCGGAGAGCAGGTATGTTGGTGTTAAGCGTTGAACGGTAGTGGAGTCAGGGAACCAAAGCTGGGTTGGTTGTGGAACCGAGTGGCGGGTTAGCAGGGGAGAAGAAATGGTGTGGGATGATCATTCAGGGAATGGGACGCCAAAGTAACAGAGGTTAGACTAGCAGAAGTGACAAGAGCAGAATGGTTCAGGAGACAGAAGTGGATGCACTAGGACAAGCAGGATGTCGGGTGGCAGAATAGGATATGCTGGGAACGTAGTAGCGTAGGATGCATGGAGTAAGACTGCAAGGAGAGCAGAGGGTGAGCTATCAGAGGGTAGAGGGCGAGTGATGGGGGGATGGAAGAAGAGAGTATCAGAGGGGCATGTAACTGGGTGATGAGAGAATGTGTGCCTCAGAGATTCCTGCGAAATTTTGCCAGAGTTATGACTAGCGGTGAGTAGCACGTCCCGCGTTGTCTTGCTTGCTCCACAGTGTTGTTGTTGTTGTCCTCTGGAGCCACTCTTTGTCCCGTCGCTGTCGATTTTATTGTCATTCAGTATTTTCTTCAGCCGTCAATCCAATATTCTTTGGAAGTTTCTGGGATTATTCCGGACAGCTTCCTTTTTCCAGTGGGTAGAACGCTGATGTCTCTCAGTCTTTCTGGCAGGGTTGTTCATGTATTATTCTTTGTTATCTTGCCAATTTATTTCCAGATGTACTATAAAATCTAACTTCTTCTTGTCATTTGGTAAGCGTTTAGTTCTGATCAATTTTTTTTTTCAGTTTTTGCTAGCACTCTTTGATAGTCTTATATTTTTATTTTTCCTTCATGAAGACCGTTATTTTGCAGGTTTTAAGTCTTTTATAGTTATGCTAGTGTTCCATTCCATTAATTCTACATCTTATATATCTTTAGATTCGCTTTGACTTTTATGTTTCAACCTGTTTCGTTGATCATACGAAACAGTAACATTCAGCTTTGTTTCCTATGTAGCACCTGAATATTCTCATTACCAACCTTCTGTCCCTCAGTAGAATTAGTCGTTATCATAACCACACATAACTTGGCTCGTTCGTACTGCCTTATCACTGTGTTCGTTCAGTTCACGTTTCTAGTGTATGAGATCTTTGACGTTCACTTTCGACATCTTGTGCCTTTGTATGATGTCACTGATATATTGATTTCCCGCCAGGTCATCACGTACACCGCGGTTGTAACAACGATCATCCCATGGGTACTTTCTGGTATACAGGAGTTTACCTCACCTCTGTGACATTTCATAAGTGGTCTTGGATAACCATACACTCCTGAACACGACCCACATCAATGCTTGTAGTCTCCTACGTCTGACGTATTGATGCCAACGCATTCAAATTCTCATATTGACCTATCATAGGTACTGAATGCAAGATTTAGTTTTCATGTCATCCCGACCACCTGCCTGCTCTTGACTTGCCATGCAGTTGTGACAGGGGTCAGCGAGGCTGCGGACAAGGTAATTTGACCTGTTTCCAATGCATTATTTTGGAAACATTAATATACCGTTGACTTTACTGCTGCATACTTCTACTACATCTTTATTTCGTTAGTTTTACTTTGATTAGGCTTGTGTTTGTGGAATATGGACATGTGAGACAATAGTTTTATTAAGATGAATCTTCCTAGTTTACCTAAAAAGTTGTGTTTCGCTACTATCACTAATAAATATGTGTGGTTTACATATCATATGCCTTAACAGAATCAAGGAAAATGATATCCATACTCATCACCGTTTCACGAGTGATATTTCAGTGGGCTTACAATTCTAGCAGTAGGCATGCAGATGGGGTGGCAAGGTAGAGAAGTTCAAAAGGAAATTGGGTGGATAAGGAATTTATTATAATCCACCTTTTAAATATCAGATGTAACAGTTGGTACGATAGTCAAGGATTACATGGATGAGTACATGACTTGCTTTTTACAGTAAAAAACAGTTACTTAGACAACACTTATATTACGTAAATTTAAATGCCTGTATCAAGACAGGTAATATTGTTTTACAGAGTGAATCTTTCTTGTAGTGGCTATTTGCATAAAGTCTTAAGATCCAATATATATATATATATATATATATATATATATATATATATATATATATATATATATATATATATATATATATATTTTACTCATTTATAAACAGTTTGACTCAAAATAGTAGACGTCTGATAAGTTGACGAATAATGTTGAGAAAATATTTTACAGGCCAGACATTAATTCTTTAAGGATAATGGAAAGCCAGTGTCTTCGCAACAAATGATACCTAACATGCATCTCTGTACCTGTAGTGGAAATTTAGCGTGAACAGTGTCAAACCTAATGATATGCTGTGATGATTGCAACAAGAGAGTATGGCCATAAGTGAGTATGGCATCTTTCAACACTGAGAACTGGAGCAGACAAATCCACAGCCGCTACGAGAGATCTACAAGAGACAAGACCCTCTCTTAGACTTCTCTGTGTGCATGATTAAGTAACTGAGAGGATTAAGCTTCTAAGTAAAGTAGCAAGCTTAGCGTCTTGAGATTCTAAAGAGTCTCTTGTAGAAACGGGGAACAATGATTTCAAGAGTCGTGTATGTATTACTGCTGGAGGATTATTTCTATTCATATCTCAGTGTAATTAAACGAGTGAGAAAGCGTTTCACTGGTGACGAATGATGACAGGTGAACTGGATTACATACACTGTTTCTAAACATTACTGGTTCGATGAGCTGAGAGAATGGGGGTCACAACTTCTGGCATTGTATCTGTGGTTCACGAGTTGATTTATATCATCAGATACAGTTAAACTGATGATGGAAGATGAGTCATTTATAAAGTACATTTCTCACATGAGAAACATGATATTTGAGGATTTGGAAATACAAACTGGAGGATCTGCATTTTTGCCACATGTGTTATGGATACCACGAACTTTCTTGACTAGTTCTCTTCAGATTTCGGAACAAAGTGAAGCGCCTCTCGTTTATGTTGTATTGTTGAGAAAGTCAGGATGTACGAGAGGGTGCCATCTTTCTAAGCAACGAAGTGCCTTAATGATAACTTGGGGCTTTAAGGAACTGGTTTGGGGTATGGGAGAGTAGACCATTGAAAGGGGCTGGAAGTTATTTGAAAACAGCTCTTTAAATGCATTCTTTTTTCAATGGGTTTGGAGGAGAGAACGTTTAATTCAGTTTCTGAGACTCCCATCGTGAAAAAACGTTTATAGATTCCAATACAGAGAATTAAACATTAGCTGCTTCTGTTGCCTGCTTGTGAACGCGAAGAAGAATATTCCCGCGTCATCCTGCACTTTACAGGAATGATTTATAAATCTATGTGTTTGAATTATAGATGCGTTCGTGTACTTTTCTTACCTGTGACTGTATGTTAAGAGTCCGACTTGAAGTTGATAACTCGGTTCTAATTGTATATATTTTCTTTCTAGGTTTTATGTGGACTATTCGCAGTATTCTTGCTCCCAGTAGGGCAATTTTTTTTCAAAATTCTTTTAAAAGTAGATGATTCGTCTCCTCCAAAGGTGTTCTAACAAGGAACGCTGAGGGTACCAGCACCCCTCATCCATGTTAGTGTCTGTCAGTTCACTGATGATGCTGTTGGTCTGATTTTCGAGTATTGTTTTATGTATGTGCTCATTTTCGACGATCCTTAACGAAGAACAGAACATGTAAAATAACCATGAAAACGAGGGTACTTATTTCTATAGTACAAGAATATTGTATCCGTTAAGACTGTTAATAAGAGAAACAAATGTTCAAATATTGTAAGAATTCATTTTATTTGTCGTAAAACCCGACAGGATACAAGGCACTGAAAAAGATGAAAATCTTTGGTCATGACAGGCAAATGGCTGGGTATATATAATGGATCAACATTTAGTAATTCTTCAGTAACACTTAAGGGAAATAGAGGAGCGTAGACCATCAGACTGCATCAGTGCCCATTTATCTCTCTAAATGTGACTATTTTGATTTGGTAAGATAATCTGAGAATATATGGTGCATAATAAGGTGTCCCTGTGGGATCTATGTGCTGTCAGTTTTTGATTCATTGAGATGCCACCTTGGGTGACGTGCCCCATATACAAGGAGGAGAAGGAGGAGGAGGAGGAGGGATATTCAACCGAGGGTGAGTCGGCAAAGTCAGTCGCTGGTGGAGAGGCTTGGCATTAGTTGCAGATGAGCGGGAAGCAGGGTTGTGATAGCATATAGTGGCGTTCGCTTTTCTCTGACTGTTGTAGTGCTTTATATTTTCTTAAAATCCTGGAGGGTTCCTATTTTCGTTCCTTTGAGAGATCGTACATATATCATGGCTGTCAATCCCATGGTCGATGAAACTTGGGTCTTTTTCGTTTGCCCGCGTAACGAGTTCGACCCAGGAGGATGTATAGGGCGATCATCTTGTCTTTGATAAGATTTGTAGACTGAGCCATCTTTATCTGATGCGGTACCTTTCTCTTATCTTTAACAGCACCAATATGTAGGCTTGGTCGTCATCATGTGTTGTTGCGATGCCTCCCTCATTTCTCTAAGCGAACGTTATTACACAGTTATCTGGGATGGTGCTTGAAGTTGTCAGCCTGTATTTGTTTCCATCATCTCTCTTCATGCGCGTAGCTCCTCAGCTCCTGAAGGGAGGAATCTTCCTATTGCACCAACTATTGGACGCCTGGGTTATGTCGATTCTCCTTGCTTATTATTTTCCCATTTGCTTCAGTTCGTATAGGATCTTTTTTCTCAGCTGAATGACCTTGGGATTAAAATTCAAATGACAGTAAGTTTTTACACTGATTGCTTTCGTTATATTCTGGATTGATAGCTCCTAAGTTGTTGTAAAATATCTTTAGATCTCAGTACGTGTTACAGTTCTACTGTAGTCTCTAGGAGAGGCTGGGTCATGTAGTATGTCATGAAAAGGGAGGGCAAGTGGGCTGAGCAGGAGGTAATTCCTTTTGTGCATACAAACAATCAGGGCAACATCGGGATGTCCTAATGACGTCTCTCAACCTGGTTGATGTTTCTGGGAGAGAGTGTGGGAGTTCATTTGGAAAGTGAGGGAGTAAGTGAGAGGGACGAGTGATATGGTGTGTCTCAACGTAAGCAAGTTCACATACTGCCGGGATAGAGGTGAAGGTAATGGGGAAGACAGGGAATGAATGGGATGGAAAGGGTAGTTGGAGTAGTTTAGGGAGAGATAGGAAAGAAGAAGAAAGTGTTTGGATGTAAGGCAAATGATCATGTTGTAACGGAGGGCATGTGGGAAGGCCATGATAAGGGAAACAAGATGGGATGGGCGGATAGGCAGGAGGGAAGTTGGGGGAGTAGAGAAGAATTTATGAATGTGTGTGTGTGTGTGTGTGTGTGTGTGTGTGTGTGTGTGTGTGTATGTGTGTGTGTGTGTGTTTGAGGGAACGCAACATGGCAGGTTGACAGGATGGGAATGGGGATGAAAGTGATGTGGCTGGAAAGGCAGTAGATATCGTAACATGGAAAGCTGGGTTATAATTTTCGTGGAAATGAGGAGTGGGATGAAAGACAAGGTATGTGGAGGGGTGGCTTAGGAAACAGAGGGTTAAAATGGATGGGAGGTAACGTATGAACTGGAATGGTAACGAGCGACGGAGGAGGGAGGATTGGGTTGGCATTATGTATAGGGTTGTGTGAAACATACTTTGGCAAGGAAGGTATGGGAAGAAATAGCAGAATGGTTAACAGTGAAGTAGTATGTAGACAGGGAGGGTTGGCAGGTTGCTAGGTGGCAGGGTAGGAAGGAGTTGTGGACAGGGGAAGTGGAGGGGCAGCGGAGAAGGGAAGGTGGAAACAGGATCCGGGTTAACAGGAAGACCAGAGGAAGGTTGCAAGTGAGGCAGGTGATGAGTTAGCAAGAGGGACAATGGTTGGAGTGGCAGGGCAGGCGAATAGTGAGTTGGATGGCGAGGCAGAAGATGAGGGGAGGGGGAAAGAAGGGAGTCAAGAGGCAAGGTTGAAGGAGAAAGCGTGAAACATTGTGGCAAAGCTGGCACGGCAGGAGATACAAGGAAAATCAGGGGATGTGTGTGTCGAGTGATGATGAGAGTAGGGTGGCAGAGCAGAGGGTAGAGTGAGACAAGATAAAAGAGAAGAAATGAGATAATAGGAGACCGAGTGAGTGTCTAGGACGACGTAGGTTGGGGAGACAGAGTAGATATCTGTTGACGTAAAGCGGTTGGTCAGGCAAGGAGCGGGACGGTAAAAAAGAAAGGCGAGTGTCTGAGTGTGTGTGTGCATCAGGGAAGGCAAGGACAGCAAAGGAGACGTTTGGGAGAGAAGATTTAGTGAGGGAAGTTAAAAGATAGTGCTATAGTGCTGAAGGGAGGACAGGTGAAAGTGGGACTGGGGAAACAGTGGAAGGGTGGCGGAGGAAGGAAGAAGAAAGTTGAAATGGGTCGCTGTAGTAACGGAGGAAAAGTACATAAAACTAGAATGTAACTTTATTTATGGTTATGATGAATATCAAAATGGACAATATGACTCATGTTGTCCCGGTAGTGTTCGCCATTGTGACGGGGAGGCGCATTTCCTGATAATTATGGTAGCTCCTCTGTATAGTAGTAACCATCGAGATGTAAAATGAATACCTTTATGTTCTACCTTTGCGAAAACAGTGTAACATTGCATACAATATTTCACTCATATGATATCGACGTCAGGGGATGAGTTGCCCTATGGGGAGAGAACAAATCACGGGGGACTGAGGATATGCCACAGAGTATACAAATATTTCATACATTTGTAATTGGTATCTAGTTCCATTTATATAATTTATTTGTCGTGCGACTCAGGTCCTGAAACAATGCATGAAATTTTCCATTTTCTTTGTGTGCAAAACATTCCATTCATGTTTCGAGATGTGATAATCTCTTAACTTTGCTAAGTGTGAAACTCGGTACAGAACGCCTTTCGTAATTCATGTACATATATCCAACGGTCGATATTTGCTGATTCACAGGTATACAGTTCGTTACTATTTTCGGTATAGCTTTGTGTATGGTGAACTATCAGAGTCGATATGCAAACCTTCTGCCACAGTCTTGTCAGACAACATAGAAATGTCAGAGTCTATGCCTGGAGCTATGATAGGGTAAGGAAGGGGATGTATACACAAATCACTATAATAGAGGTGATTGTCCAGTACTGTTTACAAGGGGATACAAAGTAATTCAAAAAGCAATTGACCATTGGAGTCTTTCGAGGCTGTTTGTGATAGTGGTAGATATCAGAGACTCAAAGAATATAGTGGTAAAAGTTAAAAGGCATACGTATGATTCAAAGGGAATAGCTTACCTTTTCGTTTTTACTACCATTATGTAAAACTTACACTTGCCGATATTAGAATTCATATTGTGACCTTATCTTGGACCACAGTTTGTGTGTGTGACTTCCTGCTATCCTGTTCCGGTATTTGATTAGGGAATAGAATGCGTTCAGAACTTTACAAAAAAAAAGTCAGATTTTGGTTTTAAAACACACAGCTGTACTACAAACTGATAATAGAAACTTTTGGGACTTCAGGGTTATTATTGTGATGAATGGTGCTGAAGTGTCTTGAGAACTAAGTCCAAATCTGTTTTCATCGTTTAACAGGCAACACGCAGTGTGGTTGTTATATGAACATCAGTAAGAACACTTCGCCCCTTTATGGTTAATATTGTTCATTTCTGAAAATATCTGCTCACAGATGTAAGTGCTAAGAAAGGCAAGTATCCTCATTGCGTTTGAAGGTAGCTTAGGGTACGTTTTTGGTGACACAACTTGTAGAATTCAAGTAAATTAACGTCTATAAATCTTCTTAAAGTTCAATGGTACATCGCAAATGTTTCATTTCCATTTATGATTCTTCAGAGCGGTGTCGACATTGACAACAAATGGAGACGCAAATGCATGTAATTCCATTTCGAGAGCATGTAGATTGGTAAACCTTGGTTCAAATTCTTTATTTTCAAGTACATACGCCTCCTGCGCGAAACAAACTGTCACCGTGTACGAAGGGTTTGATAAAGGCCCATGAGGTATTGCTCGCACTGGTAGCCCTGCATGTCCAATGTTGCGGCTACACTTGCTCAAGACAAGTGATCGGCCTCTTGAGACGAGGAACGGAGTTATGTGTACCACACTAACAGACTCTGAAACTTGATCGGACCTCTGTGCCTCATATCCCCTTGTGGAGAACACATTTTGATCGATGTTGTAGCACCTTAATATTGTGATTTGATGAGTGCTAACATTTCCTGACATCTTGGATGTTCAACTTAGATAATGTATACAGATTGATCCTGATTATTTAGCAGAGACAAAATTTAGTAAGCGTAATACCTATCAATACTGGTGACACAGTATGTAGCGCAATTGTTATTCTTCTTAACGTGTCGGTCTTAACGGGTGTGGATGTTTATTACTACAGATATAATAACCAGCACCATCAAGGTTGACGCTCCATCTATTGTTATAACAGCAAGTTTCTCTTACTTGCGATTCTGTTTTGAAAATATATCCATCACTTCAGTGAACACATGTTCAACTGTAGTGGTACCTTTTAGCTAAATGCCACAATTCTACCATTTCTTCAAAATTTGAATTAGTGCCCCCGTACAAAATATAGTAAACTGTGCAGTTTCACCATCGGCCGTGGATTCATCCATACAACATAGATAATAAGACTCAAATTTATCCATTGTTTGTTTACGATGTCTGCCATCAGAGCAACCGTTGGCCATCAGAGACTAATATTAGACAATAAGTATTTCTTCTCACAACACGAAATTTCTGCTACCAACTCCCCGCCAGCATATGGCTTAACTCGATTAGTAATTAACTCGCTGATGGCATTAGTTACTTTAGTACTACCTCCAGCGTTCGCATCACCTTTGGTGAATGATTCTTTTTGTCCACTGCATCTCTTTATCAATTGAGCTACTTCATATTTTCGTGTCTGTCCTGAATTTAATTTCATCATATTTTTTCTGCGTGTTTTAATATAGTCTGACGACGAAAATTGTTTCTTTTTTTTCATCATTGCGACAGATTCTGAACATATCGAGCATACTGGTCAGGATTTGAAACTTACAAAAGAATTTTTCAGTCTAATTTTCAAACTCGTCGCATACATTATCAGCCTTCCTCTTCTTCATAATAGCCTGTCTCATAACGTCTTGAAATCAATGTCAGTGTTATAATGATAGAACACCTCATACGCTATCTACGAATAGCAGCGCACAGTCACTTGCTTGCCCTTTGCATTAGTTCCTGACGCAAGACAGAGTGGCAGAATCGGGCCCATTGGTGAATGCAGAGTCTTGAACGTGAACATTTCGGACTGGTGATCAAACCCATTGAACAAGGTATACTATTCGATTCAAACTACTTTTTGTTTTGTTGTTGATATCATTATGTTTCTAAGAATAGGGCAGATGTAAAGGTAAAGTTAGTTTGTATCATCCTTTATTATTTCTCTTATTACGTAAATTACGTACTTGCACATCAGTTTGAATTACATTTACTCAAGGTCCACAATTATATAATGATAATTCCAAGCATTCGTGTGTCGGATGAAATTGCATTTGTGGAATTCCATCGCCCGTCGTGTCACGTTGTCTAACCCAAAATGGCAAAGATATTTATCTATGATCGTGTGTGTGTGTGTTCACGGTGATAGGACTGACGGAACGAGATAGCAAGTGAGGCAAATAGTGTAGCTTTGACTGCTTAATCTCAGGATTTGTCATACCCTACTTAACATGCTTCACCAAGGTGAGATTTTAGTCTTCTCTATCATGATTGCTTTACTTATTATCAAGCAGCTCTACGCAGTCCACCTCCTCGTTCCCTCCACCTCTGACACATATATCCTCTTTGTCAATCTTTCCTCACTCATTTTCTCCATGTGACCAAACCATTTCAATACACCCTCTTCTGCTCTCTCTACCACACTTTTGTATTTCCACACATCTCTCTTATCCTTTCATTACTTACTGGATCAAACCACCTCACACCACATATTGTCCTCAAACATTTAATTTCCAACACATCCACCCTCCTCTGCAAACCCGTCCCTCGCAACCATATAACATTGTTGGAACCACTATTCCTTCAAACATACCCATTTTTGCTCCGAGATAACGTTCTTGCCTTCCACAGATTCCTCAACGCTCCCAGAACCTCACTTCCGCTTTCATGGTTACATTCGCTGCTAAATCCACTCCCAGATATCTAAAACACTTCACTTCCTCCAGTTTTTCTCTATTCCAACTTAGCTCCCAATTAACTGGTCCGTCAACCCTATTGAACCTAATTACCTTGCTCTTGTTCATATTTACTCTCAGCTTTCTTCTTTCACACACTTTACCAAACTCAGTCACCAATTTCTGCAGTTTCTCGCCCGAATCAGCCACCAGTATTGTATCATCAGCGAACAACAACTGACTCACTTCCCAAGCTCTCTCATCCACAACAGACTGCATACAAGCCCCTCTCTCCAAAACTCTTGCATTCACCTCCCTAACATTCTCATGTATAAACAAATTAAACAACCATGGAGACATCACGTAACCCTGCCGCAAACTGGGAACCAGTCACTTTCCTCTCTTCTTACTCGTACACATGCCTTACATCCTTGATAAAAACTTTTCACCCCTTCTAGCAACTTACCTCCCACACCATACCTTCCACAAAGCATCTGTATCAACTTTTATTGTGTGCCTTCTCCAGATCCATAAATGCTATATATATATATATATATATATATATATATATATATATATATATATATATATATATATATATATATATATTTTATGTATATACTGTAATCTTTTTGGAAATTGTCAGATGCACAAAACAGCTTAAAAAAAAAATCAATCCTTTTTTTGAGAACAAAAAAATTTCTTACACAAACAGACGAAAAGCACAAATGCAAATGAATAACTGAGCAAACATGAAGAAGAATTATGCAAGAGTCATTCACCAGAATTATGATGACAGAAACTTGAGTGGTGCAGGGAGTGCAAATAGAGAGAGAATGTGTGCAGTTGCAAGGACAATGGTCCGTAACGAAAAATCTTGAGAGGGGGGGAACGCAAGTGGAAAAATACATATTCGCCATTACCTGTCAGTTTATTTTCCTTGAATAATTTTTTTCTTTCCCTTTCCTTGAGGGAAGCTTGTTACTGCTGCAAGTGCCTCGCATTGTAAGCCGGCCGACTGGAGGAAGAGAAAGGCATGCCGAGAGAGAGAGAGAGAGAGAGAGAGAGAGAGAGAGAGAGAGAGAGAGAGAGAGAGAGAGAGAGAGAGAGAATCTGTGTGTTTGTGTATGTGTGTCTACCTTATTACCTAAGACGAGACTTTGCCTTTGAGTAGCGCATCTCAACCTCAACCGCATCCTAACTCGTTTCCCTTCACATCACAGTTCTTGTGTGTTGCCTGACGCATGTCATGGTTATGATGAACCTTGAGTTCATCTAGCACGGGTTTTGGTCATAGGTCTTGTTTCCTCTGGAGGTCTCAGGTGTCATGTTTGCATATATCTTATTTCCGTAATGCAACCATCAAGGAGTCTCTCCATATTTCCATCTGGGCTCTCGTGTTAGATGCCTTTTGGATGCATTACACGAAACACGGGAGTTTTTTTAGATTTTTTTTTTATTATACTTTGTCGCTGTCTCCCGCGTTTGCGAGGTAGCGCAAGGAAACAGACGAAAGAAATGGCCCAACCCCCCCCCCCCCCCCCATACACATGTATATACATACGTCCACACACGCAAATATACATACCTACACAGCTTTCCATGGTTTACCCCAGACGCTTCACATGCCCTGCTTCAATCCACTGACAGCACGTCAACCCCGGTATACCACATCGCTCCAATTCACTCTATTCCTTGCCCTCCTTTCACCCTCCTGCATGTTCAGGCCCCGATCACACAAAATCTTTTTCACTCCATCTTTCCACCTCCAGTTTGGTCTCCCTCTTCTCCTTGTTCCCTCCACCTCCGACACATATATCCTCTTGGTCAATCTTTCCTCACTCATCCTCTCCATGTGCCCAAACCACTTCAAAACACCCTCTTCTGCTCTCTCAACCACGCTCTTTTTATTTCCACACATCTCTCTTACCCTTACGTTACTCACTCGATCAAACCACCTCACACCACACATTGTCCTCAAACATCTCATTTCCAGCACATCCATCTTCCTGCGCACAACTCTATCCATAGCCCACGCCTCGCAACCATACAACATTGTTGGAACCACTATTCCTTCAAACATACCCATTTTTGCTTTCCGAGATAATGTTCTCGACTTCCACACATTCTTCAAGGCCCCCAGGATTTTCGCCCCCTCCCCCACCCTATGATCCACTTCCGCTTCCATGGTTCCATCCGCTGCCAGATCCACTCCCAGATATCTAAAACACTTCACTTCCTCCAGTTTTTCTCCATTCAAACTCACCTCCCAATTGACTTGACCCTCAACCCTACTGTACCTAATAACCTTGCTCTTATTCACATTTACTCTTAACTTTCTTCTTCCACACACTTTTGTAGATTTATTTCGGTAATTCTTTCGCACTATGAAGTGTTAGTCTGGATATATTTTCCTTAGTGCCATCAGTACCTTTGCCCTGCATGGGTTACGAAATGTACATTTCTGCTCTTCTGTCAGGCTTTATGGATCCAATTGATTCAATCTTAGATGGCAGCCATCATGTATTTTTACCTTTAGTTGTAAAGGATTTTCTAAATTCTCTCCATTTCATCAATTTCATTTTCTATTTTTTTGTGACTTGAGTTTTTCTTCCTTTATGTACATTGATCATTTTCATCACCAGTTATCCATCTCTCGTAGTGACAGTTCTCATTATCATAGCACTCGATATTGTACTTGAATTGCCTGTCAAATTCGACCTTTTCATTGATGACAGCTCTTAGACCTTTAAAGCTTTCTCTGCTCTCTCAATGTTCTGTCGTTGGGCCTTGGGAAGACATTAAGGGTAAACTGTTAATCATCCCATGATTTATTTGTTCATAGTTTTCTTCACTATATTCTATTAAGCTTTCTTTTGTGCGCTGAATCCTTTCCTACTTTCTGACTTCCTCTGATCCTGACGTCATCTGCAAAACATCTATCTGTTCTCTTTTTTCTGCCTCACTGTTTGTGTCTGATATCAATATCATAGATAATGTTGACTCGACTATCGTTCCTTGTTTGATTTTGACGCTTAATGATATATGATCAGGTATAGCTTCCGTCTGCCACTACTTTGTATTCGAAACTCCTTGATCAATCGTCCTCGTTTGCCTTTCATACCATTTCTTTTCCCCCTTGCTCCAGTTTCGAACAAAATTCACACGTTTATGTTATCTAATGCTCCAATAGATACAGACAAGGACAAAGGTATCTGTTCTGATAGCTTTTATTTTCAGTTGCATATATGGTTTTTGAAGCAGGCTGACCATATGGATTTTTGTAGCAGGATGATGTATTTCGAAGTTTTTGAAAAGCGCCATTTCACTTTGTAAAGAAAATGTCTCTAGTTGTCAGTTATTGGTGTATGATTTGGTTGTATTGGTTGATCGATTCACAAAGTGTCTTTGCTATCGTCAACTGTTCTCTTTCTTATGTTGTTCCTTTACTTTTTTTTCCCTAAATTTGCAACCATAATCAGTATTCTCTTTTTCCTATAAAAAAAAAGTCTGTAGACCATTTTACGATTGATAATATTATATTGATCAACATTTATTGACTTGTTTTATGTTTCATTATACGAATTTTGAGACGCTGAAAACGAAAGTGGCCATGGAATCGCTCGATTGGCTAGTTTCCAAGAAATGTTCACTGTCTTCTTATTACATGTATTTCACGCTATACTGATGACACAGGGTACAATCACTCACTGGCTTACCTCGATTAAACGCGTCGCTTCTTCGCTTGTCATTTTAACACAAGACCGAGAACATCTCATTTTACCGTCCAGCAGTAGTTCGGTAACATCGTTGAAATCAATTTGTCTTGGTACCTTTCCTCTGTCTCCGATATGTCTTAATGAAAACGTTCGCCGTGTTCATTGCTCACTGCGCCGCAGTGAGCTAGAGAAAAAAGAAATCCAGGTTAGAGTGGAGGGAGTGTCCTTTAAGGACATATTGCGGCCTGTTTGCTGATTGGATGACAACAGGTTTTCCACATGCTCCTTGTAGTCGCCAGTCTTGACATTTTCCAAGAAAGTTGGTTGCTACCAACTGGGACGCATTCCATGCAGTCGTCTCATCGCCACTGAGGATGCGATCGAACTGCCCCATCTCTGAAGAGCTCGCGGATCTGTGGACCCACGAAGACACCCTACTTGATTTCAGCTTCACTGAGTCATGGAAATTTTATACCAAGGTACCTAAACGCTGGCTCATTTTCATTCAAGATTTTTATGAGGCCCACTTTGATGTGCAGAGGTGGTAGTAAAATCTTGGTGGATTTTGCCATCGGTAGGTGCTGCATGTTCTTTGTTGCTGGTCCCGGCGACTGTCGGGAAGCCCAGTCCCTCTTGTAATGGGAAATCTTCGCTCGAAGTGTCCCACTCATACAAGAAACAGCAAAACTTCGTGTAGCCCTGCTACAGTCCAAGCAAGATAGCAACAACCTGTAAGTCGCCACAAAGATGCAATTGGAATTTCTTGTAGTTTATGCATTTCAAAAGACGCTTCATGTTGTTACAGGATTCCTTCATATTTACTGCTTGACCAGCTGAAATTGACGGCAGCCAGAGCAGCTTTGAGACTAAGCTTTGACGAGTTATGAACATTCTCCTCTCCTCAGAGTTATGACTGATACCTGAAGGCTGTTATCAGACCATCTGCATCATTTCAGGCGACGTGTTACCTTCTGTCTTAAAGGATAGAGCGAAATTTTTCTGGCGTGCACGAAACAAAGACACCGTCAGACTTTCATCCGGGAGATTCCTCTGTTGGGGTCTCGAGCCCATCAGTTCTACCTCACACTTCGACAGTTCCAGATCTCTGACGAGGGCGCTTGATTCATTTTGCGTGATCCTTTGTGTTTAGCAGACGTCACGTCTGGTGTGAAATTAAGATCTTTAGATGTTGATGGCACACATGTTTCACAAATGTGGTCATCCTGTTCGCCTTCCGAGTCCAGGGAAAATGAGTCTAGGGGTTCCAGAACGGGAAGTCCATCGTATAGTGCCGGGCGCATACCAGATTGTATATTCGGACGGCTTAAGGTCCACTTTTTCTTATTGGAAATACCTTGCCGGACTGAAGGCGCCATGCAGAAGTAACAGTCACTGACGTAATCTGTCCGCTCCCTCCACAGCAAGAGGCATCAGTCACCTTTAGCGATTCAACCAGCTGCGAAGGTTTGTTGTACAGGCATTGCAGCATATGTTTGTAGGGCCCTACTGTTGTCCTGGTCCCTAGCCTTTCAGCCAGAGTAAAGATTCTAGGCTTTCCTGATGGTCAGGGTTATCTCACACTTCTGGGATGGAAAAATCGCCCCTCCACTGCACTGTTCACGCACTTACGGGGTAGCTTTGTTGATGTTCGGCAAAGAAATCATTCAACAGTCAGTCGCACGTGGCCCTTCGCACGACAGGAGCAGCAGAATTCAGAAGAATGATGGAAAACCAGCACACGACACGGTAAGAAGCAGGAAGTATTGTATTGCATTTGTGGAAAGAAAATGGCTTGCACACTGATTAAGATATTGAAGCCATCTCTAACTTGAGAACAAACGTCGGGATACGAAACAACAGTTGCATGGCAAGAGCATGACACGGATAGACTCGCCGGGGTACGAAAATAAACTTTAGGAAACGAGTATGACACGTGTGCACCGGAGTCTCTCCGGAAGGAAGTGATAAGCAGCAAGTAAGGTGATGCAATACCTGATTGCTGATTGCATCATTCACTTCCCGCGTTCAAGTTGCCAAGTCTTGCCTCAAGCCGCCCAACGCCAGGACCATTGTAAATCGCACCCTTTACCTTCAAAGCTAGAGCCAGTTAACACTATTGAAGGTCATAATCATGTTAACATCCCAAGATTAACCAAGATTAGTTATATTCATTTCTGAAACTTTTTCGGAGTTTACTAGTGCTTTTGATATAATATTCTACTGTCTCCCGCTTTTATTAGTATTTAATGAAATACTTCAAGCTTCGTATTAGGTAGACTGTATGTTAATATGCATATTTTGTCTAGAACTGGGATTATACTCCATGTTTACTCCATGTTATGGTTAATTTTCATCATCTTTTGTTTTCCTTTTCCTTTGCTACTCATATATACTTCTGTTTCGCCTTATCTAACATTTGAAACTCGAACAGATTCATATTGCTGTAAGCTTGTTGATTTTGTATTTTCAATTCAAGCCAAGTTTCTGTCGTATCAACAAGAACTGCATTATTATCCTAATTATATTTGATAGCATCATTAACATTTAAGTTTCGAGTTATCACTCATTAAGTTCTGTGCTTTCATATATATATATATATATATATATATATATATATATATATATATATATATATATATATATATATATATATATATATGTATATATATATTGGTTTTTGCGGTTTGTCTAGAATAGTCTCTGTCTTTTCTAAGTCTTTGTGAATGCGTTAGTCTTCATTTACATCTTGCTTTAAAGAAAATGGTCAGAATTTCATGCAGTAAATCTGTCTTCTTATCAATATGGCTTGAATATATGCCACACTTTTTTCATTATCATTATCAGTCTTTCTCCTTATCATATGTCAATGACTTCTATGATTCCTTTGAGTCAATTTCAGATAATTTTTTTCTCTTTCCAATTGTGGTCAGTTTGTTTTAATTTCTCCTGAACGTGCAGTAAGTTGAAAGAGGAACGCGGGATATTGAATTGGGATGATGTATACAGGGAGCGACGTGATGTCAGTGGACTCAACCAAGGCATGTGAAGCGACCGGGGTAAACAATGGAAAGGTTTGTGAGTAGGTGGCTGTGATTTCGGTGCATTGCACATGACAGCTGAGGAATGGATGGAAGGGATTGCGCGGCCTTTTTGCGTCTGCTCACAGCGCTACCTCACCAACGTAGGAAACGTCGGACAAGTAAAAAAGAAAAAAAATTATAAAATGCTTTTCAGTCTTACATTCTTTTTATCTCTAGTTCTGTCTTTCTCTTCTTAAGATTTCTGGAGGGCGTTAAAATTCACATGTATCATCCCATTTACATATATGATGTTGGGCATAATGGTGGAGCGCTTGTGGCCGCTTGAAATTACTTTTCTCTTGTATTTTTACATTCCCTTGTATAATGTCTTCCCAAATATTTCTTATCATTGTGTAAAACTAAATGATCACTTATAAATTGATAACAAACTTACGTCTTATTCCTAAGGTATATTTCGCATACATTTTTTTTTTCTAGTTCATTCGACTTCATCTTTTTTCACCTTCGTCTTTCAATCTTTCCTTTTTTCTCCTTGTCTTCTCTTTCGTGACACTTACTCTTTACAGCGCACAAGTTAAGACCACCGTAAGAATGCGTTGTTCATTTCTGGTTACTAAGCCTTATCGAACTCACAAAGAAAGGCGACAGAACAAAATTCTGATCACATTAATAAGAGAGGCTCAGAGAAATGAAATTGTTGCGTCAAAAAATATCCCTCAGGAGATCTGACAGAAGTTATAGAAATACGTAGCCCAGCAATGTAATGTGCAAATATATATATATATATATATATATATATATATATATATATATATATATATATATATATATATATATATATCCCTGGGGATAGGGGAGAAAGAATACTTCCCACGTATTCCCTGCGTGCCGTAGGAGGCGACTAAAAGGGGAGGGAGCGGGGGGCTGGAAATCCTCCCCTCTCTTTTTTTTTAATTTTCCAAAAGAAGGAACAGAGAAGGGGGCCAGGTGAGGATGTTCCCTCAAAGGCCCCAGTCCTCTGTTCTTAACGCTACCTCGCTAAGGCGGGAAATGGCGAATAGTGAGAGAGAGAGAGAGAGAGAGAGAGAGAGAGAGAGAGAGAGAGAGAGAGAGAGAGAGAGAGAGAGAGAGATATCTTGACACTTGATAGGAACACAATGACCAGAAATAGCAGATTGAAGTTAAAGTGAATGATTTGTTAATACGAACGTGCATACAAATCAGTTCAATTGTAGAGTCGTAGAACTGTGGAATAGTCTGCTACCACCTGTTGTCTAGGCGAAGACTATTGTTACGAACATACTACAACATCAGTGCTTTAGTGACGCATAATACCAATTATAAGCTCGTTCCAGAATGAAAGTGCTTAACAAGAGCTTAACTATGTTTCCCCTCAAAGTCCACAGTGTGCTATACGTTCCGAAGCACAACTCATTAAGCTCAAGCATGACCAGAAATGTCCCATTACCGTATTTCTTTTCTCCCATTCCCATAAAATTTCTTTGTCATTACATTTTCTATGTACGTCACACGGTGGTCCTTCATATATGTTTTCTGACGGCTGGTATGCTGGAGAGATGGGGGGTTGCAGCCTCCCACGTACTATCTCGTTTCTATCTACATATGTCGAGAATTTAGTTAATGTCACATTCTTCCGGTAGATGACCTCATCAGAGCCCGTCAGATCTTCCGTTGTCTAGTATTCTCATGTAATGCTCATGATTAATGTTTTATTTATATTCTCTTTTTTATTGCCACCTTGTAAGGCCAGACTTCGATATTCATGTTCACCTAGTTTCTCCTCCACTCCAAACACATGTACACACTAAAATATCCAACGCATCATCATCACTTTCGCTGTTTGCTTCTGCCGTGATGATTGCTGGTAGCCACAAGGAAAATGGAACACTAAGGTTAGTCACTATCGTGATAATTCACATCATCAATGACATTGAGATAAAGAACAAATGTAGGTTTTACACACACACACACACACACACACACACACACACACACACACACACACACACACACACACACACATATCGATTGGGGCCTTGAACATACAGAAGGGTGAAAGGCATGCAAGGAATAGAGTGAATTGGAACGATGTGGTATACCGGGACCGACGTGCTGTTAATGGTTTGATCACGGCATGTGAAGCGCCTGGGGTAAACCATGGAAAGGTCTGTGGGGCCTGGATGTTGAAAGGGACCTGTGGTTTCGGTGCATTACACATGACAGCTAGAGACTGAGTGTGAACGAATGTGGCCTTATTTGTTTGTTCTTACCGCTACCTCGCTGGAGTGGGGTGGGGGGTGAGGGGGATGCTGTTTTATCTGGCGGGTTGGCGACGGGAATGGATGAAGGCAGCAAGTATGAATATGCACATGTGTATATTTCTGTGTATGTATATGTACCTATACATTGGAATGTATATGTATGTATATGTGCGCGTGTCGGCGTTTATGTATATACATGTGTCTGTGGGTGGGTTGGGCCATTCCTCGTCTGTTTCCTTGCGCTGCCTCGCGAACGCGGGAGACGGGGATTAAGTGTGTTTGGAAACGATCACAAATTTTTCGTGATCAAGTGTATTCTTATGAGTCCTCGGGGAAGATGAAACACGATAAGTTCCCAAGTGCACTTTCGTGTAATAATCACATTATCAGGGAAGACACAAGAGAGAAATATAGCAGTCTGTTAATATACAACGAAGAGACGTAGCTAGGACGCCATTTGGTGTATATGTGATTGTCCAAGACAGACAATGAGAGTATTATAATCTTATTACGTGGACAAGAAGATGAATTGTTTACATATTTTTTCAACAATAAAGTTTGTATAGACCTTCACTAATATTAAGATTATGATTCTTTGTGTATTTGATAACAGAAGATTCAATGATATTTCTCGTATTACTGGAGTTAGAGTTAATAACTGAGATTGCATTACTCCGGTCAGTACAATGATCATAGCTTTTAACGTGATTAAACAAGGCTTTTGATTCTTGTCCCGTTCTTATACTATATCTATGTTGCTTAAGTCTAACGGAAAGACCCTTACCAGTCTACCCAGCATAAAACTTATCACAATTTCTACATGGCACTTTATATATTCGCCATTTCCCGCATTAGCGAGGTAGTATTAAGAACAAAGGCCAGAGTCTAAGAAGGGAAAATCCTCACTTGGCCCCCTACTCTGTTCCTTCTCTTGGAAAAGTAAAAACTGGAGGGGAGAATTTCCAGCCCCCCGCTCCCTCCCTTTTTAAGTCTCCTTTTACGACCCGCAGGGAATACGTGGGAAGTATTCTTTCTCCCCTATCCCCAGGGACCATATATATATATATATATATATATATATATATATATATATATATATATATATATATATATATATATTTTATATATATATATATATATATATATATATATATATATGAGTGAGTAACGTAAGGGTAAGAGAGATGTGTGGAAATAAAAAGAGCGTGGTTGAGAGAGCAGAAGAGGGTGTTTTGAAGTGGTTTGGGCACATGGAGAGAATGAGTGAGGAAAGATTGACCAAGAGGATATATGTGTCGGAGGTGGAGGGAACGAGGAGAAGAGGGAGACCAAATTGGAGGTGGAAAGATGGAGTGAAAAAGATTTTGTGTGATCGGGGCCTGAACATGCAGGAGGGTGAAAGGAGGGCAAGGAATAGAGTGAATTGGAGCGATGTGGTATACCGGGGTTGACGTGCTGTCAGTGGATTGAATCAAGGCATGTGAAGCGTCTGGGGTAAACCATGGAAAGCTGTGTAGGTATGTATATTTGCGTGTGTGGACGTATGTATATACATGTGTATGGGGCGGGGTTGGGCCATTTCTTTCGTCTGTTTCCTTGCGCTACCTCGCAAACGCGGGAGACAGCGACAAAGTATAATAAAATAATAAATAAATAAGGCTCATGACCTTGTCAGGTAAGGGTCAGTTGGGAAGGTCAAGTAAGAAACATGATCACAAAAGGCATCAAAGAATCACGTTTTCTTTTCAGATTTATCTGCATGTGTCATGATATTTATCCTGGCTGCGAGCGATCATTGTTTATCTCATGATTGTCTATGTGTCACACAGAGAGACAAATCCTATTCTTCCATCATATCATCCCGTCATGAGGCATTCTCGTGAGACATCCCACAATCTGATCCCTTTGGGTGTAGGGTTCTTGTGTCTATTGGGTTTGTGCTAGTTATTGCTAAACCTACGTCCATGTGTTTGGTAAGTGATTCTCCATCTTATCGACTAGAAAGTAAAACACTCTCTCTCTCTCTCTCTCTCTCTCTCTCTCTCTCTCTCTCTCTCTCTCTCTCTCTCTCTCTCTCTCTCTCTCTCTCTTCTCCCTCTCTCTCTAATTGGGAACAGGTGAAGTTGAAACAAATACGGCTGGTAGATAGCTGAACGTAAAACCAGTTGATGTAGTAACTTGTTAACTTGCGTTTGATAGACACTTAAATATAGAACAACTCATTTGGTAACGTGTTAGACAGTTGCCAGACCGTCCATTCATGTCCATTGCTGTTGTCAGTTTGGTGAAATTACGTTACTTGGTGTGTTAACTCTCCCATGTATGTATACTGTTTGCTCTATAATGTTGATAGCTTAGGCCTCTGTGTTAGGTAGTATGTCGGGTCCCATGAGTACGATAATACGATCTAGGAGCATGACGGTGCGATCTGGGAGCATGACTGGACGATCCTTGAGCTGGACGATTCTGGGGCTTTATTGTATGGTCCTTGAGCACGACCATTCGTTCCCTGAGTGCGATGACTTGATCCTTAAGTACGGCGGTATGATCCTAAACACGGCAGTATTATCTTTAGCTGGACAGTCCGACCTTTAGACATGGCAGTACTATCCTTAAGCACGACGGTACGACTTTTCAGCACGGTGGTATGATCCTTAAGCACGACGGTACGATCTTTGAGCAGGACGATGCGATCCCTGAGAGCGAGGGTACAGTTCTTGGCCATGGTGAGTGAGGGCACAGGCAAAGCCATTATACCCAGTGGTCTTGCCGTCGTACTTAAGCGTCGTACGGTCATGCTCAGGGGTCGTATATCGTCGTGCACGAAGGTCGTGTCGTCGTGCTCGAGGGTCGTGCCGTCGTGCTCAGAGGTCGTGCCGTCGTGCTGAAGGTATCTAAACAGTGTAAGGACAGACCTTAGAGTTTTTGACGCTTCAGCGACGACAGGTTTAGAGGTCTAGTTAAGAGAGAGGGACTGCGACAGTCTTGCAGCTAAGGTTAGTATGGGAATAGCAGTATTGATGACACTGTTTCCAACGTGGAATCATCCTGTTGAGTTGGTGTTTGAAGGGGGAAGAGTTACTGAGGACGAAGAATAAAAAGTTAAGAGTGAACTGAGGGAAGTCTATAGAACTGGATTTGTTGTGAGTGTAAAGAATCTATGGTTGATATTGTAAGATTGAGGAAAGCGCTACGCGCTAGCCCTGATTGATGACAATATTTCAGCGTAGGTATTAGGTACCCACTTTCTGTTTTTTCTCATTCTCGGGAATATATGTATTTTTGTTTACAGTATGACTGTTTTCTGTATACGTGCCATTTCCTTGGTCTAGCTAACAGATACCATTCCTTACCTATCGTCCTCTTCCTGAAGCATTATTTTTTGAGTTATGATATATTTTTATCCTTGCTGTTGTATTTCATCACTGGAGGAATTTTCAGTTATCTTACTTGTCTTTGATTACTGATTTAAGATGACTGTCTGCGATATTATGCCTCTGGCGCAGAATACAATGAGGGAGAACGCGGAATGAAAAGAATCTGGTTATTTTTGCCGATTTTTTTTTCTACACATCCTCCCACCATCTACTAAAGTAGATTGATTCTGATGACGGAGTTGACTGAGAAGACGTTTTACGACAACCCTCGCCTACCATTTGAATACTTCATTTTATGGAAGGCCATAACCTGAGGAGGTATTGCTCTAACAACATCGAAGAATATTCAAGCGTGAGAGGACTCTTTTAAGATTCGTTGTGAACTATCCATCCAAAGCGAAGACCGAAACAAATAATGATAACTGATGTTCCGTTGGCGTGCAGTGTTCGTGGGCGTCAATTATATCCTGTGTTTTATGAATGTGATGCTCGCGTGTGAAGACGGTATGTGGAGATGAGTGGTGTACATACAGTTCACATGTGGTCCCAGCGGTGTTGTACGGGTATAAGTACTGGGTCCTTAAATGCAAAAGTAGGAAAGATCTATACAAAGATATATCAGAATGCGGGAATATAACTTAGAATAAGTTTATGTTTTACAACTCAGCATGTAACGTGAAATAAGAAAAAAGAGATGTCTCTTCTGTACTTGTGTTATGATCAGCTTGAACTAAAACAGTCCTTAGGGTCACATTAGCGACAACAAATGTTTTTGAGGTATGTAAGTGGTGAAAAAAAAAGTGGAATATTTCTTGAATTTTCGTTTATTGCTCAGCACTGCAGAATTGTTAAATATTTGCCAGGCTCCGGCCTGTCTACGGTTCTCGTCTTCGGAAAAGACTTCACCTTTTTCCACATAATTGCAAGAATTACGTTGGTACTGCAGTTTACGTAAGTTCAGGGTGATGCAAGTTCGTTGTTAATGTAATTTAAACTCCAAGTGGGACCCATAAAGTTACCTTTAATCAATGAATGGTAGTAAAAGGAGGGAAGGGTCAGTTATTTTATGAGCTTTGAATTGATTCAAGTGGATTTATGAACTCTTGGTATAATGCTTAACGTTGCTGACTATGAATAACGCAAGGGCACGCACGGGTTAGAATCACGGAATGGGCAGTTGCCCCACAGTCATCTTCAGTTGCTATTCCTTCCTCTTGGACTGTTCAGTGAAAGGAAGAATTTGAGCATTAATGAAAGTAAAAGTAAGGTTATGAGGTTCAGCAGTGGTTGGAAAAACGGATGTTTTGAGTATGAGTTTGAATAGGGAGAACCAAGAGGAGGTGAACAAGGCAGCGAGGGGAACTATAGACTCTGGAGTGAATCACCGGGTGGTTGAGAGGACAAAGGTCTTAGACGCGCTGAGGAGTGTGTGGAGATCGAGGTCACCGTCTGTGAGGACGATCGTGGGTTTAATGATGCAGCGGTCCCAGCGGAGCTGTACGGGGTACGACTGTGCCGTCCTTAAATGCAAAAGGACGGTCTTGGGTGTGTTTAGTGATACAGCGGTGCCAGCGGTGTTGTACGGGTACGCGTAGCGGGTCCTTAAAGGCAAAAGTATGGAGGAGGATGGACGTTTTGGCAATGAACTGGATGAGGGCAGTACGCGGTATGAGAAAGATTGGTCGTGTAGGGAATGACGGTGTTAGAAAGTGGTGTGGTAGTGAACGGATGATATTTGAGGGAGCTGATTGGATTGTGCTGAAATGATTTGGACGAACTGAGAGGACGACTGAAGGGAGACTGACTACTATAACTACGTGTCTTCGTTGTGTATCAGCTGACTTATATTTCTTTCTTGTATGTCCCCTGATGATGTGATTATTACACGAAAGTGCACTTGGGAACTTATCGTGTTCCATTTTCCCCGTGGACTCATAGGAATATATTTGATCACGCGCAAAATTGTGATTCTTTCCTATATGTATATATATATATATATATATATATATATATATATATATATATATATATATATATATATATATATATGTATATCCATATTTGATCGCTGTTCTTCGAGTGCATCTGCAACTCAGTCATCAAACACCTTCAGTAGTCCTTCACAATAATCACTCCATCTCCTCCTCACTTCTTCACTACCTGTTATCACTTCCCTTTTCGCCCCTTTCATCAGTGGTCGTATTTGTTTTCTTGGTTTTTCGCATATTATTTACCTCCTTCCAAAACATCTTATTCTCCCTAAAGATTACCGATACTCGCTCACCTTAACTCTCATTTTCCCTCTTTTTTCAACCCCTGCACCTCCCCCTTGACCTACTGCCGCTTTTTCTTAAACTTCTCCCATCAATTGTGTTCCTTCCCTGTAAGTATCGTCCATGTGCGTCTTAAACTTCTCCCGTCAATGGTGTTCCTTCCCTGTAAGTATCGTCCATGTGCGTCTCTTTACTCGCTCACTAACAGCGAGGTAGCGTTCAAGAGCAGGTGACTGAGCCTTAGAGGCAAAATTCCTCGCTTGGCCCCCATTTCTGTTCCTTGCGGGAAAGTGAAAGTGGAGGGGAAGATTTCCAGCCCCCTGCTCCCACCCCTTTTAGTCACCTTCTACAACACGCAGGGAATACGTGGGAAGTATTCTTTCTCCTCTATTCCCAAGGATATATATACAGTGTGATTCGTAAGTCCATATAATGATGAATTTAGAAGCTCCTTGTTTTCGATGAATAAGAAGCGAACGAAATTGAACTTTCCAATGATAATTTTTTTTTTTTTTTTTTTTTTTTTTTTTTCTAGAAACTCACTGTGATGAAATTACTGCCTTACTATAGGTGGTGAAGCTGAGTTCCTTCCTGAATGCATTCATGCTTGAGCGCGTCACTGCTGAAAAATACCTAAGGAATTACGAACCTTTTCAAAAGCGTTTCGAACTCGGAGTCGGACTTCTCTCGATACACAAGGCCTTCTCAATGACCCTAAAAGAAATAATCGAAAGGATTTCAATAAGTCTGGCGACCGAGATGGCCAAGGAATAGGTACGCCGCACGCTTCTCACCTGTCGGGATACGGAGCTTCGAGATATTCCCTTGATACACCGCTGACACTGGATGGTGCACCACCACCATCATGCATGAACCACATTAGTCGTGTAGTCATGAGAGGCACGTGGTGAAGCAGTGCTGGCAATATCTGCTCGAACAACATACTGTACGAATCTCCATTCAGTCACTGCTGCGTCTGCACATGCGTGCTGATGAGTTTTATTGCTATAATGCCACCCGACATGTTGACTTCAAATTGCTTCTGATGTGCCTTAGTAGTAGTTTCATGAGGATTTAACTCTGTTTAATAGTTCATGATGAGGGAGTTAACAGTTCAGTCGCCTGGGGAGCTTGCTTCACCTATGAAAAGAATGCAGCTTGAAAACAAGTGAGGATCAACACAGAGGTTTAAAAGCCCCTGACTTACGGAACACCTTCCGTCTCGAGGATAATCAGCGAGGTTGAGTGCCTGGACTCTTTGAAGGTGAAATGCGTGCAGATTCCATTCACGGAGAGTCCCACGAACGGAAGATAATAGAGATGTTCACAGCAACAAGAACACTTTGTGTTCATCATGTGTGCTCGGATCACTATCAAAGATATTCAGAATCAGCCAATCTATGCCAAAGGAACGACGATATTTTGGTCGCTCCCTGTCTCTTGTCGGAGGACGAAAGCAACCTGCTCCTAGTAAGCGAAGATAAGCTACGAGGTAGGTGGTGGCAAGAACCTTCGACTGGGGTAAGTCTCAGTACACAGTCGAACTGCTTCTCCTCCATATACCCTGATACACCCAATGTGAGGAGCATACCTACATGTTCTCCACATGGGTACACTTCCAGTACGAAATTTAAAATGATCATCCAACCTGAAAACATAATGCAAAAATGAGTATTGGATATCACAGTTGTTTACCTCCCAAAATGTAAACAGACGCAGACAAAGTGCAAAGTCATCACTGATTAATTTAGCCAGGTACATAGATAGTCATTGAGTATAAAGGATGTTATTGGACGGATCATTCATGAAGCATTATATCTAATACAGAACGAATCAAATGAAAAGGTATTCCGTACAGGTTCGAACACTGTGAACACCTCTAAACGAGTGAGGTGACCCACAGGACATCATTAATAACACAAGAAACAGTAAGTATTCCCGGGGGATTAAAGAATACACCAAAATATTGACTCAGCATTCATGGTTGCTGATAAACACATCATTGAAGAGAATCTAAGGAAATATTCTGCTGAAAATGACGATAATAGTTACGAACAGAGTGGAGCCATACCACCCGTATATACAAAGTAGACTGAATCAGTGACACGACTGAGTACGCTACATAAGCTCCCCTTGGATCATGTTTTATTGACTGTGCGGTACAAGGTCCTCTCCTACTACCATACTGGCTTGGGGGAAGGTGGTCCCATACTCGCATATACTGATCGTAGTACTCAGACGTAAGGAGGGGCGAATGCCGGGGCAACCCTCACAACCTGTGCTCAGAAACAAGCAACGTATGTTAAGCTTAGTGTCCTAATAACAACATTGTCAAAAGCATGTTGATAAATTGTTCCTGTATTATCGAATGATTTCTTAGACTTTTCCATTTGCTGTAGTTCGGAAAATATGGTCTTTGTTCCTTCTTTTTAAGCTAAGGGTACTTCCTGAAATTTAAGAGACATTTACGAACCATGCTACTGTTTAATGTGTTTTATTTCATTATGCTTAATCGCCGTCTACCGTGTTAGCGAGGTAGCGCAAGGAAACAGATGAAAGAATGGTCCAATCCACCCACATACACATGTGTATACATAAATGCCCACACACGCACATATACGTACCTATACTTTTCAACGTCTACATACATATACATACACAGACATATACATATATCCATATGTACATATTCATAATTGCTACCTTCATCTATTCTCGTTGTCACCCCGCCGCACATGAAATAGTATCATCCTCCCCCACTGCCGCGAGGTGGCGCTGTGTATATATATATATATTTATTTATTTTTTTATTTTGCTTTGTCGCTGTCTCCCGCGTTTGCGAGGTAGCGAAATATATATATATATATATATATATATATATATATATATATATATATATATATATATATATATATATATATATATATATATATTTTTTTTTTTTTTTTCATACTTTGTCGCTGTCTCCCGCGTTTGCGAGGTAGCGCAAGGAAACAGACGAAAGAAATGGCCCCCCCCCCCCATACACATGTATATACATACGTCCACACACGCAAATATACATACCTACACAGCTTTCCATGGTTTACCCCAGACGCTTCACATGCCTTGATTCAATCCACTGACAGCACGTCAACCCCGGTATACCACATCGCTCCAATTCACTCTATTCCTTGCCCTCCTTTCACCCTCCTGCATGTTCAGGCCCCGATCACACAAAATCTTTTTCACTCCATCTTTCCACCTCCAATTTGGTCTCCCTCTTCTCCTCGTTCCCTCCACCTCCGACACATATATCCTCTTGGTCAATCTTTCCTCTCATTCTCTCCATGTGCCCAAACCACTTCAAAACACCCTCTTCTGCTCTCTCAACCACGCTCTTTTTATTTCCACACATCTCTCTTACCCTTACGTTACTCACTCGATCAAACCACCTCACACCACACATTGTCCTCAAACATCTCATTTCCAGCACATCCATCCTCCTGCGCACAACTCTATCCATAGCCCACGCCTCGCAACCATACAACATTGTTGGAACCACTATTCCTTCAAACATACCCATTTTTGCTTTCCGAGATAATGTTCTCGACTTCCACACATTCTTCAAGGCCCCCAGAATTTTCGCCCCCTCCCCCACCCTATATATATATATATATATATATATATATATATATATATATATATATATATATATATACTTGCCTTCTCCCGCGTTAGTGAGGTAGCGCTAGAAACACAAGAAGTTAAGGCCTCATACACTCGTATGTCCGCCTCCATATGTCCCATCAGTTTCATCACACCCTCTTCAACTACTACATCACCTCTTCTCTCACCCTGTCATTCCAGATTTGATCGACTCTCCTCTCACCTCATACTCTCCTCATACATCTCATTTCTACCACATTCACCTTATCTAGAGGTCCAAAAAATGTAACACGAGGACCCTCGGAGAAAGTGGTCATGGGTGATAATGAATAATCATAAGGATGTAAATTGATAGTAAATTATTGTCTTCTTAGTACAGTAGAAATTGCTCAGTAAAATTCACATTTGAATGGGCGAGTAAATCAAAGTTAAACAAGACTTTTAGCGATCCATTAATGGTAATGATCCTCTTTAATATAATTTCGGAGATTCCTGCCCGATTCAAATGATTCATAGAATTGTGTCAAATTATGTTGCTCATTGTCCTTCATTGCAGTTTGATAGCCATACACGAGGTCGTATTAGAGATAATTACATTACATGATAATTCTTTTTTTTCGTTCAGATACAAACTTCCGTAGAATCTCTTTGCATAACCGAGGTTAACTGATAAAGAAAATATATCTTGAATTCTAAATAAACGCCTGTAACAAGCAAGGCACAATCTGAATGCCCTTAAGAACACTTGACACTAAATTTGGACATGATAAACAAATCCACAAAATTCTCTACAAACAAATCCGCTCCACTTTAGACTGTGTGGCACCAGCCTGGTTTTCTATCTCCTCAAACGCGACGACAACACAAATGCAAACCTCACGATACAGTGCACATGCGCGGCACTCCGTTCTGTCCAACGGCACTTGATCCCTAGATCCTAAACCACTCTGTAGCTCACCACCAACCCTCAGGTTGAAAGAAAAACTTACCCCTGCCTCACACTTCAGCAACCTCTACTCACAGATCCCCAACAACCAACAAATATAACACTCACAAAACACATACCAACTGAGAGAAAAACAAGGACAAGCGC
Organism: Panulirus ornatus; assembly: GCF_036320965.1. Lineage (NCBI taxonomy): Eukaryota > Metazoa > Arthropoda > Malacostraca > Decapoda > Palinuridae > Panulirus > Panulirus ornatus. Next base: position 13,939,031 of record NC_092227.1, on the reverse strand, counting down.
AAAACAACCGACCTCGCAAAGTTAAGTCTTAAACTTTAAACCACCAGATGTGCACCCACCAGAGACCACACTTCCCAGACAAGCACGCACTGGGCTATTTATACATACATACATACATACATACATACATACATACATACATGCATACATACATACATAAGTGTTTATTGATATGTAATACATAGCTGTGCAAATAGATGCATCGCACACATGTTGACATGAAAGTTAACCAGAAGATATCGGCTGGATAAATACAACCGCAAAAATTTTTTGTCAAAGGTAGAATTATTCACCAGATCATAGTATAAAAGGTTAAGTTACTGGGTACATGGGTTAACTTCAAATTACTGGGTAAATGAATGACAAAATTTCATGATGAAGTTGGAATTACAAGTGAAGTAAAGTAAGTAAAGAGGCGATGTATGGGATACACGGGTTCCTGGATCGGATAGGACAGCGGAAGGGTTGGAATCAGTCTTGAGCCTCGTGTCGTTCCGGCACTTGCCTCCATCCGCCAAGACCTTTCATGCCCCAGGATGCAGCTGCCATAGACACACACACACACACACACACACACACACACAGCATCACAGCACTTTATGACCTGTGGTCCTCACCCGTGGCCAGCCTCCTGAGTGCTGTTGGAGCCTCATTAAGATAGTAAGGACTCCCGGGGCAGCAAGTAAGAGCATGTATAGTTTTTCGATTTCTTTTTTTCATACACATTCGCCATTGCATGCTTTAACGAGGTAGCGTCAAGAACAGATAACTGAGCCGTAGAAGGAAAAATCCTCACTTGGCCCCATTCTCTATTCCTTCTTTTGGAAAAGTGAAACAGGAAGAAAGGATTTCCAACCCCCCCTTATGACTATTGGCCTTCTACAACACGCAGGGAATATATAGGCAGTGGTTTTTGTCCCTTATCCCCATGGTAATATCGTTTTGTAATTATTTTTTATTATACTTAACCGCCGTCTCCCGCGTTAACGTGGTAGCGCAAGGAAACAGACGAGGAATGGCCCAACCCATTCACGTACACGTGTATATGCATAAGCGGCCACACACTCACATATACATACTTATTCATTTCAACGTATACATACATATACATACACAGACATATACATATATACACATGTGCCATTCATCCGCTCCCGTCGCCAACCCGCCACACACGAAATAGCGCCCCACCCCGAGCGAGGCAGCACCAGGAACAGACAAAGAGGGCCACATTCGTTCATACTTAGTCTCTAGCTATCATGTGTAATGCACCAAAACCACAGCTCCCTCTCCACACATCTCATGTGTGGCTGGGTGGCGACGGAAATGGATGAAGGCAGCAAGTATGAATATGTACACGTGTATATATGTATATGTATGTGTATATATATATATATATATATATATATATATATATATATATATATATATATATATATATATATATATATGTATACGTTGAAATGTATATGTATGTATATGAGCGTGTGTTGGCGTTTATGTATATACATGTGTATGTTGGTGGGTTGGGCCATTCTTTCGTCTGTTTCCTTGAGCTACTTCGCTGACGCGGGAGACAGCGATTAAGTATAATAAAATGATAATATATATATTTAATGGGATGGCCTTGATTAGGTTTCTCAGCTGCCCGTACCGTCTCAGCTTACATAAAGAATAGAAAAAACCTCTTTTGCTTCCACTCACCTTGTCATCCATTGTCATCCGAGAGTACAGACTGTACCATGCATCTTACAAAAACAGAAGTCCAATTTACTGTATACAACTTGTGGTACTTAGCAAGAATGAAATTTCCTCAGTCTGTGAGCTTATTATGTTCGGAGGGTTACGGGGTCATGATGGAGACTGGACTCAGCTGATCACCTGAGGAAGAAGACCTTTTACCAGTTAACCGAGTGCCTGAATTAGGTCAGACATCACTTAGCTTTTGTCGTACTTACTTGACCAGACTGTATGTACGAAGCTTCTTTTCTTGACTACGAAACGAATTTAGTGTATTAGCACCTTAAGGTGATGATGGCTGATGTACCACAATTATATACCACGAGTCACAGCGGTTTAGGAACACCGCACACTATGTACCTGAGAAGTTTTGGAAGACCATATATACTACATCACAGATTGGTTTCACATGGCTGCATTCCATATGGCTGTGGGGCTTTGCAAGTACACTCGCCTCTTAGTTGAGAGGCTTTGCATAACTACACCAGTAGTCGAATGGCTTCACAAGACTTGACACCAAGTAATTGAGAGGCTTTGCAGAACCTCAGACAATGAGCATGGGAAGCTCCACAAGCACAAATGTCACTTGGAGCTTTGACTCTAGATAACCATGAACCATTTAGCTGAGTGGCTGTGGCGAACAAAATACAGACACACCATTTAGGCAAACGTCTCTACAGGAGGCATATACTAGGATACAAAGGATTTCCTAATGAGGCAAACGTAACTTGGGTAATTCCAACACGTTCACAACCGAGTGACCTCCTACTTTTCGTTCTTAAACTCTACACAACTTTCCTACATCCTGTGATGGTCCTGCAGTTGCACAACTTAACACAATAAACGTACTTGGTACCAGCATCACTTGTAGTTTACTTTGGGAGCTCGCATTACGGAATTTACCGAGGTCTGCTCCTAAGGAACTGGACGTTTGTTTCGGAAGCTGGAGCTAATTCTCTTAACGAACACTTCTTGCTTTTCTTATAGAATGGGTAGAATCATACTTGTACAGAATACTCTAGCCTCATACTTAACCTGGCAGAGTCGATGACAAAGCAGTGTGGTTTACCATACTCTTCCAATATGACCAGAAGTCCTAACCCATTATCTATCCGCCGTATTGTTAGTTCTTTTTCTCTCTTCTAGAGTTGTTGCTTCCTCATCTGCTTCCGAGAATTTTTTTTCTTGTGTTCTGCGCCACCACCATTAGCCTTCACACGTCGTATTCGGCGAGCCATTGCATCACTTGATTACTTGATGCCCACTGGTACTCGAAAATGGACCGTTGTGACTTGTGACTTTCTTTTTCGTCCGTAAGCTTGGGTATTTTACTCCTTCGTATTTCTCACAACTGCAACTTGTCCTTTTTTCCCCTCTTTAAAATTCAAGTTTTCCCACATTCTGAAGACCTTTTACTTAAGTCATCTTCCTTCTCCCTTCTTTCCAATTTTTCTAGGCCTCCGCCACCACTTCCCCCCTTCCCAATTCTAAATGTGAGTCTCTAAAGGTGTCCAGACCAACCACCATTCACAGAAGTGCTTCGGTAAGACCAGTCATCATACAGGTCAGTGACTAAGCATGACCCCACACCATTTAGTTCCGTGGCCCCGCAAGTCAGTGGATCACTTACCTGAGTTCCCACAAAGAACCAGGCATGACCTGGATGATAGTAAGGAAGAAATACGCCGATCACTGTCTGCAGAGACCCACTTACCTGATCATTAATGCAATGATTCAGAGTGGCTCCACGAAACCCAACGCGGAAGCCACTTAGCGAAGTGGTTTTCTAAAATCAAACACGTCTTACTTGGGGTTAACCGGGAAGACCATACGGCGCTTAGTGGTCGGACTGAACCTTACACTCTCCACAGGAGTGGTTTTTCCAAGACAAGACACCACTTATCTGAGTGGCTCCACAACCCCACACATCACTTATCTGAGTAGGTATTCAAGACTACACACGCCATTTAGCTGAGTGGCTCCTTGACACAAGGCAGCACAGAATTAAAAAGCCGCCAGAGGACCGGCCTCAACTTGGGTGAGTGCCGCCACAAGACCATCCCAGTCCTTAGTTTAGTGCGCGAGTAATTGGAAGGACGTGGAGAGCGAGGTCTCATATTATCTGATATGTTCCGGAGTGCACTGTGTTCGAACTTGAGAGAGAGAGAGAGAGAGAGAGAGAGAGAGAGAGAGAGAGAGAGAGAGAGAGAGAGAGAGAGATGGTGATGCAGAGAGGTATAGAGAGATTGAGTAAGTTGCTCTATGTACCCTCGATCCCACACCTGCTCATCATCGCTTTATCCTTAAACCTATTCACACATATGCGAGATATAGTTATCCACTTTACGCCCAAGTCTTAGCCCTGTCATTTCTATCGCCATCCCTGCCACCTCCGTGTCCTTGACAGTCATCCTTTTTTCCTTTCCCGTCTTCCTTCCTCCTCTCACTTCTCTCCTGCTGAGTTGATACCATTCCTTTCACTACCAGACGCCATCTTCCCCCTCATCAGTCTTCTCCCTTGCCTTTACTGTCATCTGCTTTTACCCTCTAGTATTTACCGTTACCAATAAGACCTCTCTCAATTCTTGAGCATCCTTATCTTTCCTCTCCAGAGCTCAACCTCCCCTTTCCAGTCGGTCCTCTGCTCTCACATGTCGAGTCCATACCCACTGAGGCCTCTTCCTTTCCTAAAACTTCTTCCTACATCTCAGTAGTCTGCTTCCTACCAACCTCGAGCGTCTAACGTCTCTCTCTTCGTACCCAAACAGGCCTCGACCCTCCTCCTCAGGCATAACGTTATATCCTCCCTAATCTTCAATGTACCCACAGAAACCTCTTCATTCTGTCTCAATTCCTACTCACTCATATAACTCTCTTTCCCTCGTGTTCCTTCTCTCCCAGCTCCCACTATACCTCTCTCAGTTTTCTCCCTTTTACCGGTGTCTTTTCCTCCTCCCTTCTCTCTTTTCGAAGTTTTTTCATTCCTTATTCAAACGTGTCCTTCCCCTGCCTACTACTCTCCATACCCCTTTTCCAGTCTTCCTCCTCTCTATCCTCAGCCTTCTCCTCCTACCAGTCCACACTACAGCCTCGCATACCTTCTCATCTCCATTCTTCATACTCTCCTCCATCCGAGACTTAGCTCCTCAACTCTTGAAATTTCCCTCCCTTACATAAGTCGTTTTTTCCTCTGCCAACAGACCTTGCACTCTTCATTCTAAATCTTTCTTCTCCTTTCCCTTGCCTCTTGCTTCTGTTACAAGACCTCTCCACCCTCAGCCCAGACCTCATCTCCCTTGCTCCTGACCTCATCCTCCCTCTCTGACCAGTTCTTACTTCTACCCTCACCGAGTTCTCCTATCCCCATGTCAGTCCTCTATCAATAACCCAAGCACTCTGATCGCTCTCTTCCTCAGCAAGACCTTACCTCAGGACTTGCTTTTCCTACGACTGTTTCTCTCCCTACACTGAGCCTCCCTATACTCACTCGACACCTCTCCTCCAGACAGATTCCTCGATGTAGGTTTCCTCTTAGTCATCCTAGACCGAACATTGACCGTAGGAATCTCCTTCACCCAACCCAGACTCTTCCGTCACAGCTACAGATCTTCCCTTCCCCATCCTAGACAACCTCGTCTTCCTGCTTAGCCCCAGACCTCATATCCTCCGCATCCCACACCGCCACTTCCTTCATATTTCTAAGGCCTATTCCTTCACTTTATTCTTTTCCCTTGACCTCCTCTCTTTCGTCCTTCAGTCTTCTCAATCTCTCTCTCCAGCTCAAGATTTTTCCTTCTCAAACAAAGGTCACTCCTCTCCCACCCCAGACCTCCCTGCCTAGTTTGTCTGTCAACCAGATATCCTTCAACGTGTCCTTATCTGTTTGTTTTATGATTCCTCTCCCTCTTCCATTATCGCTTTGCCCCGTCTCCTCATTCTTGCTTCATTCTCTCTTTCCCAAGCTTTCCCGCCCCCCTATCTCTTGCTCTCCTTCCTCACTAACTCCATTACCACTTTGTAGCACCAGGAGAGCGCTGCAAGAGCTGTGCAGGAAACGTAGACCTTTAAAAAGCAAGAGAAATTACCACAATGAAACAGATTAACACTTGACATTACTGTATCAGCACCGATGGAAGAAGCTAAGTGAAAGTCAGTCTCTCTCTCTCTCTCTCTCTCTCTCTCTCTCTCTCTCTCTCTCTCTCTCTCTCTCTCTCTCTCTCTCTCTCTCTCTCTCTCTCTCTCACACACACACAAACCGCCTACCACTTGACATCAGTGCAACAGCGCCAATGGAAGATGCTAACCGAATGTGTTCTCTCTCCTAGGAAGATGCACGGTGAGCACTACTGGCTGGCCCTGCTTCGGGCATAACCTCGTGGGTAGGTACTTTAATCAGATTTCACGAGGACGAACTTAGAGGCCGGTGTGTTGTTTAATTTCTGATTTCACCGAGTATGGTAAGACCGCTGTGTGTGTACAGTTCTATTTTCAAGACCAAGCCTTAACACTGAAATATTCGCTGAAGCAAGTAAAAAAAAAAATCAACAGAACCTAGACACTGAAAATGTGCCCCATCTAAGTCGAGATGTTGGAGACACCAGGGGATGTACCTCCTGCCTTACCTGGTGGTTGGTGAGGCACCAGGCGAGCGTGAGCTACCAACTTCCTGTGGTAGGCGGTGAGGTGAGAGACACGCACACAGGCTGCCTTAATAATTTGATGTGTGGTGTGGCACTCGACGTGGGTTCCCTTTGTCATCTAATGTGTGGTGGAGCGCCAGTCGTGGGCTGCCTGGGTTGTCTGGTGTCAGATGAGCCTCCCTCTGATCCTCTACCGAGGTGCCTTCACCCAACAGTCCCTTCCTTGTCAGAGCTGACCTCCTCCTGGTCTGTGATCATCATTCTGGGAATTTCAGTCCGAACTGTTGCCGAACTTGCTGAGCCTCGACCTTGTGGGCCACACACTTAAACTACCACATTCTCGCTGCGTTTTAACCGCGGGAGGAGTGCTACTCCAATCTGAGCTGTGAGGACCATTCGTTTTTGGTCAGCCAACTACCAAGACCTTGTCATAGAGATTCAGGAGGACGCGAGAACATCACATCCAGACGTGTGCCGTGGATTCGACGTGCGTATAAACACGACCCAAAGAAATTGTTGATAACGTGCGAGTAAATTGAAGATGATGGAAAGGATTCAGAGTGAAGTTAGAACGAAACATAGGGACAGGTACACGTACCATTTCAGGCGAGGCCTGGACACATGTTTGAAAACAAGCAATTCTCAGGTAAGGAATGATGATGCTTTATCATGAGTTTGACTGCGGTTGGAGGACTATAGATGAATACTTTCTAAAACATGGGCATTACTTTTGAGTATTGAAACAGGACGATAAATCATCGAGTTATATATTATGAGAAAATGTAGAAAATCGATATATCGCAGTGGAAATACAGTTCCTGAATAACGTGGCTTTAGAAGGAGTATGTCACCTTATTTGACAGGAAATGAAATAAGATAATACGCTCCCTTGATCGTACGCCTTTTACATTAACTCCGGAGATGAACATGAGGGTATGTTATGGAGATACCGAGTGGAAAATGGGAAAGCCTTAAGGAGGTTATCATTGCTCTACGATAATAAGTGTGTAACTGTATGGCGTAAACAGAACGGACTAACGACATACCCAGTTTTATCGTCGGGATAGACGGTGATGTATCAAGAAAAGTGAGCCAATGCTTCATTTCCTTGTTGTGCTCAGGAAACGACGATATCAACACAAAACTTAAACTCTGAATGCAGGGCGCTCAGGTTTGTCAACTCTTGTTCTGATATGTAACCTCTTAGTGTCAGTAGCACATCTATGGTAAGGTTAGAGAATAATTCAAAGTAGCATTGGAGAGCATTTTGTCTTGAACTTTCTTGATTTTGTAGATATAGCGAATTTTCGCTAATTGTAATTGGTAGCTTCTGTTCTCGGATATATATTTCTTCCGCTTTTTACATAGAAAGCCGTATGAAGTGAACCCCTGACTGTTGCATGTGAAGTGTCTGTGTCAGTGCCCATAATAGACATGAACATTACTGTGAGACTGTCATATTATTCTCCTTTCCCTACAACACATCACCATGATACTGGCCGGAGGTCAGTGTGGGCCAGACGTTGAGCCATTACGTTTTACCAGTCAGTAACGTTTGGGTGTGTCGCCAGGCAGCTTTTTGATTCTAAGAAAAGTACTTTTTACTTCTTCTCACAAGGTCACCCCGCATGTGGGCTGCAACGGTATATACCTTCTGTTTCTCACCTGGGACAGTGAGGAGTCGCATGCGTCTGAAATATCAAAACAGGTCGACGCCTCCGTTGTCTCGGGAAAACTTGATGTGGCTCCACATTCCAGCTGTGGCTGGTGCGTGTCGAAGACATTGTCTCCCCATCCGTTGTCCACGTCTCGTGGAAGGGATGCCCCGCATGATCATCACCCGAATCAACTACAAGTCCTATTCTTCTACATCTCTTCTGCTACTCACTCTACTGTTAGTTCGTGGCTCAGGTGAGAAATCCCTCGACCTTGATTCTCGAACGAGGGTCGCCACAAAGATTGCTACTGTTGCTGTCGAAACAGAGTCCCGTGTTTGGGGGATTTTTTTTTCTATTTGTTGCTGATAGTTTAACTGGTTCTTTCACTCCGTCCTTCGTATCACTTGTTGCAGTCCCTCCTTCCCTGGTGGTGTGGTTCCTAAGGAGAGAGAGACATATGTGATGGATGCCAAGACTTAACCTCCACGTTAACACTGTGTTATAATGTAGTATACTGTGTCTTCCTGGTTCTACATTGTGTGTCATGTAGGAGACTACTCCTTGAGGTATGGAAAATGGATTTGGTCAGAAGCACAGTGGCCATCTGTAGTAACTTCATTTCTGGTATAAATCTCTCACTCTGTGCGTACTCACAAATAACAAGAAATATTTAGTCTTCTGTGAATAATGAGATAGAAGCAATATATCTGTGGGCATAGTAGAGGTGAAGTTTCTTTGGAACTCCTTATATACAGTCAGCAAACAGGATGTGGCTGGAAGTGCGATTCGACCCCAAGGCGACTCTTGCTTTTCGTAGTTCACCAAGTTACGTACTTGCCTTACCCAAGTGCCGACATGTATTCACCAAACTTTGCTCGACTTGAACGGAGGCGGGATCGTGTGCTGACGCTGTGAGTAGATTTTGTGTTGCAGTGGTGCCTGGGGTGTTTTCGACCCCTGATTACCTGCACCGTTTGTGGAATTCCATATTAATATGTATAAGCATTTATCTGTTTGATGGAAGTTTCCTGTTGCGTGGATCCTAGGGCCACATTCTAGTCCAAGAATTGGAACATAAGATGTTTCTTTTCTTTGTCATTTCCGTATATAGATTTTGTTACATTTAATACCACTTTCTGTCTCATTGGGAATTAAACGGTAAGTTAGTGGCAGTTACTTTCAGATATTTTGGCCCTTATAACTTGATTATAGGTTAACTAGTCTTGTGATGTACCATAAGTGAACATTTCCACTTTTGAATATGTATAGGGGTCTCTCAGGATTACCTATCCAGAATTTTCATCCCAAAAAAGTATGAAGCGATGCTGAGTGGCAAGTGACTCGTAGTACTTGATGATACCCACAAATATTCATGAGTGATATTGCTTCTGGTTCGAAGCCCAGTTACCTTGGATAGCATTCTTCACTGCCGGTGGTGTGCCACAAGATGCCAGAGGTAAATCCGAAAGTAAGATTATCTGACACACTACACAGCTTATCCCTCTGAGTTAGATGATTGTTGAACTTTCTGCTAAGTATTCTAGGTATTTTGAGATAGTCTATCGGAATTGAAATTATGAAGTAAACCTGTGAATACATAACTTGAGACATTCTATAAAAAGTTCTCTAAATATATATATAGGAAAGGATCGCAATTTTGTGCGTGATCAAGTGTATTCCTGAGTCCACGGGGAAAATGAAACATGGTAAGTTCCCAAGTGCACTTTCGTGTAATAATCACGTCATCAGGGGAGATGCAAGAAATATAACAGTCAGTTGATATACAACGAAAAGGCTTACCAAATGGCGTTCTAGCTACGTCTCTTCGTTGTATATCAACTGCTCTTCTCTCCAAGACCCCAGTATTCACCTCCTCATCTGTGAACAGATTAAACTACCACAGTGATATCACACTTCCTGTCGCAGACCCGCCTTCATCTGGACTACTCATTTCCCCTTTCCTGCTTGCATACACGTCTAACTTTCTTGATAAAAACTCTTAAAAATCCTAATAGCTTTCCTCCTACACCATATATTCGGAGCACCTCCTACACAACATCTCATTGAACCGTATCATATACTTTTTCCAGATGAATGAATGCCATATAAAGATCCTCTTGTTCTCTTAGTATTTCACGCACACATTCTTCAAAGCTAGCACCTGATCCACCCCTCCTCTAGTACTCCTAACATCTCACTGATCCTCCCCAGTCTGATGGTTTATTCATGTCACCACCCTCTCAATCACCACTCCTCCATATTGCTTACCAGATACTGTCAACAGACTTATGCGTCTGTAAAGTTCGAACACACCTTTTCTCCCCTTTCCGTAAGTTACCTCACCACTCAAACACAGGTTAACCTATGTTCTGGGAAACATTTTTACAGTTTTTCCACATATAAAGTTATCTAGTTTGTATGTACCAGCAATTTGATTCATATCAATATCTCTGCTATGTTTGATAGTAGAAGTCAACAATATCTTTATCCGTTACTAAATTTGTGCATGTAATAATCTTATCGCTGCCCCAGTCAATTTGCAGACTAGTCTTTGAGGTGAACAAATAGTGTACTGGATTGCAGTGATCACAGTTGGTGGCGAGACATGGCATTACGTCTGCTGGTGTATTCACAGGGAGCTTAGTGTAAGCTTTATGATGGACGTAGCTATGACCAAAATGAACTGAGGATATGCTGCATTATGCACGCTGCTGTGATTACTCTGTGCGTCATGGAGTATTGCTTGACACACACACACTGGTGATACCATAGGGTGCGAATATGCTACACAATATTTACTGCTGTGACCGCAGCGTGTGGAGGATACATGCCGTGTGGTATATGTTACTGTGGCACTAGTATGTACAGATGACATATTTTACGGCCGAACTACGGCTACAGTATATGATGGAGAAGCTTCGTGGGTAGAAGAGACACTGAAGAGTACGCGTTGCCTGGACCGTAGACTGTAAAGGTGATGATGTATGATGAATTTAGTTGTCATTAGGTTAAAGTTGATGAGATACAGCATGGAATGCTTCTTTGATTGTAATGTGGGGAAGAGATGTTCCGTAATGCAGGTTGCTGGAAGCATTTATGGTCGGTTGTGGTAATGTGTATGAGACTGTGGACGAGGAGGTATGAGTAGCCTATTTTACTTATAATGAGCGAAGACTCCGTCACTGGTGATAAGGGACGACAACTCACCATCTCTTCAGCACACAGACGACTAATCAGGTCAAAGAATGAATTGAACAAAGAGACACCACAGTCATCAGAGTCGAGTGGGAAAACAAAAAAAAATTTCTGACTGACGCTGTACGATGAAACACCAGAATGTAGCGTTTTTTTTTTTTTTTTTCTAACGCAGCAAAAAAAACGTAATGTGTTTCTGTGGCGTCCCCATACCCTCATCACCTCCCCGAATAATATATATATATATATATATATATATATATATATATATATATATATATATATATATATATATCCCCACAGTCATTTTCTCAGAACATCTTTTCAATCCCGCCGCGACATCACCTTATTTTTACTCTCTTAGAGCATGTTCCCTCACTGAATATGTACTCGTAGTCATTTTCCTTGGGCTTGTTTCCTTCCGGGGTATATCCTCACTGTCACTTTCCTGGGGGCATGTTTCCTCCTGTGAAATATCATCTGCACCGTCACTTTCCTTGGTAATGTGTTTTCCCGGGACATAGTACCACCGTCACTTTCCTGGGGACTTAGTTGTACCAGGAGGTATTCTCACAATCACCTTCCAAGGGCATGCCTTGAGTCATGTTCACACTGTCAGTTTCTTAGGGCATTTGCCCTATCGGAACATATTCCTACTGTCACTTTCCTAGGTCCTGTGTCTTCTCCAGGGTACATCCCCATCGTCACTTTCCTTGGTCATGTTCCTCGTCCCCTCCTTCGAATATAACCCCCCCCCCCCACCCCCCACCCACGATCATTTTCCCCGACTCCATTCCCCACCAGATATGCCCCCTTCCCTGCACATTACCCTGTCTTGCCATCCCTAATACCACCTTCGATCCACGTGTTGGAGTAAGAGGTTAAACTCTCTCATCAACTGACGCGTATCAAAGAAGACCGACACGGTAAACAGGGGCACAAAGCCACTATTCTCTGGGCACAAAGCAACTAATACAGAAAATCACGACCGCTCCGATTACCTGCGTGAGATCTTTCAACTCATGTTCCATAAAAAGCAATTCCCATAACTCGTACTCCAGTGAGGAAATTCAGTCACGATTAGCGACTGGGCCAGTTCAGGGAGAGACCTAAGACCGTATGAGATGACTGGCATTTGACCTTCAGGACCCCAGCCACCTTAACCCCATGTTAGCAAAGACAGTTAAGCTCATGATTATTGCTCACTGGGGCACGACACTGATGAAGATTACACATGATGAACCTCAGCTGTCTGTCTGTCTGATGCGCACGTCATTTGGATTATATCTAACTGACGCTAAGGGACAAGGTTTCCTTCCCTCGTCTTGCGTAATGTAGTCAGCCCTAGGGATTTTCTTCGTGCCATCACGCGGCTAATCACGGCGACATGAGATGGACGAGGGGAGGGGAACATGATGTAGGGCTGGATGCCACTGGATCACATGATGATGGGGAAAGTGACCGACGTGTCTCCTCTTTCTCTCATACACATACACACTCTCTCTCTCTCTCTCTCTCTCTCTCTCTCTCTCTCTCTCTCTCTCTCTCTCTCTCTCTCTCTGGGAGAGGGTGGAAAGAAGAAGACTGCAGACGCACAGGTGCTGTTTTGACTCTTGAACAAACCTACACTCTGATTTCTTTCACATTTTTTTTTCTTTGTGTGTGTGTGATTACTATTACTATCTGAGTGTTACGAAAAGAGTTTTACACTCGTCTTAGCCTTGTATATATCTACCATATAATAATTCATATGCGCGCGCACACACACACACACACACACACACACACACACACACACACACACACACACACACACACACACCAGCTTAAGCCAGGTACCCGAGGAGAAGACAAACACTCGGGTTGGGTATAGGTCGACTGTCACGCCGAGAATTCGAACTCATGCCGGTCCGACCCAAGGCTAGCCCCATGATGACTCTGGTCAGTAACTCTAACCACTGCACCACGGAGATAATGAGAAAATGGAAACATCAATCTAGACGTCTAATATGAGTTTAGAAGCATTGCGTCTCTGTTCGAAATATCGTATGACAAAATTAATCGTATGATTCTAAAAGTGTGAGGATATAGAAAGGAAAATGAGGACGATACGTGTTATGATGCATGTTAGGAGTCTATGTGGCTTGGTTTTGATGAGGCAGAGAATGAGACCCTTGTTGGTGACAGAGACGGTGACAGAATATGGTTCCGGGCACCGCTACATCACTCTGATGTCAGCACGGTAGGACTCTCCTGCGAGGCCGCTGTCTATAATCTACCAGCATGTCGACACACACACACACACACACACACACACACACACACACACACATCGTGATGCCTGACGTGTCACGTGTCCAACGCTTGACAGACCTCCTCCCCAGGATCTGACAGGCTGTCTAACCAACACGACACACCACCATAATGCTTAGGGAAAAAGAATCTGCAGCTCTTTATATATATATATATATATATATATATATATATATATATATATATATATATATATATATATATATATTATTTTCTCATTCTTTTAATACTGTTCATTTCCCGCGTTAGCGAGGAAGCGTTAAGAACAGAGGACTTAGCCTTTAAGGGAATATCCTCACCTGGCCCCCTTCTCTGTTCCTTCTTTTGGAAAATTAAAAAAAAACAAGAGGTGAGGATTTCCAGCCCCCCGCTCCCTCCCCTTTTAGTCGCCTTCTACGACACGCAGGGAATACGTGGGAAGTATTCTTTCTCCCCTATCCCCAGGGATAATATATATTCCTATGAGTCCACGGGGAAAATGAAACACGATAAGTTCCCAAGTGCACTTTCGTGTAATAATCACATCATTAAGGGAGACACAAGAGAGAAATATAAGTCATTTGATATACATCGAAGAGACGCCATGAACTAGTGTGAAAATGAGCCATTTTGCCATCGTGATACGGGAGGACACTATATTCAAGGCGGCTGTGATCATACACCTGATTCTTACTCAGGTTTAGTACCATCTAGCATCTTGGTATATACAAATTGATTACTGGAGGATTTCTGTACCTAGAAATGAGAATTATCATATCAGAACGAGACTTTTACATGACTGGGGGGTAGAAGTGTATTGTGGAACTAGTTACTGTTTGTTTAGCTTTGGGATATTCAGATGAACACATACAATCCCCTGTCTTGGAAGCTGGGAACCGTGCATGTACGAAAAGTCATGTAGTAGAGGTTGCATGGAACCACAGAGTCAGTACAACTAATATCTACCAAAAAAATAATTTCGGAAAGACAGTGAAGGTTAGATTTTCTTTTCAGATTACATAATACTTTGTGGAAGTGAACAATAAACCTCGTTATGAGCATCTCTTGAGAAATTCCCTTGAATTCTGAATTTCTTTGACTAAACTTGACCTTACTTATACTGTTTTACTACATTTATAAATGGGTCGTTTCTTATGAATATTTTCTTTTTCATTTTTTGCGTTGGTGCCTCCAGTCACAGACAAAATTGCACATCAAGGCTGGACCATAATTGAAACATAAAGAGGACAATGAAAAGGAGAAAGAAGAGACAAGAGGAGGTATGTACGAATTTTGGAGGAAGTGAAAAGCCTGTCTTTTAAATTTCGCCAGATCATAGTTATTGGGAAAGACAAGAGAGGGTAGAGAGTTCCAAAGCTTCGAAGTGTACCTTTAGAAGAGGAAAAATGAACTAACATTACGGTTAGGGGCAAATGGATCAAGTTTTAAAGTTAGCCTGGGAGAGTTTGTAAGTCGGACCGCTTTCGATTGAACTCTTGTCAAATATGGTTGCACATTTGAGAGCATTACTCCATACAAGGACGGATCAGTCCTTTGCATAAACGGATCAACCGTTCGGAAGACAGGAAATTTCGACGTAATTTAAACAGGACTTCCAGTTTCTTAGAGGCAGACTTAGCTATTTCCGTAATATGGGGTTTCCAAGATGGAGTGGATGTTACAGTAATACTAAATATGTTCATTAGGTCAAGAGGTGGAATCACGGAACCGTCAAAGGAGAGAGGAAAATTGTGCGTTATAGTGATCAGCTACATTTCGTCCACCCTACTGAGATATCCTGTCTGAATATGAGTTTGTTGAAGCAGTTGTGTCGAGAGAGAGATGCAGATCGAGGGAGAGTGGGAGTAGAACTGAGAAATGTGCAGGAATGCAGTTGTTCTCTCCGTTTTCACATTTCACTTTCCATCAGCCATTACCTTTTGGTGCTGTATCCTCCGAAGCAGTCAGCGCGCTTACCAACCCTGGCAGCTTCTGATATTGTACAGGACACTGCAGCTCCAGACACCTGTATGGAACAGGCGATACACGTTGCTTGTTTCCTGCACAACAATAGGCCAGACGATGATCCCCGTAAGCTCATACACTGTATATAGATGGTATGTTTAAAGTCGTACCGAAATTCATCTTCCATTTCTGCTCCCATCCTGCCCTCGTCTGCCTCCAGTCCATTCTCTGTGTGTCCTTGAACCGCTCCTCAGCAAACATGACAGTATTTGCATTCCTCTCTGAGAGAAACTGAAGAATATAAACAATGAGGTAAATCCAGAGAGTGTACAAATAGTTTAGGAACCAGCTGCCAAGAATGCAGCGAATACTGCCTCTCTCGGACGCTCCAGTAAAGGACTGGCTATTATCGTTTGGACCGCTGTGTTTACCACTGGGTGTAATTAGCTGGATTGCAGGAACAGTATGCTAACAATGCCGAGTTTTCCTTGCAAATCCGCATGATTCCGGCCCTTAGTACTTTTTCCCCTCGAGAATGCTGAGGAGGTTTTTAAACATGTAAGAGAGAAATCACCAGAGGAAATGTAACCAGCATTCCAGACTAGTTTAAGCATTATTTGGCTGGCACGAGACGCAAGGGAGGAAGAGAACACCTTCATTCCTGCATATCACGTGAAACATGAACTACAGTGTGTAGAAAAAGGAATATCCCCCACTGGCCTCAATTTTGGAGGGTTGTTTCGACGTATGGTGACCAGTGTTAGTTCTTACTAACCTTTAAAATGAAAGAAATGGTGTTTCTGGGTTTGTTAAGGAAGGAGCCAGCCAGTGACAAGAGACAAGGATCCTGTTGAACGACTACAAGGAGGCTATCAAGGTCTAAGAAGATTATCAAGATTGGTGTCATTATACAAGGTTATACATAATAAAGCTTTGACCATTTTTTTTTGCTGTGGAGTCGCACTTGAATTTAAAAATATGACGTCAAGACACTACGTGAGTGGAAAAGCCGGGTCGTTAAGCACGAGGCACCGATGCAACGGTTGTGTAAAATCAGAAACAAAATCATGTTTAATTGCCAAGCTCAGGTGTTCATACTCGAACTGCACAGTATGGTAGAAACATTATTCACAGATTCATCAAGATCCTGCAAAGCCATGCAAGCATTTTGGAAATGGATAAAGAGCTATAATATCCCTCTCTATTTCGTTCTGTTCTCACGTGTGCTAAGGTCACTTAAGATTATAGCTAGGGGGAAGATAACACGGATAAGGTCACTTAGATTATAGCTAGGGGGAAGATAACACGGATTGAAATCGCTTACATGGCGTAGAGTATACGTGCCTGGTAACTCTGTGTGTGTGTTTTTCACTCGTGTTTTCCCTTCTCCTATCTTGAACACATGTACCATGTTTTTACTCATGTGTATGTACACACACACACACACACACACACACACACACACACACACACACACACACACACACACGCACACAACTCGATAGGCACCCATTTTATCGACTATTCCCTGAGGGAGGATGAACGGCTGTGTGTGTGTGTGTGTGTGTGTGTGTGTGTGTGAAGGGGAGCGAGAGAGAAGTGAAAGGTAATGATCTGATACTTCATCATGACGGAAGAGGCAGAATGAGGAGAGAGACGTCCGTTGGTAATACCAATTGAAGGAGTGCAGTGGGCAGTGTAGGGATGAGAGAGAGGAGCGGCGGGGAGTGGTGTAGATTGGCAAGAGATGATTTCTAATCATATGACGATAGTCTTGCAGTGTCATATTTCTGATGAACTCTTCTTGATGACTGTGATCAGTAGCAGAGTGGTTACGGTGCCTCTGTTTTCGGTACGGTGAAATTTGCATGACATTATTCAACAGTAATCAGGGTTATGTTTTATAAAGTAAGGTAAACCTGAAAAAAGTGTATATATATATATATATATATATATATATATATATATATATATATATATATATATATATATATATATATATATATATTCCTATGAGTCCACAGGGAAAATGAAACACGAAAAGTTCCCAAGTGCACTTTCGTGTAATAATCACATCATCAGGGGAGACACAAGAGAGAAATATAAGTCAGTTGATATGTTTTGGACAATCACATGTTTACCAAATGGCGTCCTAGGTTCGTCTCTTCGATGTATATGAACTGACTTATATTTCTCTTATCATTGAGCAGTCTCGAGTTTTTTTTTTCCTTTGGATCCTTTTTGCTCTCAAGCGTGGATCTCTGCATCCACTTGATGAATAGGAACATTCAGAGGACATGGAGAAGTTATTATGGCCTTCCCAGAACGTTTCACATGAGTCGATTTAGCTCGCTATCATTAAATTTCCTCACGAATCGTTATACTAATCTCAAGCTCACACCGGAAATATTGGAAATTTCCTCAAGTGGCTTGTTTTCCTTGCAAAGCACAAATATAGAAGCTGTTTTGTCACTTTTAAGGCATGTATTTCGAACCATAGTAGGTGGTAGAGGGATGAAAAGGGGGAAAAAAATTCAGGGCGTAGTTAGAGAGCACAACAAGACTCTCCTGTTTTGTACCGAAAGTAAACATCTACTGAGGCGGGCTTGGCAAGTCACGTAGTTGACACTTCGTTAGAGGACGCCAACTTCACTGACGGACACCAAAACTATTTTAGATGGGGTACAGTGATTTTTCGTCAATATAATTGCCGCGGGCCCGCTAGCGCATAGTTCATCGGCGGGCATTGTGGTTGTGTATTTGTGTGTGTGTGTGTGTGTGTGTGTGTATATATATATATATATATATGTATATATATATATATATATATATATATATATATATATATATATATATATATATATATATATATATTTTTTTTATTTATTTATCTATTCACTTATTACACTTTGTCGCTGTATCCCGGCTTAGCGAGGTAGCGCAAGGAAACAGACGAAAGAATGGCCCAACCCACCCACAGTACACATGTATATACATACATGCCCACATACGCACATATACATACCTATACATTTCAACGTATTCATACATATACATACACAGACATATACATATATACACATGTACATATTCATACATGATGCCTTCATCCATTCTCGCCGCCACCTCACCACACATGAAATGGCCCCCCCCTTCCCCCGCGTGCGCGCGAGGTAGTGCTAGGAAAAGACAACAAAGGCCACATTCATTCACACTCAGTCTCTAGCTGTCATGTGTAATGCACCGAAACCACAGCTCCCTTTCCACATCCAGGCCCCACAAAACTTTCCGTGGTTTACCCCAGATGCTTCACATGCCCTGGTTCAGTCCATTGATAGCTAGTCGACCCCGGTATACCTTATCGTTCCAATTTACTCTATTCCTTGCATGCCTCTCACCCACCTGCATATTCAGGCCCCGATCGTTCAAAATTTTTTTCACTCCCATCCTTCCACCTCCAAGTTGGTCTCCCACTTCTCCTCGTTGCCTCTCATTGTTGGAAGCACTATTCCTTCAGAGATACCCATTTTTGCTCTCCGAGATAACGTCCTCGCCTTCCACATATTCTTCAACGCTCACAGAACCTTCGCCCCCTTACCCACCCAGTGACTCACTTCCGCTCCATGGTTCCAATCACTGTTAGGTCCGCTCCCAGGTATGTACAAGGATCCTGTAGTAGCACCACGACCATTTCAAAAAAGGGGCCTTGGGGTAATATTGATAAAGTTGCCAGAGGAGTTTTATCAGGAGAGGACGACGTATGTGCGAGTCGGCGGAGAGGAGAGTTTTTCTAGGGGAAGCTGGCTCTATAGAAGGAGTGTGTGGTGTGATCATGGCTGAGAGTGGTAAATGCAAAGGCATTAGAGAGAGGGGCAGGTCTGCAGTCTGTTGGGGGTTGGGAGGCCTCGAAGGCGAGTCAGTTGTTGCTTGAGATGAGACAGCTGTGCTGGAAGATGCGAGTGAAGGAACGAGGTTGAGTTTTAATGTAAATACAAGTAAGCTCATTAAGTATAGCTGTAGAGTAGGATAGATTAGATGGAGCGTGTGTCTTAAGGAAGAGCACCTGGAAAAAGTGAGGTGGTTTAGATACCTGCAGGTTGGTAATGGCAGCGGAGGAACTATGCGAGCTGAAGTAAACCGCAAGGAGGGTAAGGGAGCTCAAGTCCTGGGCGCATCGAGGAATTTGTGAGGTAGGAGAGATTACTCACTGTCTGCAAGGAAAGAGATGGGTACGTTTGATGGGAAAGTAGTACTGATGGCGTTATAGGGATTCGAGGCATAGGCGCTCGATCAAGAAGTAAGAAGAGGTTGGATGTGATGGAAAAGAAATCCTTTAGGATAGAATGTTTTCTGAGAATGGTTGATCAAATAAGAGATGATAGGGTAAGCGTGAGGTGTTCGTAGTGAGAAGAGTACATATGAGAAAGCTAATGAAGGTGTGCTTATATGCTTTCAGACCAAAACCTTCAAAGCATCTTTCCTTCAACTTCCTCCTTGTTTTGCCCCTTTCCTTTGTTTCCTCCACTTCTGACATGTATATCCTCTTAGCCATCCTTTCGGCATTCATCCTCTGCGTATGCCCAAACATTTTAAGCACACTCTCCTTGGTCTTTCATACATGCTGCTCCCACTACGACATTTACCCTGTGATTTTTTTATTCGATTTGATGTAAAGGGCTGTAAGATTGGTTTAATGTCTTAGGGATAACAAGGCTCAGAAAAATTGTGGTTAACTATGATGAAAATGGATAACTGAAATCAGTTAATCGTTTCTTAATGCAACCGTTATTTTTCAAGTACTTTGCTTCGTCTGGTCTTTGCCTCAAACAATTTTGCGAAAGGAACTTTACGTTGCCTCTCTTACTAATTGTCTGCAGATTACTAAAAGACTTTCCTACATTACCTCACACTACTTTCATTTCATCGGTACCCCCATCTCTAGAACTTCGCGTCTTAAGTTTTAGTTTTGTTTCGCCAGGACAGTACCTATTCCTTTGCTACATATTACTATACAGCAGCTGTTTCTTTCCTCGCAACACCTAAATGGCCAGCAGCATTTTTTCTGGTCACACTCCACTCACCAGCAATTGTTTCCTAGCAACACCTTCCTAACCAGTGGATCTTCTTAGTCACACCTCACCAGCTAGTAGATGGTCCCTAGTATACTTCACTACCCAACAGCTGTTCCTAAATTCAGACCTCACTACCGAGCATCTATTCCCTGATCACACTTCACCAGCGTATGATGGCTTTATTAATGACGACCAGTGGTTGAATCCGTGCTATCAGAACTTCATGACATGTGTTTCTGAAGCAGATTTCTCATTACCTTCATGACTTTTCCTTCCATTATGTTTGTTCTTTTGATAAACTTCATGTTCTGCACCTCTACGCCATTTTTATTTTTGTGTGGAGCCTCCAATACCCTCTGCTTCTACACTTCAATTTCATCTTCACAGTCATCCCTCGTAAATAGATATCCTTATTTTCTATTGGTGTTCGAGCTCGGGTTAAGCTCCTTCCACATAATGAGAAATCGCCATCAGATTTCTGGTTATATCTATCATTTAGTTAAACCTTATCTTGGAGGATCTCCCCAGACGCGTCCGTCCCTCTGTGCACTCCAAATTAATTCCCTTTCCCGTTCCTGTGGTCATTACCACTCGTAAAAAGTCGCTAATTAGCGGATTATGTAACCACGGTGATGTTAACTGAACTTTCCGACCCTCCTTAGTTTTTAGACACAGTCTCTCTGTCTCTGTCTGTCTGTCTCTCTGTCTCTCTCTATCTCTCTCTATCTACCTCAGTCTGTCTGTCTCTCTGTCTCTCTCTGTCTCTCTCTTTCTCTCTCTCTCTCTCTCTCTCTCTCTCTCTCTCTCTCTCTCTCTCTCTCTCTCTCTCTCTCTCTCTCTCTCTCTCTCTCTCTCTCTCTCTCTCTCTCTCTCATATCCGGATATCCAGTAACTAAAGTATAGGGGAATCCTGGCGTTGTTGTTAGCGACGATCTAAAATATGCTAAACATTATTTGGCAATGAATGGAAAAGGTAACCGAATGATAGGTTTTATGGATAGGAACATCGACAACATAACGTCAGAAAAAGTTCTGAACATGCAGTCCAATTACGGTCCCCACGCTGCAAGAAAGATGAAGAACTGGAACACATACAAAGACAGGCGACAAAACTGATTCCAGCTCATAAAGTTGACATATGAACAGAGGCTAAGAAGCTTTGATCCATTTTCATTTAAGCAACGTAGATTCACGTTGCCCTTATAAAAGCTTGTAAAATCCACAATGATTTCACCAACTTAAATCACGGTGTTCATTTTGAAATCAGAGAGAATATAGTCATTACGACAAATGGAATAAGACTTAAGGCGTGTTTTAGTACTGACGTGTTTAAAAGTTCCTTTGCGAAGAGATGCGTTAGACACTGGCATAAGTTACCGGCTAACATTATATGCAAAAAGACTGTAGATAATCTCAAACATCAGTTAAAAAAGATTCCATCAATTCAGCTGTCTACTGGATGAACACAAGGAAAAAAATTATCCATTCACCTTGATTCCTTTTTTCCCCATTCCAAACCTTAAGAATGTATGATAGTGCAGATGAGGATAGGGAAGTGCAATAAAATTTTACATTAGGATTTTTCCCACAGGGCCTCTCTGGGTGGGATAGTGCAATAAGATTTCATATTAGGATTTTCCCCTCACGTTCTCTCCTATTAAATTCCACGCAGGCTTACCTCTCCAGTGCATGGTCTTTCGTCCATTCTTTTTCCTGTCGGCTCTTGTGGAGGAGGGGGTGGAGGATGGGGTAGAGAGCCGTCATACTGTTCTATCCTTAAATCATCTGTTTATAACAGGGATGGATAGAATCAGGTTTAAAACATAAACTAGACAAGGAACAACGAGCCGGCCTTACGTACTCCTGTGCTCTCTCTCTCTCTCTCTCTCTCTCTCTCTCTCTCTCTCTCTCTCTCTCTCTCTCTCTCTCTCTCTCTCTCTCTTTCAATCTCTCTCTCTCTCTCTCTCTCTCTCTCTCTCTCTCTCTCTCTCTCTCTCTCTCTCTCTCTCTCTCTGACAAGGGAGGTATATTACCGTTGCTCACCGCCTGGGTATCGGAAGGGTTAGTGACGGATGCGAAGTGCGCCAGCACTTCAGTGGCTGTCATGGGTCAGACCTCTGACCCATATGAATGTTATTTCTTTCTGCCTCACCCTCACTTTGGTTGCTAGCATTCAGTCCACAGACATGAAGTCTCTCTATATCAACCTTTGCCATTTGACAACACGTAACTCACACAATTCGTTCTTCGTAACTCGATATTTATGTGCGTTGAGTGCTACGCATTAGCCCTACCGTATAACCTAATCTCGTAAGTAGTCGTAGGGTAATACCCTCTCTCTCTCTCTCTCTCTCTCTCTCTCTCTCTCTCTCTCTCTCTCTCTGTATTTATATGTATGTATATGTTGATATGTATATGTATGTATATGTGGGTGTATGAGCGTTTGTATATATATATATATATATATATATATATATATATATATATATATATATATATATATATATATATATATGTATGTGTATATGAGTGGATGGACCATTCTTCGTCTGTTTCCTGGCGCTACTTCACTGATGCGGGAAACTGCGTTTAAGTATAGTAAGATTATATAAAAGTATATATATTTGGCGTCCTCTCTCTCATTCTTCCCTCCACGTCTGACACATATATTCTCTTTGCCAACCTTTTCTCACTCATTCTCTCCATGAGTCCATATCATTTCAGCACAACATTCTTTGACTTGCACAACCACACTCTTCTTATTATCAAATCTCTCTCGTATCCTTTTATTACTTACTTGATCAAACAACCTCACACTGCATACTGTCCTCAAGCATTTAATTTTTAAAACATCCACCTGTTCCCGTACATCCACAGCCACAGCCCATGCCTTGCTGGGACCTTCAAGCATACCTATTTTCACTTTCCGAAATAGTGACCTCTCTTTCCATACATTCATCAGTGCTCCCAGAACCTTCGTCCCCTCACCCACCCAATGACTCACTTCCGCTTCCATGGTTCCAGTAACTGCTAGGTCCGCTCTCAGGTGTCTACAATATATATATATATATATATATATATATATATATATATATATATATATATATATATATATATATATATATATATATATATATTTTTTTTTTTTTTTTTTCATATTATTCGCCATTTCTCGCACCAGCGAGGTAGCGTTGAGAACGAGGACTGAGCCATTGAGGGAAATCCTCACGTGGCCCCCTTCTCTGTTCCTTCTTTTGGAAAATTAAAAACGAGAGGGGAGGATTTCCAGCCCCTCTCCCTCCCCTTTTAGTTGGCTTCTACGACACGCAGTGAATACGTGGGAAGTATTCTTTCTCCCCTATCCCCAGGGATAATATATATATATATATATATATATATATATATATATATATATATATATATATATATATATATATATATACACACATACATATGTATGTATATATAAACATATTATCACTGAGCGCCGAGGACATTAACCCTGGATCATCGCATGGTAGGTAGGTGAGCTAACCAGTCCACTACGAGGTGACAGAAGTTTTTTATCTCAAAGTAACCAATGGACCAATGAGATCCCCCGGTCACATCACATGATATAAACGGTGAGGGGGGGGAATACCCTTTAAACCACATAGGTCGTAGTAAACTTTAACTCACTTCCCCAGACACCACGATAAAGTGTAGTTCTCTTTTGCATGTACTGCAACACATGAAATGTTGGTGACATGGCTTTACTTCGATCGCTTTATTCGAATCTCGTCTTTGTCCAACAAACTGGGCCGCGGTGAGGAACGTGCCTTACGAGAGTGGAGCATTTTACGGGTGGTTTCATAAAAGGAAAAAGAAGAAAATAGTGCTGCAGTTTTTGTTGCCTACTTCACCCTTAGTTTTGTTTGGTTGACAGCAGACGCTATTATGGCTATTGTGTACTTACCAAGCCTTGCAGTTGGTTCTCCCTTGTCATGAGCGAGTCGCATTTCAGTGCCCAGTAATGTTCACATGATCTCCGCTTTATCCCTTTGTGAGTTATAAACGCTCACATATCAAACCCAGGATGCCATGTGACCATCATCACTATTACCCTAGCGGTTTTTATATAACCTGACCTTAGCCTTGTTTTTTTTAGATTTATGTTTACCAGGGAGTCATTGATAATCTATATCGCCTGCGCACCTTCCTTTCTTCCTCTCTATAGGAAAGGTCATAGGGCAGTCATTAGCCTTTTAATAAGCCTCATCACCACGGTCAAGGGATAATTAACGGAGATTTTTCCATAATGGATGTTCCAGAATGTTTTCATGAGGGACCCTAATTGAAGCAAGGTAAAGAATATGGTGACTACTGGATTCACCTTTATTCGCCGTTGCTCTGAAAAAGAAAATGTGATATGGGTCACTAAAGAAGAATGAAATACTTTCGTAGAAACCAAAGACACGAAGTTTCGTCTGGAGGTCTTTGTGTCGGTCACGAATTATAGTACGACTTACGTTCATTATAAGGATACGGGTGATTAAGAAGTAATTCATTGCATGTTGCCAGGTAGAAGCGAGATTAAAGAGGTCATATGTTGAGCACACCTTCATAATCCAGCTTTTCTGTGATTAAACAGGTGAATACTGATGGAGGACCTACTTCGTTGGATGAAATGTCACAGTTTCCCATACTTCATTTGGTGAGATACTACAGTTTTCAGGACTTCATTAGTGAGGTACGACAGTTTCCAGGACTTCTTTTGTTGAGATACTGCAGTTTCCAGGACTTCATTGGTGAGATACTACAGTTTCCAAGACTTCATTTGGTGAGATACTACAGTTTCCAGGACTTTATATGGTGAGATAGCACAGTTTCCAGGACTTCTTTTGGTGAGATACTACAGTTTCCAGGACTTCTCTTGGTGAGATAGCACAGTTTCCAGGACTTTATTTGGTTATATTATCGTCTCCAGTACTTGATTTGTGATGGAGAGATAAAACCGTCCGTCTTTATCTTTCCAGAATTCTTTTCCTTTCTTGTGGGGTTGCCACGGTGTAAATGTTTTACCAGACGTCTGGTATTTTTGTGTGCGTGGAGCAAGCATTACACGGTTAAGTAAAAGCGTTGCTAGCTGATGACATGCACATCCTCATAGGAATCTTGGGATAACTTTGCTATCGTCCTGATCTGTGTGCTCTTTGCACTTTCCCTCTATCCCTCGTGAATACCGGTGTATTTGCATCAGAGAAATGGTCGACCAGTGTGGCAGACATGCTTTTAGTTCGAGGAGCTCAGTTGAATGGCACGCCAGGACCGGTGAGGTCAGCGACATCACTTCATGAAGTCTTACTTTTGCAAGTTGTTTTGCGGAAAGAGAGATGCAGCCCACATGATGGAAGTGGCAAGCTTCCTGACGATGTAGCATCGTATGTCTTGAGGAAAGGAGCAAGGGGCTGACATGCAGCTACACAAGGGTTTGCACTTTTGCTGATGTGTATTTGGAACGGTACTCAGAAAATCGTGGTTGTACTGTACGTTACAGAGAACGTCAGAATGGTGCAAAGATTAGGGAGTCGCTGGGGACATGGTGAAAATCAGGAACGTATATGAGAATGATCTATTTCCGTGGCCACTACCAGCATTCCCGTATACTAACAGCTGTGTTATTTCACGAAATTTATGAATGAGATGTACGTGCTGCGATGGAGTACATAATCCAATTTCTCTAGTACACCGCGTACGTCACTGGGCGTTCGTTGGCCTATAAGACTATATTCTGATGAATCAGACACTGGCCATCTCCAGCTCAAGCGAAGATAGTGATGTCCTGCTGGGAGAAAATCACAGTTGCTAAGTATGTAACATTGAAGGTGACGGCGGTGCGAAGATTGAAACACCCCTTGGACACAACGTGAATGCACATCACTTGTGTGGATGTGTACACTCCTCGAACCCATCTGTTCCTCTTCGACAAATTTCAGAAGCAGACTGAACGTCTTGCAGACTGTCTTGACTGACTGCAGAACTCGGCGAGGTGATAGGCTGTCTCTCCTAGAACGTACAATCCTTGATTATGTGCACAAAGCACAGGTCCAGGACGTTCTGCAACCAGACCAGTCGTAGAATCTCCTGGAAACGGTTACAGCTCAGTATGACTTTAGTGCCGGCAAGTATCTGCCCTGTAGTATTTTCTTGACCCAGGAGCAGCAGTACACATGAAAGGGCCTTCACCATCAGAGCAGCAGGTCTACGCCAGGAGCAATAAAGAAAAAAAAAAGGAGCCTCACCAAACATCAGATGACGGAGGCAGCCCAAGCCCGCCTGGTGCCTCACATTTCAGCAGTTGACGCAGGCAGTTCAAGTCTGCCTGGTGCCTCACCACGCGTGGAAGCAGACTCGCCACACACGTGATGACTCATGCAGCACACGCCCGGCGTCGCCAACGCACTCAGTTAGATGGCTGAAAGTCAAAGTTTCGCTTGTTCTGTTGTCATATCTCATATAAGACTGAATTTAAGCTTCAGGGTAGACTTCAGATCCGGGATTGCAAATCTTTAGCTATTAGCAGTACCATTAAACAGTACGCCGCTATATTTTCCTGATTAGAAATTGAATAAAGAGTAGACAAGAGAGAAAGAGAGCGCGTCTGTGGAAAGAGGTGGTGAGAAGCATATATCAGGTTTTTTTTTTTACCTAATTATGTCGGTACTAAACAGCTTTTCCACGACCACTGTTAAGGCCGACTTGCTTTCTCAGGCAGCGCAAAAAGGCTCTCTTGAGGCAATTACAACGAAGCCCAGGCTGGGAAAATCCACTGCATTCTATGTATTTTTCGTCCCCCGACCTAAGTTGTCCGCACATTCTGAGCCACTTAGGAACAACTCCATTACTTCTCTGGCTCCTCCAACTCCCCTGGTATCCACTTCGCTCTCCTCTCCTTCCATTCTAATTTTCTCTTTTCTCGTCTTGACTTTCCAGACTCTATATTTCTCTTTTCTTCTGGCCACTCTCCCGAATTCGCTTTCCTTTTCCTTCTGTTCTCATGTCCTTATTCTTCGTCTGACCCTTTCGCTTTGCGCGCTCTCTCTCTCTCTCTCTCTCTCTCTCTCTCTCTCTCTCTCTCTCTCTCTCTCTCTCTCTCTCTCTCTCTCTCTCTCTCTCTCTCTCTCTCTCTCTCTCTCGTCAAAACTCTGTCTTTCCTGTCTCTTCCCTGTTGACAGTCAAGCTCCTGTTACTGTAGGCAGGGGCGTAAATACCAGCGTCATCATTGCCACGTTGATGCACGCGCTCATTACCCAGGGAGCTCTCACAGCCGACAGTCTTACAACTCAAATGCGAGCTGCACATAGCCACAGCTCACGATTTTTTTTTCTTTTTTTCGCTTGAGGATGGGGATGTGGACTGCAGTGGAGCCATCCCAACACACAATATCATCCGAGAATGAATGTTTACAGACGCCGAGAGAGGTCATCTGTAAAAGCTCTCTGGAGACAAGTGGAAAGCAAACCTAATTTTTTTTGTCTTATTCTGATTCTATAGATGCTGTGGCCAGCGGGAACGAAGGCACTCGATCTGTCATACGACACGAGGATGGGAAAACGTAAAGCCAAAATGGTCGTAATCGTAAAAATACCTTGAAGGAAGGGAGCGTCAGGGAGTAATCATTGTGAACGGTGTTGCACACTTTCGCCAGAGACCAGGCAAAAGTGCTCCATTATTATCTGGACGTCTGGCTCGATATTATAATCACCGAGTGTGTATCAGAAAATGCTGGAATGCAGATCACTTTGATGTGTACATCGAAAAATGTCGTTGATAAGAACCAGATCAAAAATTCCTGTCGTCTGCAACCACTTTGATGACGATAATAATCGTGTGGTGTCAGTGACGAAAATTCATGATTACAGAACTGGAAAAATTGGGAACATCGTCGAGGAATTAAGTAGAAATTTGCTTTGATTTCGGCTCTGTGATAACAAAACCTTAATATCCACTGTTTTGATACGACACCTGAGGGGAAGTCTTTATCCTATACTTGTTACTGACTAGGCACATCACACAGGACAGGGACCAGTTAACAGATTGGCCATAGAGTACTGACCAGAACTCGGCGACTGTCCATGGATGGGCCATATGTATAGTGTATGTGTGTATGGTCACTGAGTTATCTTCAACACCCGAAGAAGATATTAAATACCCTTCCGTTGGTGGATGTAGGAGCTTAACACTGACTTCAGCCCGTAATGATTGTGGCAGTTGATAGGCTTTGGCCCTAACAGACACCCAACTTACCAACCTCTGGTCTTAGAATTATCTTGAACACCTGAAAGGGTTGATTATCTCTTTGTTTGTAGATGTAGCCTAACCAGTCAACCAGCCAAACGACTCGTGGTGTACCTTTGGTTGGTATAATGGCAGCCACAGTAGTCGATACCCGTTTGACAGGAATGGATGGTAAGCGTTCAGCAGCAGTGGTCGTTTGCCAGTCAGCAGCAGTGAGGAATGACTGTCGAAGAGCATTCTTTGACGATTATCAATCTGTTCGTCTCAGTGGTCGGTCAGAATTTCGCTTGATGGTCGGCACCAAGTCACTAGCACTGGTCAACGATTAATTATCGGCATTCTGATATGTGATTGTTGCAGCAGCATTGCAAGACAGCTGGTCGGCAGCAATGGTCGGTAACTGTTTAGCAGCACTAGTTAGCTGCAGGTCAGCAGCAAGTGGGGAACACAGTTTGTAAGAGTCACAGAGATAAAGACAGCACAGCTCACAGTGCTGTGGTTCGCTGGATGTTATACATAGGCACCAGGAGCCAATTTGTGTCTCATTTGCTGCTGTAAAGAATAAAATCACACGTCAGTTACACCAATTTTTTTTTTTTTCATTGCATGAGGCTGTTTGACATCCAGGAACAGATTATGAGATATATTTTATTATTAGATATATTTTAGACGACAGGTAAGAGAACGGGATACAGACGCTCAAGTTTACAACTGACCAACACAAGTCGCAATATTCTGTCTTGAGATCGCAGATCTGCCCTCTTTACTCTGGTAGGTCTTTAGGTTATCTACGCGAGAGATGAATTCAGAGCATCAAATTTACTAAGATTTAACATGAACATACATATTTTTATTGTAGAGCTAATTTTCAAATATAAAAAGAAAAAAAATTGCTTTATAGAGACTTACGACTTAAAGCATAAACTGCCTTTCAGTACCAGGGGGGTATGAAATGCTATGGTCTCCAAGCCATTGTAATTCACTGATAACAGTGATCTAAACAAGTGTTTTTCAACGCTTTATGTTTTCTGACAACGATCTGTCTGACTGTAACCGAACTAAGGAGCCAATGCAACCCAGTCTTGGTGGGCAGAATTGTGGGTATCCGAAGACTTCAGAGGACGTCAATGGTTAGGGAAGTTCTGTTGCTGTTGAAGCTACAGACTCGCCAGCCCTTACCCTAGCACGGGTCCTATGACTTCTAATATCCCTTCCCTTCCTTCCCCTTGGATGGGAATTTCTTACTTGATTCCGCAATACTTCCTTTGATTCTGGTCACTGCATTGCAGAAAGGCTCTGCCCTGGGCTAATTCACTACTCGTTACTTTGAAGTGTAAACTTAACTTCTTCTTGTGATTATATGATTATCGCTGAACATTGCTTCGTGTGACGGGCTCTCATTCTTTATATCTGGGTGCGATTTTGTTGATTACAGGGCAGAGTGAAAAGTGCAAGAACTTACAAGACCAAATTACCTTCAGAAAAGCTTCGTTTTCTGAGACTGGAGACATGTAACGAGACAAAACCTAAATGCAAGAGACAAACCTTCGGTTATAGGCACAGTTACAGTAAATTTGACTCAGGTGTGAAATTTCAATCAGATATCAACCATGCAGTAAATTGCGATCGGCTGTGTGTCCCATTCCTTAGGTACCTGGTCCCGCAGCGAACGTTCTAGCTGCTGTTTCCCATGGCTTGTGTGTGAAGCCCAGCTACAAGAGGATTGACCTTGATGATATCTTGCATCGTATAGAGAGGATGTGGAATTCTTGTCCCTCTTTTGTCATTCTCACTTCCTATGATCTTTCTACCTTTAAAAAGCGGGGCTACAAACACCTAAATAGCTAAAGCGAATCCCTCCTACATTCCATGATTCTCATACGTTTTATCATACCTTTCCTCTGAGATGCCAACCCTTCTTATATTTCACTTTCTAAAATAAGGAACAGAAGAAAGAGCCAAGCATTCTGGAAGGTTCAGGCAGGGGTGATTATATTTGTGTGGATGTACTCACGATGAGAAAAGAGGTAATTAGTATGTGTGAGAAAAGAAACATGGATATTCTGGCTCTAAGTGAAACAAAGCTCAAGGGTGAAAGGGAAGATTGGTTCAGGATTGTCTTAGGAGTATAGCCAGGGGTTCGTGAGAGGACAAGAGCTAAGGAATGAGTAGCGCTAATCCTGAAGCAGGTGTAGTGGGAGTGTGTGATAGAGTGTAAAGAAGTTAATTCTAGATTGATGTGGGCAAAATTGAAAGTGAATGGCAAGAGATGGATAATTATTGGTGTTTATGTAACTGATCATGAAAAGAAAGATCATGAGAAGCAATCGTTTTTGAAGCACCTGTGTGAGTGTATCAGTAATTTAATGCAAGAAACCGGGTATTGGCGGTGGGCGATTTGAATGTGAAAGCGAGTAATGTAGTAATTGAGGATGTGATTAGGAAGCATGAGGTATTCCGTGTTGTAAATGGAAATGGTGAACAGTTTGTGGAGTTGTGTGCTGAAGAAGGACTGGTGATTGGGAATACCTGGCTTAAAAGAAGTGAAATACACAAGTATACGTATGTAAGTAGGTAAGATGGTCAGTAGGCATTACAGAATTCAATATTAATTGATGGGCGTGTAAAGGTAAGACTTTAGGAAAAGAGAAAATAATATCAGTGAAAAGATAATAGCGAGAAGAAGTTGGAGGAAGTGAAGTGTTATAGATAAATGGGAATGGAAAGTGCAACATATGGAACCATGGAATTGGAAATGAGTCATAGGGTGGGGGAGGGAGCGAAGACTGGGAGCGCTGAAGAATGTGTGGAAAGAGAGCGTTTTCTGGGAGAGCAAAAATGGGTAGGTTTGAAGGAATAGTAGTTCCAACAATACATTATGGTTGCGAGGCATGGGATAAAGATAGGAGGATGTGTTGGAAATGAAATGTTTGAGGACAATATGTGGTGTGAGGTGTTTTGATCGAGTATGTAATGAAAGGGTAAGAGAGATGAGTGTAATAAAAAGAGCAGGATTGAGAGAGCAAATGAGGTTGTGTTGAAATAGTTGGACATATTAAGAAAATGAGTGAGGAAAGGCTGATAATAGAATGATATATTTGTCAGAAACGGAGGGAAAAATGAAAGCGGGGAGACCATATTGGAGTTGGAAGGGTGAAGTGAAAAAGGTTTTGATTGACTGGGGCCTGAGCATGTTGGAGGGCGATAGGATTGCACGTGATAGAATGAACCGATATTATATGGTATACTGGTTTCGATGTGTTGTCAGTGGACTGAATCAGGGCATATGAAGTCTCCGTGGTAAACCATAGAAATGTGTGCAGGACCTGGTCGTGGAAATTAGCTTTTCGGTGTTTTACACATGACAACTAGAGAATGGATGTGAGCGGATGTGGCGTTTATTGGTTGTTCCTGGCGCAACCTCGCTAACTCTGGAAACGGCGAACAAGTATGAATGAAATACACACGCACACACACACACACACACACACACGTGTGTGTGTGTGTGTGTGTGTGTGTGTGTGTGTGTGTATGTGTGTACAGACAGATGGATAAGCAACATCACCCGACACCAGGTAAGAACATTGTTTGTCAGTTGTCTCGCCTCACAAAATCCGTCCATGCTCCATATCCCCGGTACGTTTCCTCAGCGTCCACCTCTTACACGATAAACCTCTCTTTATGATGGCATCTCCCACTATTTTGTTTCCAGGTTATTCCGGGCTGCCCACTGGCCATTTTCCTGTCATAAAAACTTTTTGGATATGTTTTTGCCTCCGTCCTTTCCATTTGACCACACCATCTCAGGTATGTGTAACGAACAAATGGAAATATGGGTTACCTCATGGAATGCATCTTCTATCTCTTCATCCAGTTGTTGGTCTAGTCTGATCATTACACCTACTATCAATATGAGACTCATGAGGTGCTTTGAGCTGATGTTTCTAATTTGTTATCTAGGATCTCATGTCTGCATGTCAAGGAAGATCATAGAACTGAAGTATATATCATTTTCTGTCCAGGATATGTTATTCTCCTATACGAATTAATAGATAAGTATCAGGTCTTTGCGCCAGCCATTACTGACTCTTCATTTCATCTCGAACAGGGTTGTGCGCCTTACATTAATGTTTGCCCGAACGTAATTCAGGAATCGTCTTCATCTCGTGATCGATAAGAGCCTGGATACTCTATATTTTGTTTCTATAGGTCCTGAGATTTTCTTCCGTCTAGTAACTGCTATGAGGAGAACCTCCACTAAGTCTGTTGCAAAAGATGTATCATCTCCATAAGGCGATTATGCCTCACTTTCTTCGTCTTAGTATATATTCCCTCCACATATTTATCTAAAAAAGTCCAAACAGGATTGGTTACTGCACACCCTGTCTTACCCTGTCTCGCTTGAATAGTAATCAGGGCTGATTCTTTCCTTGCATTTCCATCACTCTCAAATAACTTTTGTTCACGTCTACACTTTTGAAAAGATTCATTTGTTGCTTCGGTCGGTGAGGCTTCATAATACATTATACTGTAAATCAACTTCGTTTCTCTAACAATGTCAGATTTTAGACCACCTTTCTTCTGTAAAAGTGTTATTGTTTTCAAGTATGTTTTTAAGAGCTCTTACCTTTTGTGACCCAGAATTCTCATATAACGAGTTAGAGTACATGTATTGTGTGGCCTAGAGTATATATGTGCAATTCATCTTTATTTGAAAGAAAATATCTTTACATAGCCAACAGTGTTTCTGAATTATTAATGGAAATGAATTAACGGGCATGAAGAACATTTTAATCCCTCTCTTCAGCCAAAATATGAATATTTCATAGTATTACATGATGTTTTTAAGTAAGAGGTACCTATTGAAATTACTCATATTAAGAAAACTCCGTCTTTAGAAAATGGTGGAGGTTTATTCTGCATTGGTTAAAATGAAAAGGACCTGAAGAAGACAAAATGGGAATAGAAATAGAAGATGGTAAACGAATCAGCGTTAAATGCCGACCTGATCGCAAACCTAAGACACCCAAAACCCTCATCATCAGAGCTTTCGTAAACAGTAAGATAGAAGTCAACAGTACCTTCGGTGCGTTTAGACTCGTCACCAGCGAGGACACTTTAGCGTTCGTGGATGTTGCCGCAGCTGAAGCCCTGCGGGAGAAACACGTAGCGACAGTAGTGAACCTTCTCATAGACGTGTCTTCCTGCCAACCATTAAGTCTTAGCGACTGAGGTTCATAAAGTGGTCTTACCCTACCCATCTGGGTCATCAAGGGGCTACCGCGATTTAAGATCCTAACATCTTTAGGAAATGGTTGACCATACCGTATGTCCGGTCACTAAAAAAGAACCCTCATTACTGAAATTACCAAATTTATCAGTCAATGTCCTGCTCGTAAATTTCCCGAACCCAACAGCTCCTTCTCTTTGGGGCTAATTTCTTTGCGCTGAAGAAGACAAACGATGGGATTGGACTCATTGTTTTCGGGAGCACCCACCACGTTCTAGGTTGGTAGGTTGGTCGTTAAAATCTTCAGCAGTGAGGCAGCTACCTTCCTAAACCCGAAACAACCTGGCTTTGACTTCCTCTTTGGGCTGTAAAGCAGTAGCTCATGCTACCCTCCTCCCCCTCGATAATGCTATGGTGAGGCTAGAGTAAAAGAACACCTTCACTTGTGGGAAATAAAGCGATGCCATACGCGGTGTTTATCAGCTTTCATCAATCTCTCCTCCCTTTCTTCTACATTTGTTAAAACGTGCTTTCGGTTTTGCTTTTCGTTGAACATGAAATCGACTTAGCTGAGGAAGTGCAGCAAGGCTGGAGATCCCCCTTACCTCTCTTCTTCGTTGCGTAGCATCCAAAGAAATCATGGACAGTGTCTTGTGAACCGAATATTTGGTTTCCATATTTCGTACTTCCCTTTAGACCAACTTGTAATCTAGCTGTTAGTCCCTATGCTAGTTGAGGGTAACATTTTGTAACATAAACTCAGACATGATCAGCAGTAAACACTGTGAAGTAAATGACAACAGCGGGTCTTGATAAATATGATCCGTGAATAGTGGAAGAAGGGAATCCTCAGAATTTAGATATTGCCGCTGTAAGACGAGTATCGAATATGAAAAAACAGCAATACGTTTCAATCCCGAAATTGTCGTTCATCTCGTTTGACGTCCATAATTAGCAAAATTATGAAAACTGTCATTCGAGACAAGATTGTAAATTATTTAGAGGCCTACCATTTAATTACAATTTAATGATTTGTATTATGGTGTCGACACAGTCGCTGACTTTTTGACAGATCTGCTGGATTTCCTTGTTGCTATAATCATGTGTAATGAAAATATAACGCTTGATGGCTCTTATCTATAATTTTCAAAAGGCGCGTGACAGACGCCTGCACCTGCGATTAATGGCAAAGTCCACATCATGGTAAGAAGACTACTTGACCGTCAGGTAGAAAGACTAGAAATACAGAGAGGGTTAGGGCGATCGATAAGGATGGTTCCCACACTGAAAACACAAAAATTCACAAGATCCCACTCGACGATTTAACTTATCTAGTTTACGAAATGAAGTGAAAATTTGGTTTGATACAGTTCTTCAGAATCAGTAAAGGATTCAACTGTCCTCTTTTAAACACACACACACACACACACACACACACACACACACACACACACACACACACACACACACACACACAAACACACGTATATTCCTATGAGTCCACGGGAAAATGAAACACAATAAGTTCCCAAGTGCACTTTCGTGTAATAATCACATCATCAGGGGAGATACAAGAAAGAAATATAAGTCAATTGATATACAACGAAGAGACGCAGCTGGGACGCGATTTAGTAAGCAAGTGACTGTCCAGCTAGGACGCCATTTGATAAACAAGTGACTGTCCAAGACAGACAACGAGCGTATCATAGACTTATGTGGACAAGAAGGGACATTGTTTACAAATTTTATCAACAAAAAGCTTTCCAACTTGTATAGACCTTCACTCATACTCTCATATTAAGGGTATAATTCTTTGTGTATTTAATAATAGAAGATTCAATTATATATCTCGTGGTACTGGAGTTAGAGTTGATAACTGAGATGGCATTACTCCAGTCAGTACAATGATCATAGTTTTTAACGTGATTAAACAAGGCATTTGATTCTTGTCCTGTTCTTATGCTATATTTATGTTGCTTAAGTCTAACAGAACGATCTTTACCAGTCTGCCCAACATAAAACTTATCACAATTTCTACATGGCACTTCATAGATGCATCCAGGAGAAATTTCTGGTGCGTTCCCGATTAAGATATTCTTTATAGTATTATTGTTGTTGAAGGCAACATTTTCATTAAAGGATTTAAGCAACATGAGAAGTAAAGTGCCATATAGATATTGATAAGTTTTATAAATTTGCATTTTAGTCCAACTGAAACAAGATATTATGTTATGGGTTTCTTAAACCTGCCTGTGATAAGAGTCGCTGAAGGCTAACCACAGTTACTTTAAGAATAGACAAATGCTTCGCTTCAAATCCACCTCTAACGTTATCTGCTCCTCCAATCTTAGAAAATTTACATTTAATTCTCTTTAGATTGTCTGTTTTTTCTATTGCTCACTCCACACTAAGCACTCTGTGCCTCTGATTATAAAAAGGTCAAAGTGTTGCATTGATATCAACAGCCTCAAACTATTATATTGATGATTATTGGCAACAGCGAGGGATCGCTGGTCCCATGCACTAAGAAGAGTGAAGGAGCCACACTGACAACAAACTGTGTCACAATCACTCCACACTGTGTGTTGCTTAAGGTAGTCACATTCGCATTATGCTGTGTGTTGGTAACGAAGCTGCTATCACAGTTCCATGACAGTGTGCGTCAGTGGGTAAGAGCCATAGAACCACTGCAGTGTGCGCTAGTGACGGGGCTCCACAGTTCCAACATACCATGTGTCAGCAAGGTTGCGCCTCACTCCCACTTCACTGATGTCTCAGTGGCAAGGGCAAGGAATGACCCGCATCCAGACTTCGATACGCATGAACACGACAGTACCGCAGTCCATTACACTGTGTATCTGTGGCAGAGGCAAGTGAGTGTCACATCCCCTCAAACACTGCATCATTCAGGAGAGCAACGCCACTACGCTGGACGTCAAGTGGTGTGCAAGACTACACACATCCCCACTTCACAGCTCAGTGGATGGAGGAACCTACAGAGAGCGTTTCACCTTCACTGTAGTGTCTGTGTCAGGTGATGGAAGGAGTGCCACACATCCACTGTACTGTACAACAGTGGAGGAGGCCAGAAAGCGCCACATCCCTCGTGCAGCGAGACTTAATAACCACTGCTACAGGAAGTCTCCAGATAAACGCATCCGCATGAAACCCAGAGACAGGCGAAGTCTTCAGGGATCTCGCCCAGAGTATCGCTGTCATATTCTGCCACCATTGCAGTCTAGGTAGAAGTTGCATCGTGACCCATCGTCTGCCACTCTTCATACACCCGGTAGGATGACCGACACCTTCTTTCACAGAATTAAGCACCGTTTTATACCGATGGTTGAATGTGTTAAAGGCATGACACTGGTGAATTTGGTCTTTGGTAACACATCCCGGATGACAAGCATGTGATATTATTCCTGTGAGCTTTGAAATTTATGATCAATTGCTCACCTAATGTATATATGGAAAACTATAGGATATCAATAAAGAAGAAATTTTAGCATATATTCAGATCGAGGTCTGATTTTTTAGGCTGATACTGACAAAACTTAGCTTTTGTTGAAGAGTTTCACGAGGAGACATGATGTTTGGATAACACTGGCTCTGATTAATTTGTCTGAGTTACTTAAGGTTAATCAGACAGGCAGGATATTAATCCCACAAGTGGCGGAGGTAGGGCTGAGGTGAAGAAGGAAGGAAAGGAAGAATTATGATAACCAGAGAACAGAATCCTTGATAATATATTGCCTTGTAGTCGTAATCTGAATCGTATGACTCTTATTTTATGGCACTGTAATGAATCCGCTGTTTGAAATTACTCAATGGAATTGTAAAAGATTCATTATCAAGTTTCTCTTCTCTTGAAGAATAAACATACTTCGGGCAGATGGTGAGATAATTCTCTTTTCCA
The DNA here is from genome assembly GCF_036320965.1 of Panulirus ornatus. Taxonomy (NCBI): domain Eukaryota; kingdom Metazoa; phylum Arthropoda; class Malacostraca; order Decapoda; family Palinuridae; genus Panulirus; species Panulirus ornatus. Next base: position 13,901,046 of record NC_092227.1, on the reverse strand, counting down.
CAGAATCATAGCTGATATCCTCAGTTCTCTCCATCAAAGTCTAAATTTGGCACAAGGAAAAAGAATTATATCACACACACACACACACACACACACACACACACACACACACACACACACACACACACACACACGTAAAGTAACACACATATCTTGGTATTTGCAAGGAAGTACACACAAAGTAGCGTATTTAGTAAGAAATAACCCCTTAAAGAATATAAGTGAACAGAATAGTTTTATGTACATACAGAAGAACTCTCTGCACGGACCCGTTTTGGAAGGGAAAGCTAGCATCTTGGCAAACTTCAACCCACAAACAGGCCAAGGGAAAAAAAGTCACACTACACTGGAAGTCAGACGGTATACTGAAGTAAAGTTTCCCAGCACCATTGACCCAACTCACTCCCATACGAGATGGAATGGAGAAGAGGTCTTCTACAGCTGTGAATCTTAGAAAAAGGCAAAATCAAACTATAGATGGATCTTGACCCACATAATAAAGCACACGTTCCTGATGAAGCTTCTCCATATGGGCTGAGGAGTGTGCAAAAACACTTGATGCTTCAAAATATTGCTGAAAAATCGCTGGAAGAAGGCGTAGTGCCACTGGAGTGGATGGGAGTAAATGCTGTATTTGCCCTTCTAAATGATCATAAATTGTGATGAATTAGAATCGTGTCTCGAATGATTTCTGGTTTGGCAAACACTGGAAAACAAATGAGTATTTGCAAAGTACAAAACTACCCAAATAAAAGATATGCATCTAGGGAAAGGAGATCGTGCGAAATAGATATGTTAACCTCTATGAAAGACAGTGCTAAACCTTCGGCATAGGTGATAGTTTGTGTAGCATATGTTCCAGACTGTCATAAGGCTTTTGAGGCTGCCCTCACACAGGAGACTGGTAAGGAAGCTAGAATTACAATCAGGCGTTAGGAGTGACTTCCCTGAAGAATAGAAAGTTGTCTTAGTGGAAGGGAACGGGGGATTTCGGTCAGAAAAGCTTACTCGAAGAGAGTTAGGGCTACCAATATCATGCTTGAGGACTTGGTCTTAGGACTATTGTTTTGCATGATATATATATACATAACTTGTTAGAAAAGCTGAACTCATATCTGGATATGTTTAAGGATGATGCGAAGGTCATGAGAGAAGTAAAAGGTGACAAGAATGACATATACGAAAGGTATTATACCAGTTGGTGTTGTATTTAGCGAAAGTGATTGTCCATTCACTTTGAGTGGAGCTCGTGAGTTGGATTCGTGTTTGTCTCGGGTGAAAAGCGTGACTAAAGACTCTTTTGCAGGCATTTTATTCTGGGTGAGCTGTTGTTCCGGTTGTATAATGTACATCGTTATTTTGTAATGTAGATATAGTTCTCCATGTTTGTTGCTGCTATTGTGCTGTCAGGATATGTTTATGAGGTCGTCTGCATATGAAAGGACCTTCGTGGTCTGGTTTGCTAGGGTTACTGGGTGGTGGTCTAGGAAGAAAGTGAAGACGGGTGAAGGAAGTGCTCCTTAGGGGTCTCCATTGTAGAGTTTAAGCGGTTAAGAGGTGAAGCCATTGGAAGCGACTCTGCCCGGGCGGCCTCCTATGAAACTGGCTAGCCACATTTTGTCTGTGTTCTGGAGGGTAGTGTCAAGTATAGTTTGTGTGAGGATATGTCGGGGGCAGTGTCGAACGCTCTGTTGATTGATGTCTGTTGTGTCTACTACTGTACGAGAGGCGTTTTGGGTTGTTGGAAGCCATCTAGGCTGTGTTGTGTGAGGTCATTGTGTAGCAAGTGGTTAGGTCTGAAGCCTTGCTGTATGGGCAAAAGTGAGATGTTTTGTTTGATTCTCTTACTTCTGCAGTGTTTGGATGGTGAGGATAAAAGTGATATAGGGTTGTAGGAGGGGAAACTGGTGGTTTGGAGAGCTTTAGGAGTGGTACTTTGTTCGTTGGCTTCCAGATGTCAGAGACTTTCTTGTGTGTCCAGGAGTGATTGAAGATATCTGTAAGTGTTTGGATTAGAAACCGGCGAAAGGTTTTGTTCTCCTTTCTTTATGTGAAGGTTTGTTGTCAGGGCCAGTAGCAGGAGAGTCAACTAAGGTTTTAATTGCACTGTTTGTGTTAGTGAGAGTGAAGGGTGAGCGTGCAGATATTTCTGGATGGACTTTGTGTGGCTTTTACCAGACGTTTCTGTTCCGTCGTGAGGCTGTTTTTTGGCTGAGTTTTGAGCAGAGTCTCATGAGTGTTTGTGTAGTCCCTGGGAGAAGGGATATTCATGAGTGCTGCATGAAGGGGGACTGGATTGGTGCGGTAAATGCAGATCTTTAATGTGCGCTGGAGTTGGTTGCTGTGGATCTTGTGGTTCGTTGTGTTGAAAAAGGAGTCCTTCTTGTTGAAGCCCAGATCACTCAAAGCATCTTTCACTCCATCTTTCCATTTCCTCCTCCTCCTCCTCCTCCTCCTCCTCCTCTTCCTCTTCCTCGGTTTATCCCTTCCACTACCAAAATATGTAACCCTTTTGTCTGCCTCTCCTCCCTGATCCTCTTCATATTTCCAGACCATTACAGACCATCCGTTTTAACTCTCTCATGCATGCTGCCCTTACTACTACACATCTGTCTCACCCTGTCATATCTCATTCGATCAATCGTCCTCTCGCTACATATTGTCCTTAAACATATCTTTTTCTAACACCTTCGCTCTCCTCCATCCTTTCTGATCAAGGGCTTGCGCCTTACATCCATACACCACCGCTGGGACTACTGTTCGAGAAATTGCTTTATAGGTAAAAACTGAAACTACCCTTACCATTGGTGCCTCTAGCATTATAGTGTTTGTGATGGACCCAATTATTACATTTCGGAATAGCGTACAAAAGGGTAGACCTAATACAAGGTTATTCTTCATCATACTTTAGGATACCTCAAGTATGATCTTATTTCGTGTCTTATTTGTTCCATCATCCACGAACTCAGGACTACATATACGAAAGGCTCGAAGGAACATTATTGTATTGGGCTGAGCAACAGTAAACATAGGAACAAACATGTGATGGCTTACGGTGTGTTTATTTTTCTTATATTTTTCTCAAAGGATTACCGGCACATTTTTTTGGAAGCAGTCCCAGTCAGTAGGATGGTTGTGGTCTCTTACATAAACAAACAGAACACCAGCATCTTGCCCGAAATGCACGATATATTCATATTTGTTTATATCCTGATATCAAAGTCCTTACTTGTTTGTCTAGAAAATACTATGCACGTTTTACATTGCTTACAAGGCATTTTGATACAACCATATTAGGAGACTTGAGAAGTCTTAATTAGTACATATCTAGCTTCATTTAAATTCATGAAAGTTACGTTAATATGAAGGGGTTGAGCGAAGAAAGGCTGAATATGAGGATTTACAGTATAACCAGGAAAAGGGGAAAGGGGTGAGGGGGGAAGGGTGGAAACCCCAGAAGAGATGGATGGGAGGAGCGAAAGATGCTTTGAGGCATTACGTCTTAAACATTCAGGAGGGTGAGAGGCGTGCATGCGATACAATAGGTTGGGTTAATATGGTATGGAGAGCGATGGGTGGTACCATGACATGCGAAGTAGTCAGGGGTAAAGCTCGGAATAGTCTGTTGGGCTTATTTATGGCTGGTGGTGGTCTCTGGTTTCGGTGCATAACGCGTAAGACAGACAAATTGGAGCGGATGAAAAAGTGCTAACAGGCAAAGAAGAGGTAGAACAGGTGTAGAGGAGATGGCGTGAGTACTGTAGAGTACTGCTAAATGTATTAAAGAAAACAGAAGAGGCGGTGAAAGCTTGGCATGAAATTGGATATTATTAAGCAATTGGAGTGGATGGGACTGCAGTTGAATTTCTCAAGGAATGGGAATAAAAGTATTATTGACTGAGTGGTCAAGATTTTCACTGTATGTGATTTTTTTTCTTTTCTACCGCAAGAGTGACATATTTATTATGCACTCCTGCCTATCCTGTAGGTGGTGACGCAGAAGAGGATACTGGGTATAGGGAAGGTTCAGGGACTAGTGGGTCTTAAAGACTGAAATACATTATAGCTTACACAGTGAGAAAAATTATCAACAAGGCTTCAATCATTGATTCATTAATTTGTATAGTAAATGAAGCGTACAAGAGTGGAACAACAATATTGTATAAATCAAAGGTATGTAACAATGAACTACTTATAACAAACAAAGTTATGATGTTTTTCAAGTATCCGAGATAGAACAGTGTTATGGATGAAATGCTTGCAATCTTGTAATGCAAAAATGATCTCTGTTATCCACTGATTTTACGACAGTTAAGCATACCATGCTGCAGGGTGGGGGAGTAGCAATGTTGGAAAAGTTTACATTTGGTTTGTTCATTACCAACAGGAAGGGCAAACTCACGTGAATATCTGTAGCTCATCCTGAATCTAGCGAGAAGAACATCAAGGTGTCTACTGATCCTGTTGGTGGAGCCATGTATGGATGGTTCTTCTTGCGTGATAGCATGATGGTAGATTGATCTGCAAATCTCGATTTCAGTTTGTCTTAAGTCTAGAAGATTTTGTTCGTGTTCTTTATGAATGGTGGTTTTTAGGTCACTCGCAGGTAGACCCAGGAAGGTATTCAACTTCATCCTTCAGGCCAGAAGTTTTTCCAGGTTCATCATGCTTATCATGCATTCCCAGCCCAAAATGGGATGGAATACAGAGAAAGTGGAGTCATAAGTCCAATATGAGTAATTTGTCATGCGTGTGTCGTGCTTTAGACAAGCACATTACAATTACTGAGGCAAGTTTAACGGGGTTAGAAAGGAGAATCGCTGACAATTCTTATCTATCTTTCGGTGTTAAACAAATTTAATGGCCATAAGGATGGAGTGTGGATGCCCAGTTGTTGACCCTGAGTCCCAGGTCGTCGTAAAAACCATGAGGACGTGTTACAACGATAGCACTACCATCCGTATCAGTGGTTCGTTGGAGGAACTCGTCTGTATATACAATTCGTGTGGGTTATGTTCGTTACTGAAGGCTTCAGTGTGGTAACGGCCGTCATTACTGACGCAGTGTTAACTCAGGGTTGTGATCTGAGTCCAGACGTTGAGAGGAAGGTGGGAGCAGTGATATCAGAGAGGTGTAATTTCCCTTGGGTCAGGATCATGCGATTGTTGTCTTATGGTAAAGCTCATGAATTCCAAACATTCTAAGCCCAGGAGCAGTTTAACCCATCTGGTTGGATGTCACCCACTTGAGAGGGAAGGCCTGGAACGCTTCTTTGCATGGATTTGAATATATATAAATGCCTGAAGATCCGCAACGTAGTAAGAAGATTACTTACAGATATTCTTTCTCTGATACCAGGAAGAATCTTTGTTGCTTTAGGGCAGCCAAGAATGATTTTCATAGCTTCATTTTGTGATATATCAAGCCTTCCAAGCCTTCTGTCAGGCATTGGATCGTGGAACGGATGTAAGCGATGTACATCATTTTAGCTACTCTGATGATATATGTGTGGCTCATGGTGAGGTGCCTGAGGTTTGGCTAAATGACTGAAGAGCGCTGTTGTATAAAGGCGAGGGGGAACAGAAGTGAATATTCGTGTAGTTGAGGTATACGTCTATTGAGTATAGGGGAACGGTACTTGAGAATGTGGTGGTGTGCGCAGAGCATCAGAATAGGGAGGAACAAGTATGGCTTCAGAAGGGGCAGAGGGTAAGTGGATCTGCCCTTCCTTCTAATGATTTCCGTGAGAAATTTTAGGAAAGGAGAAGGATTTTCATGTTCCATTTATGGATCTGGAGAAAGTGTATGAAGCTTTTTTGTGGAAGGTATTACGGATATATGGTGGGAAAGCATAACTACTAGAAGTGACGAGGAGTTTTTTAATGTTTTTTGTTTCAAGAGATTAAAGTGTACGTGCGAGTAGGACGAGAAGCTGGTGAGTGCTCCCAGATGAGGGCGGGTCTTCGTTAGAGGTATGTCACGTCACCATGTCTGTCTGTTTAAGAATGGATTGGTGAGGGTTTTGTAGAAAGGGGAGGGTTGTAGACTGTTCCGGGGCGGAATGGGACTCCAGGGAGGTGGTTTACCTGCTGTTTACAGATGTCGTGGCTTTTGTGACAGATTCGAGTAAGATACTGCCCAGAATGGTCACTTTGTTTTGGAGAATGTGTGCTAAAAGGAAACTGGGAGTTAATAAGGTAATGTAATTTAGCAGGAGAGAGAGAGAGAGAATTTGGTTGGAGTGCTAGTTTGAAATGAGAGAAAGTGGAAGAAGTGAGGTGTGTTATATAACTAGGAGTGGACATAGCAGTAAATGCAACAATGTAACTAAGACGGACCATAGGATGGGTGAGTGGAGGGGCAAATATCCTGGATGCAGTGAGGAGTGTGGGGAAAGAAAAGTCCATTGTGTAGGACAGCAAAGATGGGTATGCTTGATGACATAGTTTCCGTGAACTGGGTAAGAGCGAGTCGTGAGTAGAGGATGGACGTCTTGGAAAAGACTTAAGATGAAATGGTTGAGGACATTATTTATATAGAGTGAGGAGGGTTGATGATGTAAGCTGTAGTAGTAAATTAAGTACGATTGACACAGCTGAATGGGAATGTGCTAAAACGATGTTTACATATCGAGAGAATGATTGAGCAGAGACTGACAAAGCCTCCGGAGATATATGTGAAAAATATAAAGAAAATGGAGGAAGGAGCACCGATAATGGGATGGAAGTTATCTGGCTTTGAGTTATCTGGTCCTGAACTTGCGAGAGGCGTGCAGTGGATAGCACGAATTTGAACGATATTGTGGCGACGTGTCATAAGTGTGAACAGTGTCATTTAAAGTGGACAGAGGAAACCTCAGAAAGGATAAAGTTCTTTCAGAGTGACTCTGATTTTTATCTACGAAAACTTTCGAGATATTGTCAACATTATGAAAAGAAAAAAAGATGTAAGAGGGGTTAACATTTTTTTTTAGATAGAGCATATTTTCCCTAAAGGTGTATCCCACACGGGTAAGCTTGTCAAAAATCAAACAGGACTCAGCGGGATTAGAGAAAAAGTTACACGGATCAACAACTCATAAAGTAGTAAAAAAAAAGCGGCAAACTTCTTGACACAACTTTTTTTTTACCATGCGTAACATACATCCTTTTTATGATTAACAAAAAAGCACACATCAACTGAGTTTGGGGGGACACCCCCCCACACACACACAGACACACATACACAGACACACACACACACAGACACACACACAACACACACACACACACACACACACACACACACACACACACACACACACACACACACACACACACGGAGACTGGTAAGGAAGCTAGAATTACAATCAGGCGTTAGGAGTGACTTCCCTGAAGAATAGAAAGTTGTCTTAGTGGAAGGGAACGGGGGATTTCGGTCAGAAAAGCTTACCCGAAGAGAGTTAGGGCTACCAATATCATGCTTGAGGACTTGGTCTTAGGACTATTGTTTTGCATGATATATATATACATAACTTGTTAGAAAAGCTGAACTCATATCTGGATATGTTTAAGGATGATGCGAAGGTCATGAGAGAAGTAAAAGGTGACAAGAATGACATATACGAAAGGTATTATACCAGTTGGTGTTGTATTTAGCGAGAGTGATTGTCCATTCACTTTGAGTGGAGCTCGTGAGTTGGATTCGTGTTTGTCTCGGGTGAAAAGCGTGACTAAAGACTCTTTTGCAGGCATTTTATTCTGGGTGAGCTGTTGTTCCGGTTGTATAATGTACATCGTTATTTTGTATTGTAGATATAGTTCTCCATGTTTGTTGCTGCTATTGTGCTGTCAGGATATGTTTATGAGGTCGTCTGCATATGAAAGGACCTTCGTGGTCTGGTTTGCTAGGGTTACTGGGTGGTGGTCTAGGAAGAAAGTGAAGACGGGTGAAGGAAGTGCTCCTTAGGGGTCTCCATTGTAGAGTTTAAGCGGTTAAGAGGTGAAGCCATTGGAAGCGACTCTGCCCGGGCGGCCTCCTATGAAACTGGCTAGCCACATTTTGTCTGTGTTCTGGAGGGTAGTGTCAAGTATAGTTTGTGTGAGGATATGTCGGGGGCAGTGTCGAACGCTCTGTTGATTGATGTCTGTTGTGTCTACTATTGTACGAGAGGCGTTTTGGGTTGTTGGAAGCCATCTAGGCTGTGTTGTGTGAAGTCATTGTCTAGCAGGTGGTTAGGTCTGAAGCCTTGCTGTGTGGGCAAAAGTGAGATATTTTGTTTGATTCTGTTACTTCTGCAGTGTTTGGATGGTGAGGATAGAAGTGATGTAGGGTTGTAGGAGGGGAAACTGGTGGTTTGGAGAGCTTTAGGAGTGGTACTTTGTTCGTTGGCTTCCAGATGTCAGAGACTTTCTTGTGTGTCCAGGAGTGATTGAAGATATCTGTAAGTGTTTGGATTAGAAACCGGCGAAAGGTTTTGTTCTCCTTTCTTTATGTGAAGGTTTGTTTTCAGGGCCAGTAACAGGAGAGTCAACTAAGGTTTTAATTGCATTGTTTGTGTTAGTGAGAGTGAAGGGTGAGCGTGCAGATATTTCTGGATGGACTTTGTGTGGCTTTTACCAGACGTTTCTGTTCCGTCGTGAGGCTGTTTTTTGGCTGAGTTTTGAGCAGAGTCTCATGAGTGTTTGTGTAGTCCCTGGGAGAAAGGATATTCATGAGTGCTGCATGAGAGGGGACTGGATTGGTGCGGTAAATGCAGATCTTTAATGTGCGCTGGAGTTGGTTGCTGTGGATCTTGTGGTTCGTTGTGTTGAAAAAGGAGTCCTTCTTGTTGAAGCCCAGATCACTCAAAGCATCTTTCACTCCATCTTTCCATTTCCTCCTCCTCCTCCTCCTCCTCCTCCTCCTCCTCCTCCTCCTCCTCCTCCTCCTCCTCTTACTCTTCCTCGGTTTATCCCTTCCACTACCAAAATATGTAACCCTTTTGTCTGCCTCTCCTCCCTGATCCTCTTCATATTTCCAGACCATTACAGACCATCCGTTTTAACTCTCTCATGCATGCTGCCCTTACTACTACACATCTGTCTCACCCTGTCATATCTCATTCGATCAATCGTCCTCTCGCTACATATTGTCCTCAAACATATCTTTTTCTAACACCTTCGCTCTCCTCCATCCTTTCTGATCAAGGGCTTGCGCCTTACATCCATACACCACCCCTGGGACTACTGTTCGAGAAATTGCTTTATAGGTAAAAACTGAAACTACCCTTACCATTGGTGCCTCTAGCATTATAGTGTTTGTGATGGACCCAAGTATTACATTTCGGAATAGCGTACAAAAGGGTGGACCTGATACAAGGTTATTCTTCATCATACTTTAGGATACCTCAAGTATGATCTTATTTCGTGTCTTATTTGTTCCATCATCCACGAACTCAGGACTACATATACGAAAGGCTCGAAGGAACATTATTGTATTGGGCTGAGCAACAGTAAACATAGGAACAAACATGTGATGGCTTACGGTGTGTTTATTTTTCTTATATTTTTCTCAAAGGATTACTGGCACATTTTTTTGGAAGCAGTCCCAGTCAGTAGGATGGTTGTGGTCTCTTACATAAACAAACAGAACACCAGCATCTTGCCCGAAATGCACGATATATTCATATTTGTTTATATCCTGATATCAAAGTCCTTACTTGTTTGTCTAGAAAATACTATGCACGTTTTACATTGCTTACAAGGCATTTTGATACAACCATATTAGGTGACTTGAGAAGTCTTAATTAGTACATATCTAGCTTCATTTAAATTCATGAAAGTTACGTTAATATGAAGGGGTTGAGCGAAGAAAGGCTGAATATGAGGATTTACAGTATAACCAGGAAAAGGGGAAAGGGGTGAGGGGGGAAGGGTGGAAACCCCAGAAGAGATGGATGGGAGGAGTGAAAGATGCTTTGAGGCATTACGTCTTAAACATTCAGGAGGGTGAGAGGCGTGCATGCGATACAATAGGTTGGGTTAATATGGTAAGGAGGGCGACGGGTGGTACCATGACATGCGAAGTAGTCCGGGATAAAGCTCGGAATAGTCTGTTGGGCTTATTTATGGCTGGTGGTGGTCTCTGGTTTCGGTGCATAATGCGTAAGACAGACAAATTGGAGCGGATGAAAAAGTGCTAACAGGCAAAGAAGAGGTAGAACAGGTGTAGAGGAGATGGCGTGATTACTGTAAAGTACTGCTGAATGTATTAAAGAAAACAGAAAAGGCGGTGAAAGCTTGGCATGAAATTGGATATTATTAAGCAATTGGAGTGGATGGGACTGCAGTTGAATTTCTCAAGGAATGGGAATAAAAGTATTATTGATTGGATGGTCAAGATTTTCACTATGTGATTTTTTTTCTTTTCTACCGCAAGAGTGACATATATATTATGCACTCCTACCCATCCTGCAGATGGTGACGCAGAAGAGGATACTGGGTATAGGGAAGGTTCAGGGACTAGTGGGCCTCAAAGACTGAAATACATTATAGCTTACACAGTGAGAAAAATTATCAACAAGGCTTCAATCATTGATTCATTAATTTGTATAGTAAATGAAGCGTACAAGAGTGGAACAACAATATTGTATAAATCAAAGGTATGTAACAATGAACTACTTATAACAAACAAAGTTATGATGTTTTTCAAGTATCCGAGATAGAACAGTGTTATGGATGAAATGCTTGCAATCTTGTAATGCAAAAATGATCTCTGTTATTCACTGATTTTACGACAGTTAAGCATACCATGCTGCAGGGTGGGGGAGTAGCAATGTTGGAAAAGTTTACATTTGGTTTGTTGATTACCAACAGGAAGGGCAAACTCACGTGAATATCTGTAGCTCATCCTGAATCTAGCGAGAAGAACATCAAGGTGTCTACTGATCCTGTTGGTGGAGCCATGTATGGATGGTTCTTCTTGCGTGATAGCATGATGGTAGATTGATCTGCAAATCTCGATTTCAGTTTGTCTTAAGTCTAGAAGATTTTGTTCGTGTTCTTTATGAATGGTGGTTTTTAGGTCACTCGCAGGTAGACCCAGGAAGGTATTCAACTTCATCCTTCAGGCCAGAAGTTTTTCCAGGTTCATCATGCTTATCATGCATTCCCAGCCCAAAATGGGATGGAATACAGAGAAAGTGGAGTCATAAGTCCAATATGAGTAATTTGTCATGCGTGTGTCGTGCTTTAGACAAGCACATTACAATTACTGAGGCAAGTTTAACGGGGTTAGAAAGGAGAATCGCTGACAATTCTTATCTATCTTTCGGTGTTAAACAAATTTAATGGCCATAAGGATGGAGTGTGGATGCCCAGTTGTTGACCCTGAGTCCCAGGTCGTCGTAAAAACCATGAGGACGTGTTACAACGATAGCACTACCATCCGTATCAGTGGTTCGTTGGAGGAACTCGTCTGTATATACAATTCGTGTGGGTTATGTTCGTTACTGAAGGCTTCAGTGTGGTAACGGCCGTCATTACTGACGCAGTGTTAACTCAGGGTTGTGATCTGAGTCCAGACGTTGAGAGGAAGGTGGGAGCAGTGATATCAGAGAGGTGTAATTTCCCTTGGGTCAGGATCATGCGATTGTTGTCTTATGGTAAAGCTCATGAATTCCAAACATTCTAAGCCCAGGAGCAGTTTAACCCATCTGGTTGGATGTCACCCACTTGAGAGGGAAGGCCTGGAACGCTTTTTTGCATGGATTTGAATATATATAAATGCCTGAAGATCCGCAACGTAGTAAGAAGATTACTTACAGATATTCTTTCTCTGATACCAGGAAGAATCTTTGTTGCTTTAGGGCAGCCAAGAATGATTTTCATAGCTTCATTTTGTGATATATCAAGCCTTCCAAGCCTTCTGTCAGGCATTGGATCGTGGAACGGATGTAAGCGATGTACATCATTTTAGCTACTCTGATGATATATGTGTGGCTCATGGTGAGGTGCCTGAGGTTTGGCTAAATGACTGAAGAGCGCTGTTGTATAAAGGCGAGGGGGAACAGAAGTGAATATTCGTGTAGTTGAGGTATACGTCTATTGAGTATAGGGGAACGGTACTTGAGAATGTGGTGGTGTGCGCAGAGCATCAGAATAGGGAGGAACAAGTATGGCTTCAGAAGGGGCAGAGGGTAAGTGGATCTGCCCTTCCTTCTAATGATTTCCGTGAGAAATTTTAGGAAAGGAGAAGGATTTTCATGTTCCATTTATGGATCTGGAGAAAGTGTATGAAGCTTTGTGGAAGGTATTACGGATATATGGTGGGAAAGCATAACTACTAGAAGTGACGAGGAGTTTTTTAATGTTTTTTGTTTCAAGAGATTAAAGTGTACGTGCGAGTAGGACGAGAAGCTGGTGAGTGCTCCCAGATGAGGGCGGGTCTTCGTTAGAGGTATGTCACGTCACCATGTCTGTCTGTTTAAGAATGGATTGGTGAGGGTTTTGTAGAAAGGGGAGGGTTGTAGACTGTTCCGGGGCGGAATGGGACTCCAGGGAGGTGGTTTACCTGCTGTTTACAGATGTCGTGGCTTTTGTGACAGATTCGAGTAAGATACTGCCCAGAATGGTCACTTTGTTTTGGAGAATGTGTGCTAAAAGGAAACTGGGAGTTAATAAGGTAATGTAATTTAGCAGGAGAGAGAGAGAGAGAATTTGGTTGGAGTGCTAGTTTGAAATGAGAGAAAGTGGAAGAAGTGAGGTGTGTTATATAACTAGGAGTGGACATAGCAGTAAATGCAACAATGTAACTAAGACGGACCATAGGATGGGTGAGTGGAGGGGCAAATATCCTGGATGCAGTGAGGAGTGTGGGGAAAGAAAAGTCCATTGTGTAGGACAGCAAAGATGGGTATGCTTGATGACATAGTTTCCGTGAACTGGGTAAGAGCGAGTCGTGAGTAGAGGATGGACGTCTTGGAAAAGACTTAAGATGAAATGGTTGAGGACATTATTTATATAGAGTGAGGAGGGTTGATGATGTAAGCTGTAGTAGTAAATTAAGTACGATTGACACAGCTGAATGGGAATGTGCTAAAACGATGTTTACATATCGAGAGAATGATTGAGCAGAGACTGACAAAGCCTCCGGAGATATATGTGAAAAATATAAAGAAAATGGAGGAAGGAGCACCGATAATGGGATGGAAGTTATCTGGCTTTGAGTTATCTGGTCCTGAACTTGCGAGAGGCGTGCAGTGGATAGCACGAATTTGAACGATATTGTGGCGACGTGTCATAAGTGTGAACAGTGTCATTTAAAGTGGACAGAGGAAACCTCAGAAAGGATAAAGTTCTTTCAGAGTGACTGATTTTTATCTACGAAAACTTTCGAGATATTGTCAACATTATGAAAAGAAAAAAAGATGTAAGAGGGGTTAACATTTTTTTTTAGATAGAGCATATTTTCCCTAAAGGTGTATCCCACACGGGTAAGCTTGTCAAAAATCAAACAGGACTCAGCGGGATTAGAGAAAAAGTTACACGGATCAACATCTCATAAAGTAGTAAAAAAAAAGCGGCAAACTTCTTGACACAACTTTTTTTTTACCATGCGTAACATACATCCTTTTTATGATTAACAAAAAAGCACACATCAACTGAGTTTGGGGGGACACCCCCCCACACACACAGACACACATACACAGACACACACACACACACACACACAGACACACAGACACACACACACAGACACACACACACACACACACACACACACACACACACACACACACACACACACACACACACACACTGTCCAGTGAACCCACCACTGATGGTATTCTCATCTTATGCCAGTCTGAGCAGAAATTGTACCTGTCCCTCACACCTGACTCTGAGACCTTCCCTTATTCATCCCGTAAATGAGAAGATCGTGTATCCCTAACCCGTGAGACTAGGATGTGTACTTAAGTCATACTGGGTTGGCTAAGAAAGATACTCGTCCCTTGTTTCCCCTGAGCAGGACCTGTGTTTGTCTCTTGACCCAGCAGGATAAACCCAGTCATCATCTCGGTCTTTGATATCTGGATCTCAACACCTCTCTTTCTCACCTGAACTACAGCAGGACTTCGTCACTTTCCCCAGGTGACTAAGAGCTGTACTCATATCTCATCTCCCATCATCAAAAGCTGCAGCTGTTCACACTCAGTCAACCAAGTGCTTCTGTTGCTCTCTAAACCCATAAGAGCAAGACGTCCTGTTGCGCCTTGCCTGCTTGATACAAGCAGCTGTACCTATATCTTATAACTCTCTTCAGACCAAGAGCATTATCTCATTCCAAGCACATTCGGCCAAGAATGATACTCACACTCGAATGAAACATGGACCAATTTTTCAAAACGTTCTGACGTAAACACACCATCACTGACTAGTCAATATATCCTCAGTAAACTTGCTGTAACTCAGACAAGTTGCTTTAATCTTGTGTAATTTTGTACTATTTCCCTCGGTACCGATTACCGTCGTCCACCTCATACATAATCCTGTCGAGAGATATCCATGATATATCAGTGTAAGGGATTTTCTGTGAAGTCTTAGAGAGAGAGAGAGAGAGAGAGAGAGAGAGAGAGAGAGAGAGAGAGAGAGAGAGAGAGAGAGAGAGAGGTGAGAGGAGGATATTTACATGCTCAGTCATCTGTTCGTGACGCGACCTCGCTGACTCAGGAAATGGCATATATGTATGAAAGAAAAAGAACTTGGTGATTAAGTTTGGTAAAGTGTGTGAAAGCAGAAAGCTTGAGAGTAGATGCGAATAAAAGCAAGGAATTTAGGTCCAGCAGGGTTGAGGGACAAGTTAGTTTGGATGTAAGTTTGGATGGAGAAAAATTGGAGGAAGTGAAGCGTTTTAGATACCTGAGAGTGGACTTAGCAGCGGTTGGAATCATGATAGCGGAAGTGAGTCATTGAGTGGGGAAGGGGGCGAAGGTTCTTGTAGCAATGAAGAGTGTGTGGAAAGAGAGAACATTATCTCGGAGAGCAAAAATGGGTATGTTTGAAGGAAATGTGGTTTCAACATTTTTATATGGTTGCGAGGCAAGGGCTATAGATAGGGTTGTGCGGAGGGAGGTGGATGTATTGGAAATGAAATGTTTGAGGACAGTCATGTGGTGTGAGGTTGTTTGATTTAGTAAGAACTAAAAGGGTAAGAGATGTTTGGTAATATAAAGAGTGTGATTGAGAGAGCAGAATAAAGTGTGTTGAAATGGTTTGGACATATGAAGAGAATGAATGAGGAAAGTTTGACACAGAGGATATATGTCAGAAGTGGATGGAACAAGGAGAAGAGGGAAACCAAATTGGAGATGGAATGATGGAATGAAAAATATTTAGAGCGATCGGAGCCTGAGTATGCGGGAGGGTGAAAGGCGGGCAAGGAATATAGAAAATTGGAACTTTGTGGTATACTTGGATCGACTAGCCGTCAGTGGACTGAACCAAGGCATGTGAAACATCTGGTGTAAACCATGGGAAGGTCTGTGTTTCCTGGATATAGATAAGGAGCTGTGGTTCGGGTGCATAACACATGACAGCTAAAGAATGGATGTGAGTGGATGTGGCCTTTAGAATATGTGTGAGCGGATGTGACCGTTTTTCGTATGCTTCCTGGCGCTATCTTGTTGACCCAGGGGTGGCGATGTTGTGTCTTATGGGGCGGGGTGGCGCCGTGAATGGATAAAGCGAGCAAGTATGAATAAATACATTTGTATATATATATATATATATATATATATATATATATATATATATATATATATATATATATATATATATTTTTTTTTTTTTTTTCCTTTCTTTTCTTTTAAACTATTCGCCATTTCCCGCATTAGCGAGGTAGCGTTAAGAACAGAGGACTGGGCTTTTTTTTGGAATATCCTCACCTGGCCCCCCTCTGTTCCTTCTTTTGGAAAATTAAAAAAAAAACGAGAGGGGAGGATTTCCAGCCCCCCCGCTCCCTCCCCTTTTAGTCACCTTCTACGACACGCAGGGAATACGTGGGAAGTATTCTTAATCCCCTATCCCCAGGGATAATATATATATGTGTGTGTGTGTGTGTGTGTGTGTGTTCATATGGGAGGACTATCTCAAACTGAGACTTCATTACTGATGTTCAAAGGGTTTTTGAAAATTTACTCAGATGTCTCGAGATCCAGATTGAGAGATGTTTATGGTGTAGAGATGACTAATCTGGAGCAAAGAGGAGAAAGAAAGACATATGAAGAGTTTTGAGCTGAAGAAGTGGCCCAGAGCAAACTAAACTAGGGAAATGTGAGAGCACTCAAGAAAGCGAGAAACGATATGAGTTGAGATTTTTGTGAACCCTGTGAAAGAAATCAGCAGATGGTGTTCTGAACCAACAGAGGAGCTTGTGGAAGGTTTGCCAAAGAGTACGAGAAGAACTGGTTTCTTCAGGCATATGAAAAATGATTTAAATCAAGTGAAGCCAGATTACTCGGGAACTGTTGACACGTTGGAACGTACTTTTACCCTTATTACAAACCTAGGCTGAGGCAACTGTAATTGAAAATTCCAATAAGCTCTTTATATAGGCGGGGGACATACCATCAGCAAGATGGTGTTATAAATACAAACACTTTGCAGAAGAGGATGAATGTCAGAGATGCGAGTGTAAGGAATGAGCTAATGGCAGAGGTAGTGAAGAAGATAAGGACTCCAGATGAACAATCTTTAATCAGACATTCAAATGAATACTGAAGGAAACAGGAGTTGGTGTATCTAGTGTACAAGATGACTTTTTCATTGAACGCACAGAGCCCTGACCAAAGTGAATATGACATTTAGAAGTGAAGCAAACCTTACATTTCTAAGGAAAACTACTGTTAACATACACTCTGCTCTTAAGGTCGTGATGGAAAAGATAGTATCATAGCAGCCAAGACAGCACGGTACTCCAATGTGGAATTTCCGGCAGCAGAGCAACTGGTGTCACACAATATCCCTGATCATCTGCAATGTACACACATTCCTCTTTGATATTCAATAGAGCTATTATTAAACGAAGGATCTTGAAAGGGCTGTTTGGACATGATGCATTCAGATTTCTTTGTAAACGCTTCTTTAACTGTGAGAAGTGCACAGAACAGGCTCTGGATTGCAAACGTGTCATACTAATCGCGACTTTGAACTTATGAGCCGTGGAACAAGCCCTTTGTGTTTGATACGCACATTCACCCAAAGGAAAACAAATCCGTGAATCTAAACGGAGAGTGATTCAGAAGAGAGTAACTGACCCGCGCAATTACGCTTCATCACGTGGAAGATGTAAGATCAATTCCCTCACAGGTATGAACGTGTGACCGACCACCTTGCAGGTATATTTAGATGTAATCTTTTGGAAGTCGACCCTCTGCTGGTTATGTACTGTATGAGCATCTTAATTGCACTTCATTAAGCTGAACCATTCGTATCACATGTAACATCTGGTGAGGCAACATACATGAATCCAATTCCAACTTTCAAAAAGTTTTACGAGGATATGTTTACCACACAAGAATACGTACTCGTATCTAATAAAGAACGAGTGTTCAAATCTGTCTGAAAGGAGAGGTCTGAGGGTACGAGGCTGACATTGTGTTGTAATATCCACACCAGCAGGAAGGTACAGGGAACAAGCTATTATGAAGACCACTATAGTTCTTCGAGCCTGAGCTAAGGTTTTCATGACATATAGTGAACGTCTTTTAGTTTGGGGATTATCTGGACATCCTCTATTCCTTGACTACCGTGTACAGGGAAAAATTAGAAACATACCAAAAAACAATCTAGTGCTTAGATTTAGATTCGTTAGTCATGAGTGAAAATGAGAAGAGGAAAGGCAGCAAAATCTGATTTCTTAGATAAAAGCGAACCCAACTGAGCTCATCAAGGATAAGGAAACTGGGACATGCAGAACTTATGCGAAGGTGACAAAATTAAAGAACAGAAAGGGAAATGTGATACCTAGACTGGAATGAAAAGCAAGAAAAGCTCACAGAGAAAGGACTGGAAGACGAAGATATAGCAAAATTGGCTCCAGACAAAAAGGGGAACAAAGGCTTTGAAGCATTTGATGCAGTGGGAGGACTGTTCACTGCTTCAGAAATGATATTCTGAGAAATGTCAAGAAAAAATCATAGGAAAATGAAAACATCGCTTTAATTAGAATTTGCATACTAGTTAATTACAGCCATGACACATCTACAGAAAAAAAAATTAAAGGTATTTTCAGGCTCATGAAAGACCACAAGAACTGTCTCCGAATAGCAACTCACCACAAATCTTAAGGGTTGCGTGGACATTGTTGGCTCGAATCCCATCGTAACCATTGTAGACTCGAATCCTACCGTAACCATTGTAGACTCGAATCCCATCGTAACCATTGTAGACTCGAATCCCATCGTAACCATTGTAGACTCGAATCCCATCGTAACCATTGTAGACTCGAATCCCATCGTAACCATTGGAGACTCGAATCCCATCGTAACCATTGTAGACTCGAATCCCATCGTAACCAGTGATAACTTGAGGGAAGCAGGCGATACTGTCTGTAGGTCTCAACTTTCAATAAATAAATGATTTTAGTCTTTCTGTTTCGATGAATATTGCGTTCAGGTTTGGTCATCCTAGTTGAAGAAAGACAAACACAAGAATGGAGGGAATACAGAGACGAGCTGCCAAGATGATTCCCGGACTGAGAAACAAATCCTATGAGAGCCGATTGAACGACATAACTTATTAGTCTAGAAAAGAGAAGGTTAAGGTGTGATCTGATACAAACAATCAAAATTATCAAAGGCTTCGATGATCTCGATATTGCACAAGGATTCATCTGATTTCGCTGATAGTTATGGTTACAAACTTGAGGGCAAACGATTTACCACAGATGAGGCCAAATACTTTTTCTTCAGCAGGAATGTTAACACGGAAATGGTTCACCAGTTAGAGTGGTTGAAAGTAGTACCATACATACGTTTTAGAACAGACTTGAAAAATATTTCGGTTCAGATCCAAGACTGACATTATTTGTGCCTCTTTAGCTATATGAAAATTGTATAATATTTTTATCTTTAATATGTACGTATTTCTACTCTTATCACACTGATCTATGATCCTCATGTCTCTCACACTATCACAAACAGCCTCGAAAGAACCAAGTGGTCTGTTGCTGTTTGAATTCCTTTGTATTTCTTTGTACTTTAATCTTTATAGGTTCATGGACAAGTTTTTCATCTTTTCTTCTTTATATTTACAATAATCTTTCAGAAAGTTTCTTTGTTCATTCTTTTTTTACCTGCTTTACTCGTGCTTTGCTCTTTGTACCTTACAAATATTGGCTGGCTGGATTGCCGCTTGTATATTTCTCATAGCAAAGCCTCGAAGTTCCTTTGCTTTCTGACGTCTTTTATTGAACCATTTCTTACTTTTTGTTAGCCTTCTTTCTGTATCTGAGGATAGAGGTACCCATGTTTCTACCTCTTTAATGTATGCTTTCCAGAATCTTTCACTTCGCTGCCCTGGTTCCTGTCCACTGAATCCTTTTCCCTGTTTTATGTTACCACAGAAATGGTTGAGTTATATTTAGTTTCCACGATTCTATCTCTTCTTGAGTCTTCGCTCGTTTCTTTTCTTTTAGCTTCCTCGATTTTCCACATAATCCGTCTTCAGCATTGCGTGATCATTTTTTCAGTTTGTGTATCGTATATTTCAACTTCCAGACTAATATACGCGAAGATAATACCTAATAATGATAGTATATTAGTACCTTCAGTCTAGTGTGTTCGCTGACTTGCTGGTATAGGAAATTTTCCTGTATTTCGTGTAAAAGCTTGACTGTATGACTCCATGCCACCACTAGGGTCGAAAAATCCCCCAGGTTAGCACTAATACTTTACCATGTATGAGAAGTGCATGTTGTACTGCTTCACGTACCATCTTATCTGCTTCTTTAAGAATTTTTGGATGACTACATATCAACACTACTATGCACTTCTTCCTTAGATACTCTCGCCATTATGTAGCGTCTGAATGGGTCATCTTTTATAAATTCCTGAAATTTATGGCTGTCCCTTAATTACAGGTGCTACCTCTCCTCCTTTGGTCTCTCTCTCTCTCTCTCTCTCTCTCTCTCTCTCTCTCTCTCTCTCTCTCTCTCTCTCTCTCTCTCTCTCTCTCTCTCTCTCGTGTTTGACGAATACCCCCACTGAATTTCACCTTGATTTTAAGTTTCTTATCCTGCCTTCGTGCCTCCTGACTAGATGATACCAAATGCCACGTAACCATACCTGCTTGTCCCCTTACTTTTGTATTATAACCACCAGTTCTTCTCCTTTCCTTCCCCTTTTCTTCTTTATCTAGTGTGTACTCTTCCTCTAGGCTAAGTGTGATCAGTGTTCCAAGCTTGTCATCTTCCTGCTATACGTATCTTTCTAATCTGGGAGCCACCTATCCTTGTGTGATGATTTGTCAACCTTCGTGTCTCTTGCTTTCTCTATAATGTCTTTGTCTGTAAGCCTCCAGATCTCAATTCCACTGCAGTCAGTATTCTTGTTCTACATCTGTTGATCATCCTCTATAATTGATCCTGTGTTCCCTCCCTACCAACTATAAACAATAGATTCACAAGGTTTTATTTGCATTTCCATTCTCCTGAACAGTTTTCTGGATCAAGGAAAGACGCATCTGACGTCTTTTTGGCTCTTCACTGATTTCTCCTCCTTTCTTCTTACCTTCTGAATCCGCTCAACTAATCCGAATCTCTGTTATACCCGTTGATTTCTGAATCCCTGAGATTCTCTCTTATCTCTTAACTCCTTTCGTGTTGTGAGATTTGATTCCTCAACTTCTTTACTTCTTTCTGTTTTGACTGATGACAATTTTTGTGTTATGGTGTTACGGGGAGAGAGTCATATATTAGTGTTGCCCCCATCTCGCAACCTTGTCTATTATGTTCCATGTCTTTTCTCCTATTCATGTATGCAAACACGCCCAAGCCTAAGTTAGGTACCCGTTTATCGACCAGCCCCGAGGGGAGGATGAAGACCTTGGTTTGAGTCCGGCCGATGACACACCCCAGGATTCGAACCCATGCAGTTCAGACCTTGGAGTGGCCAGTGCTGACTCATTTTCACTAACGGTGACCACTACACTAAGGAGGCCCATGTGTGTGTGTGTGTGTGTGTGTGTGTGTGTGTGTGTGTGTGTGTGTGTGTGTGTGTGTGCAAGTAACACTCATTTACTACAAATGTATGTTTTCACACACACCATGACCATTAGTTTTGGATCAACACGCTTCAGTTTTTGGATATCTGAAAGGAATTAAGTGTACCTGAAATTACGACACTTAAAGGAAACCAATGATCCGTTGCCCTACAGCACACTCTTGCCCCTAACCACTGTCGCTAAAGCCTGAAATAATTACATCCAACATCCGGTTCTCATTTGAAACGTATTAACCTGTTTTCTGAATTTATCCCAAGTTCCTCCTTCGAGGGAGGGAACTCGTCCTCTCAACGCACCTCGCGACTCTGCCGTAGTTATTGGCTGAGAAAACGAACCCAGAAAATCAATTTGGAGTTTAACAGACGTACCCAACCAGGGATGCGTCTGGCACACCCCTCCCACACCAACGATTTCCATGAAGTGTAGACAGATGGAATACTCTATATCCTCCTAGCCAGGAACGATGGAAGAGAACTTGGGGTCAAAAGGAGGAAGGAAAAATTTAAATTCCGTTTTGAATGTACAGAAGATGACGTCGTTTGAGGCATTGACGAGTGGAGGAGGATTCAAGTGTAACCTTGCTCATCGGAGTGTAGTGAGGTGCAGGAGTCAAACGGAGCCGCCTGCCTGTATAATACAGCAGACCTGCCAGCGTTAGGGCTTTCTCTTCTCTCGTCATCTGCTGCTGCTGCTGCTGTCCTGCTTGTTGACGTGAACAGTGCCACTCACTCCTTATCATTATCTTTAATTTTCTATTATCATATCATTTTGGAGCCGGGGAAATCTTTACGATAGTGATTGTAGCTGTTTTCTTTATATCTTAGGAACGAGTATATACGTATACAAATAAGTAGGAAAAGACTGGGTGGCATTCCGTCGCCTGTCGGGAGATAAGAGTGTAAGGTATGAAGCACACTGAATACCAGAAGAAATCTTAATTGTATGTCTTGCGGAAGAGCTATTGACAAATGTATGTCTTTCAAGATAAGCCGTCTTAACACAGGATCTTTAAGGATAAATCGTCTTAACATAGGCTCTGTAAGGATACAGAGTCATGATACAGTCTCTCTATGGATTAAGAAATAGGTTCCTTAAGGATAAACAGTCCTGATACAGGCATTAGCACACGCGACTGTTCAGAGCAACACATGGCACAGTTAAGTGATATACAGTTACTGCAAAACACTGAGAATGTAGCCCATATGCAGACCCTCGTGCATCTATGCAAGAGTTGTCACAATTTCATTAGATATGCACTAACGTTTGTTTTTATTTGCATGAGAACTGTATCAGAATTACTTTCGGACCTGTGCGAAACGTTGCTTCGAAAAGCAATGACATGTTCTATTTGAAACGAGATTTTTTTCTCTTAATAGTCTCGAAATGCTGATTCGTGCGTCTCATCACGAAGGCTTCATCACGAAGGCTTTTACAGTCAACTCTCCCTCAATCATCTAATCGACTTCTCATGATCGTTAACGATGCAATTAGGAATCAAATTAGGAATGGATATCGGGGATAAATGCTGAACAAAAATGATTATAGCATCTCTTTGCCAGTTTGCAGATGGGCTGAAATCAACTAATTTGAAGGATTATCTTACCCAGTTCATACAGTCGTTTCCAAAGCGAGTATCAATTTGCAACTGTTGATGAAATTATTCAAGGTCCTCATCCTTGGAGACTAATGTAACAATAACATTCTGTTTCACAAAAATAGAGTGAAACTCTACGTCCTTCGTGGAATCAATACGGCTGAAGACAAGAACTCTCAGGACTACGATATAGGGCAGATGGAGTTACTTAGGCCTTCCACAGATATCTTTATTCCTTTGGCTCGGCGAGAGGGTTTTGGCATCATTTGATGGCGTCCAGTTCAAGTAGTTTGGTTAGCCACACTAAGCAGTGGTTGATTCTTTTCTCATAATTAAGATTGGAATCAAATAGCACGTTCTTTAGGTGGCAGAACTAAGATAGATACATCATATGTATGGTTTGTTGCACATCTAACAGATCATCTGTATATCCGGAGTTCCAGTGGTTCTTTTGGTTCAGAGGTGACTACAGGTTTCTGATTGTAAAAGGAGGCGTAGATTCTTTATCATGCATGGCCTTGATGTGTAGTACAACCAGCGGTCATATGATTATAGAGACGGTGAAAGATGATTATAAGGTACGTTCATATAGAAGGTGTGTTGTACCGGACTCTCTCCTCTCCCTTCCTCGCCGTCCATGCTTCCTTTGAACTATGATTGGTCCATTTCCTACCGTAGACTGAATGAAGCCGTCTTGCCCAGCGGTAGCTGAATTGCTTGTGAGTATGTGTGGTTCCTGATGCGTGTTTATCACAGATGTTTCTGTGAAGTAACATTATCATAAATCTGATTCTTGCTGGAAAAAAAGGAAGAACGTAGAATTCTCACTGAAAAATGGGCTGAAGATTTTATCTTTCTCTTTATAAATGCAGTAGCAACAATATTAGCTGCAGCAACAACAACAGTAATATTCTCTTCCCCATTAAGTATTTGATAGTAGAGATTTCAGCATCCCAGGCCATCTGACGTTATCAAGAAAAGGACGGCAACACTTCAAGAAATTTGACAAAAAATACCTGATATGTGATCATTGTTGTCTGATGTCACATGGCATCACATATTCCACTTGACCCTAAAGATGTAAGCAGTTCAGGTAGTGTTACAATGGTACATATACGATGGTGATGGTATGTATGTGTGTGTGTGTGTGTGTGTGTGTGTGTGTGTGTGTGTGTGTGTGTGAGAGAGAGAGAGAGAGAGAGAGAGAGAGAGAGAGAGAGAGAGAGAGAGAGAGAGAGAGAGAGAGAGAGAGAGTGTTTGGTGATCGAGGTCCATATAGTGTGATGTTCGTGTTCATTTACTTAACGTATGTTGGTGCTTACCGATGTACATATGATAATCCTGGTATATAGATTTCAGCCTTAGCCACCAGAGAAAAAGGACGTCAATTGTCAGTGATAACAGTTATGCAGGGGCTGTAGACTAGGCCTGAAGATCCCGCCTCCAACCAAGAGCAAGGGTTATGGGTACAGGTGAAGGCGGCAAGCAGTTAGACTTACAATGACTGCTGACGTCCGCTATCGACAAGACGTACTCAAACTGTTACTCTCGCGTCCGTCTGCGTCGATATAATCTTAAAGCGACATTTCAATCGTGAGAAAAGACTGAATCAGGAGATCTTGTCAGGTTGAATGAATCATTGTCTTGTCATTCAGGTGCAGCTCGCATGGTATGGAGATGGGGCCTCGACGTCGCTGTAAGAGAGACGATCACTTAGGCGATAAAACGTAGAGAAGAATGACAGAATCCAAGAAAGAAAACGATGACGAAGAATTATTGAGCTGTAGAGAAGGGAAGAAGAAAACGAAAGAGAGAGAGAGGGAAATGAAAAGAGGGTTGGATATAAGCATAATGCAGTACTTGAGCCAAGCGAGATATCGATATCGCGTCTCTTTGAGGACGTTCGGTCGCTTATCAAGAATTGCCATCCCACCATTCACCCCACCTAATCTTTGACGTCGCCAATGGAAAGACGATTGATATTACCGAGGCTTTAGACGGACTCAGGGCTTGTGCATCTGAGGTTCCTGAGGTTAACTTTGTTCTCGTATATGACGAGGTAGACCAAAGATTCACTGGTGAAGTCTTGCACTTTATGTCAGCTGGTTCATCATCAAAACTAGAGCTGCGATTCACTTGTACATCCGCTATACCTTCAAGACGCCGCCCAGAATCGTCGCATGGTAGAATTAGTATCTAAATTATTATTATTGTACGTTCACAGAATGTAAGAGGAATCGCTACAGATTCATCTTCCGTTTCCTCGTGTTTATTCTTCAATTCCTCTTTCACACCTGCCTCTCCGGAGTCTTCCGAGTCTTTTCCGATGATTTTTTTTTTTTCGGAATTTATCACCTCCAACTCAGTTCACATTTCCCTTCCTACTGTCAGGCTTTCTGTTAGTTTGCTCCTAAGTGACTGAGAGAGAGAGAGAGAGAGAGAGAGAGAGAGAGAGAGAGAGAGAGAGAGAGAGAGAGAGAGAGAGTCTCCTTATCGCTTCCAGAGCATCATCTATATCGTTCTTCACTTCCATTTTAGATTATCCCATTCCCTGTCCTCGCTCTTCTGCACCTTCATCTAACCGCTCTCATGGAAACGGTACATGGGAGCCAGCTAACCTCGGATGGGAAAGGATCTAACGAAAAAATGGTAAAGTTCATTATTCTCTGTATCAACATTTGCTCTCTTTCCCGTTATTCTCTTCAGTGTATCACCATCAAGATCCTGGCGGAATAATCTAAAACTATGATTTTATAATTATGTTTGTGGTGACCGGTTAGATGTAGAGGTCTTCTTAACCCATTAGTTCCATCGAGAGGCATAGCTTTTCCTATAGCTTCTGCTCCTCTCAGCGACGCTGAAAGAGAAGACTTAGCTTTGGTAGGTTTGTCCAGCGGTGGTAAAAGAAAGATTCACCTGGGAACTCCAGCTGAAGTAGCCCCTTTGTCCAAAGTTTGTCTTGCGGTGACAGGCAGAGCAAAAAACCATGACGAGTCCATGACGTGAAATTGCGTAGGGAATGTTCCATCTCCTCTCCTTCCCTGAGAGTGTGTCTAGACAGTAGAGTATTTACATTTCAAGTTTGTGAAGGGGCCATGAGTTGGGAAAAGGGGGGGGGGGGGGAGAAGAAGTCTCTTTCTCGCTCTCTCTCACTCGAAGTTTGCCCTGTGATGGCAGGGTAAACTCTTCAATCTCTTCGAAGCCGTTCACGTTAAAAGTCTCAGCCTCCTCGCTGAGAGATATAGAGGCCAAGTGTCATACAAGGATGTCCCCGTCTCCAGAAACTTGGACGGTGCCAGACCAGGCACTCGGGGTCCAGTGAGGTCGCCCAACGAGAAAGTCTGAAGTCGACTTCGAAGGTTTGAAGTCGACTTCGAAGGTTTGTCGTGTAGGGTCAGGGTAGAGACACCTAGTCAGTTTTGGGGGTTAATGAGAAAGAACGTCTGTAAAAGTTTGGCTGGTGAGAGTTGGACAGACTTTCAGACTCCCGAGTTAATGTATTAAAGAGAGGACGAAGTTTCGCACGATTTACTACGTGGTGGAAGGGTCAATACGTATGTAGGGGGTCACTGGACATCTAAATACTCTGAATCATGAGTCTTTATCAACCTTTTATTCCTTTTTTCTTCTAATCACTTCTCGGTAAAAACACCTATGTACAGACGGTCACAGAAATCTAGGATACATCTTTTATTGTTATGTTTCCCGTTAAGTTATTGGTGAAAAATCGGAATTTTCATTTCTTTGTTTCAGCTGTTAGCTGTTCGTTTGAGGATAATATTATTTTTTTTGGTTGAGTCTTATGTGGATTATTTTTCAAAAAGCATTTTTTTCTCCTTTATGATGAAACTGAAGTACTATATTAGAAATTTGAACAATCTCCTCCTCATTACGCTTTCCTTGTCTAGATCATTAGAAAGGAGGTCTGTGCAGGACGTTTCCTATTCACTTCCAATCCCTTAACCGAATCATTATTTACGTATGAAATTTTATTAGAAAAAAAACCCAGTATGGTAAATCCCTAAATACCATTCTCAGTACGTACCCGTATCTGCCTATTTAATGGCATGGAAAGTGACGTCCTCCCTAGTCGAACCATATCCACGTAAATCAGAAACATCAGAAACAGTTTACAAGGATAAGGTCTAAAATATCTCGAGGTAGGAAATCATCTCCGTTATGTTACGGGTTTCATGCCAAAGTCAAGCTGGATAAGTCACCCTCAGGACAATGACCGGGTCCTATGCAGACGGGATATCCCACCCCACTGCACACGCATATACCACTCATAATCTAAACTTGTACGTTTGGCTCAGACGATCGATTCCAAAAGCCCTTATGAACCTCAAAGCAAATTCATCCTGGTGTACATGAATGAATTAAACACTGAACGAACCACGTATGCTCCCACTGATAAACCAATCATTACTGCACTTCAGAAATGTGGATACATTCAGTGTACAAACACGTAGTTGCCAAATTCAGATTACTTGGATGTAAAATTTTTCAGACTAACCACTGGGGTGCCACAAGGATCAGGCTTGGGACCGAATGTCTTTCTCATCTATTTATCAATGATACTGATAATGGGCTGCATTGGAAGATATCAAAATGCACTGACTATGCAATCCTACGAAAAATAAATCTACCAACGAACTTGAATGTCTATAGCTTCAGGCTGACGTAGATGTGTGATGGAGTGTAATGGGTGGCAAGTGAATTTCAAGTATCGGGAAGCGCAAAGTTTGACATATCGATATTTAAAACGAAAAGGCAAGCTATCCTAGATGTGATAGCAGTCCTCCATACAAGAAATTAGGGAATCCTCTTAAGATGTCAAAATTTCTGATATGTATTGCAAGACCGTCTTTCTTGAAATATTCAAGAGGTTCATCAAACTGCCAGTTGTACAGTTTCTATGTTTATTCATTCGCCCCTTTTTTGTAATTTCTGTTCTGAAAGCCGTTAAACTTGGTATGACTCCATCAGGGGTTGTGATGAGGCACAGTGATTGGAAATGATAGCTAGGACCTGCTATTATAGGCAAGTGTCACTGAAAGCGGTTGTATAAGACACTGAAATGGGTGTATATAAGACACTGAAATTGGTGGTAGAAGCTGATGAAAATAACATTTGACAAGTACGTATATCTTGTGATATGATAAAATTTATGCATAAAAAGTAAAACAGCAAATATATGGGCAGGGACGAGCAACAAAATGATAATTCTGTTCATCAAAATATCGTGAACAAAATTTAGCTGGTTCATAGGGCAGTATATATCCTATGGACAATGCAATGGTGGCGTTATATCCCCATTAATACCATGACATATGACTTAACGACCTGGATCTATTATGCATTGCCTCGACCATTTGAGCGGGCATGAACACCGCACATACAATTTACGTATTTTCAGTGTTTTTCATATGTGACTTATGTGTATCACTATTCCACTGAATCCCTTATCATGCGTCATGATATGAAAAATCCCCAATGGCTGAGGGATGAAATTTAGTGAACAAAAGCTGATTAACCTATGAAGCTTAACCCTTTATTGCACGACGGTATAACCCCCCGAGCACGACGGTACAACCTCCTGAGCACGACGGTACAACCTCCTGAGCACGACGGTACAACCTCCTGAGCACGACGGTACAACCTCCAGAGCACGAAGGCACTACCTCCCCCCCAGAGCACGACGGCACAACGTTGCCCTTGAGCACGACGGCACAACGTTGCCCTTGAGCACTACGGTACAACCCCTTGAGCACTACGGTACAACCCCTTGAGCACGACGGTACAACTCCCTGAGCACGACGGTACAACTCCCTGAGCACGACGGTACAACCCCCTGAGCACGACGGTACAACTCCCTGAGCACGACGGTACAACTCCCTGAGCACGACGGTACAACTCCCTGAGCACGACGGTACAACCCCCTGAGCACGACGGTATAACCCCCTGAGCACGACGGTACGATCCCCTGAGCACGACGGTACGCCCCCCTGAGCACGACGGTACAATCCCCTGAGCACGACGGTACGCCCCCCTGAGCACGACGGTACAACCCCCTGAGCACGACGGTACGCCCCCCTGAGCACGACGGTACGCCCCCCTGAGCACGACGGTACACCCCCCTGAGCACGACGGTACGCCCCCCTGAGCACGACGGTACAACCCCCTGAGCAAGACGGTACAACCCCCTGAGCACGACGGTACAACCCCCTGAGCACGACGGCACAACCCCCTGAGCACGACGGTACAACCCCCTGAGCACGACGGTACAACTCCCTGAGCACGACGGTACAACTCCCTGAGCACGACGGTACAACCCCCTGAGCACGACGGTACAACCCCCTGAGCACGACGGTACGATCCCCTGAGCACGACGGTACGCCCCCCTGAGCACGACGGTACAATCCCCTGAGCACGACGGTACGCCCCCCTGAGCACGACGGTACAACCCCCTGAGCACGACGGTACGCCCCCCTGAGCACGACGGTACGCCCCCCTGAGCACGACGGTACACCCCCCTGAGCACGACGGTACGCCCCCCTGAGCACGACGGTACAACCCCCTGAGCACGACGGTACAACCCCCTGAGCACGACGGTACAACCCCCTGAGCACGACGGCACAACCCCCTGAGCACGACGGTACAACCCCCTGAGCACGACGGTACGCCCCCCTAAGCACGACGGTACGCCCCCCTGAGCACGACGGTACGCCCCCCTGAGCACGACGGTACAACCCCCTGAGCACGACGGTACAACCCCCCTGAGCACGACGGTACACCCCCCTGAGCACGACGCTAAGCAATGCATGACTGGTTTACTCGTGGACGACTCGCCACTACACAGATCGCCACAGAATGATTCCCTGGTAGATAACTCCACCGTCATGGAGTGCATGATGGAGATGTCACCGTTGGCCAATTCTTTAGCCTCGTCTTTCTTTGTGCGTTGGAGGCTCCAGTTACGAGCAAAAGTCCACATTAATACCGGGCCTGCATTGAAAAATAAAGAGGTTAATGAAAGGGAAGAAGAAGAGACAAACAAAAATTTTACCAATTTGGAAAAAGTGGAAAAAAACTAGCCCTTTACAAAGTTTCAGGTCGTAGTTATTGAGAAAGACATGAGACAGTAGAGGGTTCCAAAGCTTCAAGGTGTAGGGAAAGAAACGGTTATCAAATCGGCCCACCATTGAGTTGCCGACGGACTTACAGTATTCATGTGACGCAGGTAGGGACACACAAGCGTAGCTCTCGGGAGCAAAAGCCAAAGTAATACCTATAGAAGAGGGAAAGTTGAATCAACTTTATGGTGTAAGAGAAGTGTGTCAGGTTTTCGAGATAGCCTGGAAGTTTTGATAATTCGGACCGCTTTTAACTCAACTCTGTCAAGTAGGGATACAGAGCTAGATCACCTCAGATGTTAAGAGCAATACTCCATACAAGGACGGATCAGTCTTTCATATAAACGGAACAACGTCTTGGAAGAAAAGAAGTTTCGACTTTAAAGAGGACTCCCAGTTTCTTAGACAGGCGTAGCTATACCCGTAACGATTTTTACTTTTTTAAGATAGTGTGGATGGTTTAGTAACACTAAGTTCAGTTTGTCAAGAGGTGGAATTGCGAAACAATTAAAAGAGAGAGAAATGAAAGTTGAAAGGAGTTCGCAATATAGAGGTGGGCAGAAACGGTCTTGGAGAGGCATTAAACTTAACCGGATTTTGTCTACTCCACTGAGATATCTTGTCCGAGTTTATTAAGAAAGTTGTGTCGAAACAAGATGAAGTTCAAGTGAGAGAAGGAAGAGCAGAATTAAAGGATGCAGATGAATGCAGTGTTGAGTGGTCAGCATGAGTCCATTTGGTTACTTTTAGAAGAAAGGACATTGTTGATGAAAAGGAGAAAAGGTGTAGGAAACAGGACAGAATCTTGAGTGGCACCGCTCTTCCTGGAGAAAGTGGGAGAAGCTGATCCTTCTACAACCACGGAGATAGATCGACCAGAGAAGAAGTTAGGTTTGAAGGAGCAAAGTGAGGGGAACTTACAGATGAGACCTCGTTGCTACACCCTATCAAAAGCTTTGGATTTATCAAGGGTAACTACACAGGATTCTCCGAAAACTCTCATGGATGATCAGACATTAGTAATATAGGAAAGAGTATCACCAGTGGATCCCGCCCTACGGAAGCCATACCGTTGATCAGGGAGAAGACTGTAAGATTCATGATGTCTGAGGCTATGGGAGATGAGAGGGGATTCAGAGACTTCAGAAATAGTAGATTTCAAGTAACAGGACGATAGTTAAAGGGGGGTTAGAACGGTCACCCTTCGTAGGAATGGGCTGTACTAACGCATGGTTCCAAGAAGAAGAAAGATTTCTGATTTTTACACAGAAACGGAACAGATAAGCAAGCACAGGTGCTGGTTCAGAAGCACACTCTTTCAGTACACAGGAATGGATGCCATCAGGTTTATGAGCCTTGATTGTGTCCACACCGAGAAGCGCTTTGCGGACTATTTGTATAAGAGATTACGGAAAGAGGCATAGGGTAAGTAAGAGGAGCAGCAGGGGGTAAAGGAATGAAAAAGTCATCCAGGGTTGTGTTAGACGAGAAACGAGAACTAGAGAGAGTTGCTTTGTCTGCGGGAGAGTGAGAGCTATATTACCGTCAGAACTGAAAAGTGAAGGAAAGGTAGACCGACAAACGTTGTTAGTAATGCTCTTAGCTAAAGACCAGAAAGACCTTTCAGGAGATGAAGAGGAGAGGTTATGGCACTCCCTTTGAATAAGAGAATGCTTTATCCTCAACGGATAACATATTTGCAGTGATTAAGGGCAGTAATAAATGCTGAATGGGAATCTGAGGAGGGAAAGTTTTTCCAAGTCTGATATGCCTGTTCCCTTGCCTGAATGGCCTCAGAAAAGGAACGGTTGAACCGTGGATAGGAAGAAGAGGTCGTAATGGAGGAAGAGGGGATAACTGCTTCCATTCCCGTGACCATAACCTCTGCTGTACGTCTGGTAGAGACAGAGGCATCACCACAGTAATTTACCTCAGGAAAGTCAGAGAAGAATTTTCGTAAGCTTTTCCATTCAGTTTTGTTTAAGTGCCAATATATATGCCTGAAATGGGCTGCTGAAAAGGGAGGTGTAGTTAAAACAGATACATTTGTGAGAGTGTGGACAGAAGAATCAATTGGGGGGCGAGATTGTATAGTTACAGCGCGAAGGATAAGAGGTGAAAAACAGGTCCAGATTATTAAAAGAGTGGTCACAGCGATCAGAAACATGGATGGGGTGTGTATGATTTGCTCTAAATCTTTGAGAATTGAGAACATGAAGGCTTCAATCTCCACACCATCCGTATGGGGGAATTCAACTATTCCCTACAGTGAACGTTGAAATCTCTTAGGTGAAGGATCGCTGTTTGTGAGTGAGTGGATGTCCGGCCTCATGGCAAGAGATTACGTAACCAAAGAAAGATATAGAATTTGTAGTATTAGGAGAGCAGTAGATGAAACAAAGGAAAACAGTGGTAACTGGGAGACAGACCTTGAGCCAGATAACATCAGAGGCTGTGGACTCAAGGTCTTTGAGACGTGCCACAGATGTATTGATGTTGGGGTAAGTACAGACACCACCTCACACCCGGAACCATGGGTGAGGGTGGAGATTGTGGGTGGAAAACATCACTAGACAGCTGGGTCTCAGAGAGAACTAAGACATTAGGAGAGGTACTAGACAGAATGGTATTCAATATAAGAGAGGGAACTAGACAGGCCACGAATGTTGGTACAGTGAATAGCAAAAGGACACAGGTTTATGAGAGAGGGACAGGTCGTGGGAGGAGCTGGTACTACAACTGCCTGAGCCCTTCTTCTCATTGGCAGTAAAGTCAAGGGGGAACCTGGAGATGCTCAGCATCCCATGATGCCAAGGACTAAGGACCATAGATTTGTTGGACTCTTATCATGATTATATTTGAAAACGATTGTGCAGACTGGAGATGCTACGTGAACTTAGGTTAGGAAAATAAGTGGTATTTGAGTAGGTGTTTGGTGCTTGTAAGGAGGAGAAGATGACAGGATTAACCAGGTAGTAAGATAGTTACAGGCACCACATGATTTAAGGCTCCCGAGTCAGAACGGTAGTACCACCCTGGGTGGCTGCTGTCAACAACTTACTCTCTAAGGGATTGCTGAACAAGTACCTCCAGTTGCCCTTCGCCCTTGCATGAATTTTGGTATACGTTTATCTTCATCAAAGTCTTAGGACTCCGGCTCTCGATACGAGTTATGCAGCAAGTCAAATGAAGACAGACTCTCTGTATGATTCTAACTGTCAGAGGTTGTGTTTCAATGATAATTTTCAGCGAAAAAGATTTACCAAACCTCTTTTAAGAATATCTCTCTCTACCAGCTTATCATAGCCGTTGGTAAGGTAATTGTCATTGACATGAAACATTTTCAATGGTGTTCGTGTCATCCATTTTCTTCCCTGTTCTGATTCGGGTAGTACGTATGTAACCGCAACCCATTACCGTTTTCGCTCATCTCCAAACTTAGATGTGAAGATCAGTGTTCTCGATGATCTAAGTGTCAGCTATATGCATGGCACTCACTTGCCGTTATTGAGTGATACAAATAAGGATCCTGAAGCGCGAGGAAATGAAAATCAAGTGAAACCAGAGAAGATTGAGAGAGGTAGTAAAGATCACAGTAAGAAAAGAAGCTGAAGCTTCTAAAAACTGTTTGGGTGTATGAAAATAATTGATAACTATATCACGAGTAAGAAAAGAGAATGATAAATTTTTTCTATTTTAATAATTCCACTAGCGATCGACCTTGATGAAATTCCTGTATCATTAATTACGAGAGATAATGGAACATTGTCTCTCGCTGTTGAGGCTGATGAGAGACATCTAGGGGTCTCCGATGCTAATCGAGATTTCCAAGGTTTGAGTTGTCTCCCTTCCCTAAACCACCAACACCAGTGATGATTAGTTATTTTCCGTCAAGACATTCCAGGATGTTGGCTCCCCTTTACCGTTCCCTCTCACCTTGACTGCCATGGTTGAGTTTGGTTTGATTGCTGCCGTACTAACGACGCCTATAGCGATAGTCAAAACATCTGAACTCATGGTCTCTTTTGCTCAAATTAACATGCTCGCCAACGAGAAAGGCACTGTGTAAGTAGTGAATGTTGCAAACACCTTAAAATTATAACGGAGCCTTTTTCAAATTACTCTTATAATTATAATTTTTGATTATTACCTCTAACCGATGTGTAAGGTAGAGTATAGGCAGTAAATATGGCAAACACCATCTCGAAATTATAAAAAAAGCATTTTTCAAATTACGTTTATAATTTTTGATCATTACCTCTATCCGATATTTAAGGTATAGTATAGGAAGTAAATATGGCATACACTTTTATCAAGATTACTAAGATGAATTTTTCATATTACGTTTACAGCCATAGTCATTAATTCCAACCGATTTTTAGAATCATATTATTTTTTTTTTCCCCACCAGGCCTTACGTAGTTCATCCATCACCCTGTGGACTCACTGACCAAGTGAGTGTTGGAGTAGTTTCTTCTACATCACAAATTCCAGCAGTGACCTCGAGTAAAGATTTTGTTATGGCGATAATATCTATGTAACAATACTGGAACGATTCTGTTCAGTATGTGTAAGGTATCAGGTAGTACTCAGTATGTAGTTATGGGAAGTGCTTCTCTCTGACTCGGTAAGCTGACACTTAAAGAGAATATAAGTGTGAGCCTAGCAGCCAACAGGAAGTCGTGAACCGTGACAGAAAACGTGGCCTGTACAAGCACTGTATATAACAGACTTCAGAAATACTGATTGTACAAAAAGAAGAAAAAAAAATCACCCCAGTTAAGAAAATTATTTAGACTGCTTTTGTTTCTTTATTAAGTTGAAACTACATTACTTTTTTGTTATTGAAATGGACGTTTTGTTAGTATTGTACTAGTGGAAATCATTAACTTGACCCTACTGGGTCATGGCGTTTAAGCACATCGTGATCAACCATGGTCTTCCCCTCGCACAGGCCTTAAAACAGCAGGACTTTATGGGTACAGAATATGACAGGACTTCCCAAAGTCTCTTCACGTGCGACCCCGAAATTTACGGTCGTTTTACCATTCGCGATCCCAAACACGCATCTCGGGGGAAGACAGTTCGTAACCCCACTAATATGTCTTTTGCGATTTCATTTTCGGTTGTGATCCCCTTCATTCGCCACTGTTCAAAGCATCTATACGTTTTCCACGGTCGTGAGTCTTTCTCGACGCCGTGTGGACTGCTATCTGTTGGGTAGCCTGTCTTGAAATATCACCGTTTGAGACGACAGCTTTTGATAAGTTCTGTCTCTTGTTTGCCTTCTCTTGTAGCATTCCTCAGCGGTGATTCCAGTGTCTCAGGCATTTCCTCTCTGTGATATGAGTGTGTGAGTGAGAACGTGTGGGTGGAAGCTTGGGTAAGCTATTGAGAGCTGGGACAGGCACGTCCTCAGCTCCGCTCACTCGTCCGTATCTCACCCTAGGTAAACAACGGCCGAGTCTAGCTAATGGGGCCCACTTGTTTTACCATCCAACTAATGTTAAAGGGAGTTGGGGGTGGAGATGTTAGGGGATCCAGGCGTCTTGTTGTCCTGAGTTGTACGCCTTACCCCCGCCGAACACAAAGGGGCAATTCTCTCGAGTTAGGCGTAGATGAGAGACATCCTACCCAAGGAAATCAACTGTGTTTCCTAAGAAATGGTGTGACGAGAGAGAGAGAGAGAGAGAGAGAGAGAGAGAGAGAGAGAGAGAGAGAGAGAGAGAGAGAGAGAGAGAGGAGTACGGGGAGGAAGGTAGCAATGTGAGTGATGGCACTGGAGTGTGTTAGTGTTGGGGACAAATTACTTCCATGATAACACACACCCCCGACTATGAGTTGTTTGCTCAGCCATTACCGACGTCCTGCCACTCGAATCAGATGGGGTTCCGGGGGCCGTCTTCGGGTAATGCTGATGGAGGAGGAGGAGGAGGAGGAGGAGGTGGATAGATCATTATAGATTAGGGAGGGAAATTTACGTTTCAGTAACCATTGCATATATTACTGAATACCTAGGACAGAATCCAAAGGAAGTTCTTAGTATCAACATGGCTTAGGTATATGGATTAGTAGTATGTTTTCTTCGTAACTTTATGTGAACATATTTTTCCAAGACTATGAAGAAGCATCAAAATCTCACTCGTTTACCTGAAGTTATAAAACTTCGCAAACTCAAAGAATATATAAATGAACTCGACAAATAAAGAGAGGGATATACAAACGGCTCTGCAGCTGTGGTGTGTGATAGCCATACAATGAGGTACCAAAAAAAAAGGCAAAGATTACCCCTATGTTACCTTTTACTTTCATAATTTCAGATGGCCATTTAAACTTCAAAAAAAAGGTCCCTTTTGGTTGATCACGTGAACATATAATATTCATTATTTTCATTGATAAACTATCTTGAATATATCTTTTCTCTCTCATCATTTCGTAATACAATATGGTAACATGTTGCGTAGTCATTTACAACTGGTTATTCCATAAAAGTCTGACGTCATCTACAACTACTCTCCGAAGTCTTCCATTACTAAGAATCAGGTCATTCTTTCCCGATGTGAGTGCTCGTCTTAAATTTAAAGACGAATCTTTGAACGTTCCTCCACCGGATTCAGTAGACTGTTGAATGCCACAAACCATCATGGAAGACGCTCATCACCCTATATCTTCTTCCTCTGACGTTTGAACACATCCATAGTTGTAGGACGGTTCTGTTGTATATCTGTGGACTGTGTAAAGTTCAGAAATTGAGGAACACAGGAGTAAGACCACTTTATCGGTGAGAGTTAAGTGTGCCGCATGTGGTTTCGAAGCAGCAAGGATTATCTATCGCACTGTGAGCCAGGAACTTATATTTATCGTGTTTTATAGATTTGTGGGGGATAGTATTTTCTTTCCTATTAACTCCGTGTTCCTTACTTAGTTACTTGTAGTCATATCTCTTGAGGTATTCATGAATTTCAAATTGTTTTGTTATGATAATCATAATCTAGAACAAAATTTATATCTTTTAGCGATAATGTTGCGATGTTCGAAAGGAAAATTGGAAATCATGAGCTTAAAGTTGCGTTTATCTTTTGTCACCTCTGTCTTATATCACGCCAAAAGACCCGCTGAACTTTGGTAAATATCCCATTTCGTTCTCTAAACTGACCGCAGCTGAAGGCACTCGTTTACTTGATGTGATTTGGGGATTTGCTTCTCCAAAATCCCACCAGTGCATTCTTCCCTGTCGTCATGATGTATCACCAGTGTATACATTCTTCCCGGTCTTCATGATGTGTCACCAGTGTATACATTCTTCCCGGTCTTCATGATGTGTCACCAGTGTTTACATTCTTCCCTGTCTTCATGATGTGTCACCAGTGTATACATTCTTCCCAGTCATGATGTGTCACCAGTGTATACATTCTTCCCGGTCTTCATGATGTGTCACCAGTGTTTACATTCTTCCCTGTCTTCATGATGTGTCACCAGTGTATACATTCTTCCCAGTCATGATGTGTCACCAGTGTATACATTCTTCCCGGTCTTCATGATGTGTCACCAGTGTATACATTCTTCCCAGTCATGATGTGTCACCAGTGTATACATTCTTCCCAGTCATGATGTCACCAGTGTATACATTCTTCCCAGTCATGATGTGTCACCAGTGTATACAGTCTTCCCTGTCTTCATAATGTGTCACCAGTGTATACATTCTTCCCAGTCATGATGTCACCAGTGTATACATTCTTCCCAGTCATGATGTGTCACCAGTGTATACAGTCTTCCCTGTCTTCATAATGTGTCACCAGTGAATCTGGACCACCTGCGCCTTTCTCTTGTCCACATTACTTCACCATCCAGGTTGTCTTCAGTTACCCCAACGTTTGACTAATGTGTGTGTCTCTTTTGTCCTCATACTACCAGCACTAGGGTCTGACCACTTGAGGATTCTGTATGATCTATGTGACAGGAGGAGACATAGCCAAGGCGCCACGATTTTTTTTATATTCATAAATCATGAATGTTATCACGAAATGTACA
Source organism: Panulirus ornatus (assembly GCF_036320965.1). Classification (NCBI taxonomy): domain Eukaryota; kingdom Metazoa; phylum Arthropoda; class Malacostraca; order Decapoda; family Palinuridae; genus Panulirus; species Panulirus ornatus. The sequence continues at coordinate 13,863,043 of NC_092227.1, read as the reverse complement.
TCCCTACTTATTAGTCGTATTATAATTGTCCGCTTTATATATATATATATATATATATATATATATATATATATATATATATATATATATATATATATATATATATATATATATATATATTTATTTATTTATTTTGCTTTGTCGCTGTCTCCCGCGTTTGCGAGGTAGCGCAAGGAAACAGACGAAAGAAATGGCCCAACCCACCCCCATACACATGTATATACATACACGTCCACACATGCAAATATACATACCTATACATCTCAATGTACACATATATATACACACACAGACACATACATATATACCCATGCACACAATTCACACTGTCTGCCTTTATTCATTCCCATCGCCACCTCGCCACACATGGAATACCATCCCCCTCCCCCCTCATGTGTGCGAGGTAACGCTAGGAAAAGACAACAAAGGCCCCATTCGTTCACACTCAGTCTCTAGCTGTCATGCAATAATGCCCGAAACCACAGCTCCCTTTCCACATCCAGGCCCCACGCAACTTTCCATGGTTCACCCCAGACGCTTCACATGCCCTGGTTCAATCCATTGACAGCACGTCCACCCCGTTATACCACATCGTTCCAATTCACTCTATTCCTTGCACGCCTTTCACCCTCCTGCATGTTCAGTCCCCGATGGCTCAAAATCTTTTTCACTCCATCTTTCCACCTCCAATTTGGTCTCCCACTTTTCCTCGTTCCTCCACCTCTGACATATATCCTCTTGGTCAATCTTTCCTCACTCATTCTCTCCATGCGACCAAACCATTTCATTACACCCTCTTCTGCTCTCTCAGCCACACTCTTTTTATTGCCACACATCTCTCTTACCATTTCATTACTTACTCGATCCAACCACCTCACACCACATATTGTCCTCAAACATCTCATTTCCAACACATCCACCCTCCTAAGGTCAACCCTATCTATAGCCCACGCCTCGCAACCATATAACATTGTTGGAACCACTATTCCTTCAAACATACCCATTTTTGCTTTCAGACTTATGTTTTCAACGCTCTCAGCACTTTCGCTCCCTCCCCCACCCTGTGACTCACTTCCGCTTCCATGGTTCCCTCCGCGGCCAAATCCACTTCCAGATATCTAAAACGCTTCACTTCTTCCAGTTTTTCTCCATTCAGTCTTACCTCTCATTTGACTTGTCCCTCAATCCTACTGTACCTAATAACCTTGCTCTTATTCACATTTACTCTCAGCTTTCTTCTTTCACACACTTTACCAAACTCAGTCACCAGCTTCTGCAGTTTCTCACCCGAATCAGCCACCAGCGCTGTATCATCAGCGAACATCAACTGACTCACTTCCAAAGCCCTCTCATTCACAACAAAATGCATGCTTGCCTCTCTTTCCAAAACTCTTGCATTTATCTCCCTAACAACCCATCCATAAAGAAATTAAACAACCATGGCGACATCACGCACCCCTGCCGCAGACCGACATTCACTGAGAACCAATCACTTTCCTCTCTTCCTACTCGTACACATGCCTTACATCCTCGATAAAAACTTTTTACTACCTACAGCAACTTAACTCCGCACCATATACTCTTAATAACTTCCACAGAGCAACTCTATGAAGTCTATCATATGCCTTCTCCAGATCCATAAATGCTCCATACAAATCCATTTGTTTTTCTAAGTATTTCTCACATACATTCTTCAAAGCAAACACCTGATCCACACATCCTCTACCACTTCTGAAACCACACTGCTCATCCCCAATCTGATGCTCTGTACATGCCTTCTCCCTCTCAATCAATACCCTCCCATTTTATTTCCCAGGAATACTCAACAAACTTATGCCTCTGTAATTTGAGCCCTCACCTTCATCTTCTTTGCCTTTGTACAATGACATCATGCATGCATTCTGCCAATCCTCAAGCAATTCACCATGAGCCATACAGATATTGAATATCCTCACGAACCAGTCAGCAACACAGTCACCCCTTTTTTTTTATATAAATTCCACTGCAAGACCATCCAAACCCGTCGCCTTGCCGGCTTTCATCTTCCGCAAAGCTTTCACTACCTTTTCTCTGTTTACCAAATCATTCTCCTTGACCCTTTCACTTCGCACACCACTTTGCCCAAAACACACTATATCTGCTACTCTGGCATCTAACACATTCAACAAACCTTCAAAATACTCACTCCGTCTCCTTTTCATATCACCACTACTTGTTATTACCTTCCCATTAGCCCCCTTCACCGATGTTCCCATTTGTTCTCTTGTCTTACGCACCTTATGTACTTCCTTCCAAAATATCTTTTTATCCTCCCTAAAATTTAATGGTACTCTCTCACCCCAACTCTCATTTGTCCTCTTTTTCACCTCTTGCGCCTTTCTCTTGACCTCCTGCCTCTTTCTTTTATACATCTAGTTATTTTCACTATTTCCCTGCAAAAATCGTTCAAATGCCTCTCTCGTCTCTTTCACTAATAATATTACTTCTTCATCCTACCACTCACTACCCTTTCTAATCTGCCCACCTCCCACGCTTCTCATGCCACAAGCATCCTTTGCGCAAGCCATCGCTGCTTCCCTAAATTCCTCCCCCACTCCCCTTACGCCCTTTGCTCTCACCTTTTTCCATTCTGCACTTAGTCTTTCTTGTTACTTCCTCACACAAGTCTCCTTCCCAAGCTCACTTATTCTCACCACTCTCTTCACCCCAACATTCTCTCTTCTTTTCTGAAAGCCTATACAAATCTTTACCTTCGCCTTCACAAGATAATGATCAAACATCCCTCCAGTTGAACCTCTCAGCACATTAACATCCAAAAATCTCTCTTTCACGCGTCTATCAATTAACACGTAATCCAATAAAGCTCTCTGGCTATCTCTTATACTTACATAAGTATACTTATGTATATCTCTTTTTAAACCAGGTATTCCCAATCACCAGTCCTTTTTCAGCACATAAATCTACAAGCTCTTCACTGTTTCCATTTACAACGCTGAACACCCAATGTACACCAATTATTATCTCAACTGCCACATTACTTACCTTTGCATTCAAATCATCCATCACTATAACCCAGTCTCGTGCATCAAAACTGCTAACACACTCACTCAGCTACTCCCAAAACACTTGCCTCTCATGATCTTTATTCTCATGCGCAGGTGCATAGGCCCCAATAATCACCCATCTCTCTCCATCCACTTTCACTTTTACCCATATCAATCTGGAGTTTACTTTCTTACACTCTATCACATAGTCCCACAACCCCTGTTTCAGGAGTAGTGCTACTCCTTCCCTTGCTCTTGTCCTCTCACTAACCCCTGACTTTACTCCCCAAACATTCCCAAACCACTCTTCCCGTTTACCCTTGAGATTCTTTTCACTCGGAGACAAAACATCCAGGTTCCTTTCCTCAAACATACAACCTATCTCTCCTTTTTTCTCATCTTGGTTATATCCACACACATTTAGACACCCCAAACTGAGCCTTCGAGGAAGATGAGCACTCCCCACGTGACTCCTTCTTCTGTTTCCTCTTTTAGAAAGTTAAAGTACAAGGAGGGGAGGGTTTCTAGCCCCCGCTTCTGTACCCTTTAGTCGCCTACGACACACGGCAATGCGTGGGAAGTATTCTTTCTCCCTTATCCCGAGTGTATATATATATATATATATATATATATATATATATATATATATATATATATATATATATATATATATATATATAATTTTTTTTTTTTTCATACAATCCGTCATTTCCTGTGTTAGCGAGGTAGCGTTAAGACAGCTTTCTACGACACGTAGGGAGTACGTGGGAAGTATTTTTTTCTCCCCTATCCCCTGGGATAACATACATATATGTATATATATATATATATATATATATATATATATATATATATATATATATATATATATATATATATATATATATATATATATACACACACACACACACACGCAGAACCTCCACCGTGAAGAGATATGTGAAAACAATCACCCTTCGAAAGAGAAAATAATGACGGTGAGTACTTTCGTTTATTACATCCTCTGTCTGAGGATGTAATAAACGAAAGTACTCACCGTCATTATTTTCTCTTTCCAGTGGTTATTGTTGCATATATATATATATATATATATATATATATATATATATATATATATATATATATATATATATATATATATATATATATGTGTGTGTGTGTGTGTGTGTGCTATTTATTGATTCGTTTATAGCTATCCCAAGACGTCTTTCTGTAGGCTCCTGCAGCCCTGAGTTGTCCTACTTCTAGTAGCACAAAAATGTGGACTGCTTTGAAGTGAGAAGTTCTTTGACGAGGCTGTACTCCCAGTGATGCAGCCTCGCCAAAGGCAACTCATCGCTTGCGGTGTAACACCATGAAGGCGGAGTCCTTTATGTATATGATATATATATATATATATATATATATATATATATATATATATATATATATATATATGTATATATATATATATTTCTATGAGTCCACGGAAAAATGAAACACGAAAAGTTCCCAAGTGTACTTTCATGTAATAATCACATCATCAGGGGAGACACAAGAGAGAAATATAACAGTCAGTTGGTATACAACGAAGAGACGTAGCTAGGACGCCATTTGGTAAATATGTGATTGTCCAAGACAGACAACGAGCGTATCATAAACTTATTATGTGGACAAGAAGGTGAATTGTTTTCAATTCTGATCAACAATAAAGTTTTCCAATTTGTATTGACCTTCACTGATATTAAGGTAATAATTCTTTCTGTATTTAATAATAGAAGATTCAATGATATTTCTCATGGTGCTGGAGTTAAGATTTAATAACTGAGCTGACATTACTCCAGTCAACACAATGATCATAGTGTTTAACGTGATTAAACAAGGCATTTGATTCTTGTCCCTGTTCTTATACAATATTTATGTTGCTTAAATCGAAGAGAAAGATCCTTTCCCGTCTGCCCAACATAAAGCCTATCACAATTTTTACATGGCACTTTATAGATGCATCCAGGAGAATTTTCTGGTGAGTTCCTGATTAAGATATTTTTTATAGTATTATTGTTGTATTAGTATATAGTATATAGTATGTTGTATATAGTATATAGTATGTTGTATTAGTATATAGTATTATTGTTCTTGCAGGCAACATTTACATTAAAGGATTTAAACAACATAGGAAGTAAAGTGAAATTATCATTAAAAGGGAGAATTAAAAGATTCTTGGTGTCAGTGGGAGTTTGGGCTCAACTATAAAATGATTTCTTTGCTAACTCAAGGGATTTATCAATGAAAGATCTAGGGTACTTTAACTTAAATCCAATAGGATATATCTTCTCAAACTCGTCATCAATAAACTATGGACTGCAAATACGTAATGCCCTAAGGAGCATAGATTGAAATGATGATAATTTAACTCTGTCTTGTTGAGATGAGTAATAATAGATATATGAGCATACATTGGTAGGTTATCTGTATATGTTAAATTTAAACTTGTTTCCTTGCCTATGGATCATGCAATCTAGAAATGGTAACATACTATTATTTTCATTTCTACAGTAAAGACACGAAGAAATGAACGACGATAAGTGCCCAAGTGCACTTTCATGTAATATTGACATCATTAGGGGAGATACAAGAAAGAACTATAACAGTCAGTTGATATACAACGAAGAGACGTAGCTAAGACGCCATTTGGTAAACAAATGGCGTCCTAGTCTCTTCGTTGTGTGTCAACTGACTGTTATAATTATTTCTTGCATCTCCCCCGATGATGTGATTGTTACATGAAAGTGCACTCTGGAACTTATCGTCTTTCATTTCCCTGTGAACTCATAGGAATATACATGATCACGCGCTTAGTTCTGATTCTTTCATGTATATATATATATATATATATATATATATATATATATATATATATATATATATATATATATATATATATATATGTGTGTGTGTGTGTGTGTGTGTGTGTGTGTGTGTGTGTGTGTGTGTGTGTGTGTGTTTTGTCCTTGTGAAACTGTCATCCAAAGAAATACCACACAGCCTTTTCCCGCTAGTGTGTCTGTGTGTCTGTCCGCCCAGTGGGTGTGGAAATACTGCCGAACTCTCTTATTATTTCATGACCGGTGGGTCCTGTTCACACATTCAGCCAACCCTTCCATCACTCTTCGCCGCCCCGCGCTCTCTTGCTCTCTCCTTCTTGACTCAGAACTTTTCTCAGACTTCCGCTCCCTGTTTCCCCCTTTCGGCATCTGTCAGTAAAGTTTATTTTTTTTTCTTACCCATTCTCCTATATTGCGCAGCGTATTCCCCACATGCATATAAGATCTGATCTTTTCTATCTCTTATCTTTGCTGAAAATATATTTACGAAGGGGTAGTTTATGACACAAGACAAGTAACATTATTCGTATCTTAGTTTTTGTTTTAGTAGATTGATCAGAATTAATCTTCAATTGCCGATTAGTGCATTTCTTGAATTGGCCACGCTGTCTCTCGTTTTCTGGTTTTGTTTAAATGTAATGAAACATTTCCTCTCACCCACACACTCATGAGTCAGTCCCTCCACATAATCATCAGTCTCCATCTTCCCTTTCTCCTCTCCTCGACAGCCATATCCGCCTTCTTCGTCAAACCGTCAGCACCCACCACTCGTTCGGTATTCCCTTACCGTTCCTAGAGCCCCAGTCCTGCTTGTTTTTCGATGACTCTCTTATTTGTTGCATACTTTCTGCTTTTGCTTCGAAAATCTCGCTTCGTCTGCAGTGCTCATCCCACCCGTGTTCTAAGATATCCGTATCTGTAGTTGGCACTCTCTCTCTCTCTCTCTCTCTCTCTCTCTCTCTCTCTCTCTCTCTCTCTCTCTCTCTCTCTCATTTTAGCACCACCTGATTATCTTTCGCTTCAGAGAATTCTGAAAAGGTTCCTTCTGAAAGGTTCTTCTGTTCCAACGTTCTTTCGTTCCAAACTTCCATCCTTAAAACTTTTGATCTTCCTCGTCAGCGATTTTCGTTACATATCATTACCCCAGTATTTCAGGGTCCTTTCCATAATGTGTATTTTTTTCTTTTTCTTTTTTTGATAACTAATCCAGAACCAATATTTTATGAATCCTGGTGTTACTCAGGACCTTTCGGAAGGCCCCTGATGTGTCAGAGGCTTCATTGCTTGCAGTAGCAGGGAAATATAGACTCCTTTCGGGCGATGAAATTCTTCGACGAGACTGTACTTCCATTAATACTGTCTTGCCAAAGGTGACTTTTCATTCACAGTATAATCTCATGTAGACGGAGCCCGACCACACCACATCCTTTATTGTCCATTGAACGATCTACTTGAATATTCAACTCTATCTGACCTCTCGATAGTTATTCACTTCTCACATATCAAATCCTTCCTTTCAGAACATAACTGTCATCACTTTCCTCATCATTAACTGTCGACTGTCTCTTCCAACATACTCTTCCATACTCCCCATCATCACCACCTATGAGATTGTTGTATACTTTTCGCCCAATGGTATGTTTTCCCTTGTGTGCAGCTGGAACCCCAGTGTTCCATCTCATTCTTTGAGTTTGATGAATCTATACTACCTGCCATAACCTCTCCCGGACACTTCTGTAGTATTAGTACATTTGTGGAATAATCATACAAACAGGACACAACCCCATCCTGCCACAACTACCACCTCAGACCAAAAACTCAGTCCTTTGCTTGTCCTCACACATGCTCTGCTTTGTCTGTGTTCGTCACAAGTGCTCGACTATTTCTGTATGAGTCACGCGTACATCTGTATGAATCACACTTGCTATACCGCATTTGTATATATCACACTTGCTCTACTGTATTTGTTTAAATCACATTTGCTCTACTGTATAAGTCACACTTTCTCTACTTTTTTTTTTTGTAAAACTCACATATGCACCACTATATTTGTATAAGTCACACGCAGTCTGCTTCTGTAAAAGTCAAACATACTAGATCTACTGTATTTGTAGAAATTACACATTTTCTACTACATCTGTCACCCATGATCTACTATCTCTGCCTTGGCTCTTAATATCTTCATCATCATCCAATACCTATTTCATACACGTATCATGCTCTATAGTCCTTCTGTGTCTGTCTGATCAAATTCTTTTTCCCAGAACGAAGGAATACAAAGGAATGCAAACAGCAATAGACCACTGGATCCTTTCTAAGCTCAGAGAATGCAAATAGGTGAAAGAAAATAGAGTACTGATGTATATATCTAAATAGATTCCGACAGCACAAATAAGGTCAGTCCTGGTTATTAAGAAAGTCTCTTCTTTCACATATTCATGGTGTAGCTATTGATTACCTTTATTAGTGAAACGTTCCATAAGTTAACATTCCTGTTGGAGAAAAAAAATTACTTTGAAATACTCGCTTACCTAAGAGTGTGTATCACTTACGATAAGTGATATCAAACCGATCTGTTCTTAAACAGTCGGATATATGAAGACCTGCCGAAGCGTTTTGTAAATTTGAGTACATGAAGTAAAATACCTCTCTACCTTCTCTTTAATAAGCTAAATGAATACTTCTGGACGACTTTCAGGAAAGATCGTTTTGCTACTCTAGAATAGTTTTTGTAGGTCGCCTGTTTACACTCTTTGTTCTATCAGTTTCAAACAAGGCATCCGGAGCTAAACACTATGTAAGATAGGGACACACTAAGTGACTGTCGTCGCCCTAAATTCAAATGCCACACCTGTGACACGTAAAGTTGATATTGCAATAATGTCCGAATGAAGGACTCGATACTTTTTTCTTTCGTATATTAGGTCGTGCATTCACCCTTCACATCCTGTGAGACATTCCTCGTAGCAGGTGACAGAGGAGCAGTTAAAGGGTGTTGGAATCCCCGACATAAGAGGTTTATCGTTTGTCTGAATTTTGTCGGTGATTCTACATTGATCCACACGTCTTACTCTTTCCAAGACTCTCTCTCTTATCTGTCACGTAGCTCCAGTAAAAACATCACCGTAACCTGGCGTTTGACGTTGACTCATAGGTGCAATGGCTTGTTCGGGCTGCATCGTACACCGTCTTTGAAATGGTGTGAGAAGTGTAAATTCCTGAATATGTACAATTTCTCCCAAGATGAAGACAACGGAGCTTTTCTCTAACGAAGACCACAGTCACGGACCAGGCATCCCTTGTAGAGACGAGATCTTTCGTTAGACTATAAGAAAGTTGCAAAATGAGTCCATGAAAGAAGGAAAGCGAAGAAGATTTGAGGAATCACAAGTTTATCTGTTGCCCGAGAAATGTAGCTGAAGATAGTGCATCCAGCGTCGCTTCTCAGTTTAAAATCCCATGCAGGTTCATGCTTGACCGGTTTTACGAAAATATCTTCATACAGGTCGCAAGATGCGAATCTTGTGGCGAGTGAGGTGCCGAACGAGTAAGTCACCCATGAACCAAGATTAGAACTGTGTTGGTTTCTTCTTGTCCCGCAGACTTCCTTCAATAATCTTCGTAAAGAAAAAGAAAAAAAAAAAAACTGCTTTGTTACATTCGTTTGCCATGAATTCCATGGCCTCGGCTTTACTTCTTGTATATATATATATTTATAAATATATATATATATATATATATATATATATATATATATATATATATATATATATATATATATTTTTTTTTTTTTTTTTTTTTTTTTTCCCCATACATGTTTGCCATTTCCCTCGTTAGCGAGATAACGTTATGAACAAGAGGACTGAGCCTAAGAGGAAAAATCCTCACTTGGCTCCCTTCTCTGTGCCTTCTTTTGGAAATTTTAAACCTGGTGGGTTTGATTTCCAGCCCTCCCCGCTCCCTCCCCATTTAGTGGCCTTTTACGACATGCAGGAAACACGTGGGAAGTATTCTTTCTCGCATATATATATATATATATATATATATATATATATATATATATATATATATATATATATATATTTTTTTTTTTAAACTATTCGCCATTTCCCGCGTTAGCGAGGTAGCGCTAAGAACAGAGGACTGGGCCTTTTTTGGAATATCCTCACCTGGCCCCCTCTGTTCCTTCCTTTGGGAAATTTAAAAAAAAAAAACGAAAGGGGAGGATTTCCAGCCCCCCGCTCCCTCCCCTTTTAGTCGCCTTCTACGACACGCAGGGAATACGTGGGAAGTATTCTTTCTCCCCTATCCCCAGGGATAATGTATATATATATATATATATATATATATATATATATATATATATATATATATATATATATATATATATATATATATATATGAGCTTACACAGTAACGTCAGATGACTATGGGAGATTTTGCCGAGATTGCTTGAACATATTATGAATTTCGAAATTGGCAGCGATTCCGAAAAGAATGTGTAACATAAGTGTCACACCAAATTTTGCCTTGGTAACGTATCAGCATTGGTTTCCCATTAGGGGTGAATTAACCTCGACAATATACAGCTCCTACGACAGTAATAGCTTTCGGGAGGGATGATCAAGGTATGCCTTTAGCTCCCGCCCCAGCATATCAAAGGTATACGTATGTATACACACCCTTGTAGGGGATATTGTGCCCACCAGTTTGTACTGGCAACGTGTTGAAGGAGGTAACAAAATACCTCTTGATTGACGACCGTCTTTAAGATCAGGGAGTCTATTTCTTTCATCCTTGTCTTTAAAGCCTTCTTTTTCTTCTTCTTCTTCAGCTCTCAACCTGGGTTTCGTAGAGATGACCTGACCTTACCTTTATAGGCCAGGTCAAACGCTTATTCACCAAGGGCCAAGGAGTCTTAAGGATGTAATGAGGATGAAGAGAGTGATGAAGGTGGCTTTTGACCTGTCTAGTAATTATGATGGTCAGGACGAAGACCATCGGTGTTGTGAGTGAGGTGGAGATGCACTTCAAGGTTGGAGCTAAGATAAGCATGTCGAAGGTGAAATCAGTTCTTATGGAGTGTGCTGTGAAAATGAGAAGGTGTGTCCCACTATAGTGAACATGATGAATGATAATGCACAGGGAGATGTAGTGCATTCGCTCGGGAATATTGGAATTTCTAGATATCTTATTATTTTGGTTAAGACTTTTGTACAGCAATTGACTCTACAATTTTCATTTGACTTCCGCATGAGCTTGTGTGCCATGCTTCAAAATTACGTTTTGTATGAAGATGTGTAGATGTGTAAATCTAGGATAACTTCCCTAACCATTTTAACGTCAAGATAGCTTAAAAGCAGTGGGGTACTGGGGCTCACGTGCGAAGCATTGTTAACCTTTACTTGGACATGAGCCAGAGACTGTTCCAACCTTGAAGTACGTCCAGATGAAGAAATTAAAAGGAATTTAAAAGTTTGGCATTTTGTAAAAAAATTTGCTCTGCATTTCCTTCGGTCACATTCCCTTGGATTATGACACCTGTTGGATGGATGAATGAGAATTTTCTAAAGGGGTTATGTCGATGGCAGTTCAAACTTTCAGGACTCTCTTTCGTAATATAATATATGTAATATATAATGTGTTAGAGAATAGTTTGTGCACGTATCCTCTACGATGATAGTACTCCAGTCTGACTGATACTAACCTCTCTTCCACAATGACTTGATTTCCTTTAAGAAAATTACAATACATCTTGATATTTACTGTTTCTGCTTCTAATGGTAACACATACTGCTTGGCTTTAACTCTTAGGAACAGACTCTTGTGCAGTTTACTTTCATCTCATTTATACGTTATCTTAACTATAAACGATAAGTTGTATATGTCCGATAACATGTGTTTGTTAATACTGTATGTGAAACAATTGTTATGATACCCTTCCATTTATGTTACCACTTTATGTAATTCAATCCTCTGTCTGTGGTTACAGCTCCTTGAGTGTAATGACTTATCCTTAACCCATTTAGTATTGCCGCTTAACTCTGCAAGATAATTTAATGACAACAATACCAGCGCCAACTTAATTACGGTAAAATTAACACTTAAAGACGATTGCTTTACCCACTGTGTACAATAAACACACTGATAATGCCGCTGTAATTACATACGCTAGCATTAAACTTCTCCTAATTGACTAATAACGGCAGCTTCACATGCACGATGGCTTTTTTTTCAGTCAACGGGTTACGTCAGTGAGTGGGAGAGAAGAGTGAGCGAGACAGTCAAGTTTTACGAGCTGTCTTTTTAACGACTGGCTAATTGGCAACCGACCTTTATGCCAGTGTATGATGAGAGCCGCGGAAGCTACTATAGTGACACCACCGGGTAACGGGAGACGTTGGATCAGACGACCCATTTTTCACACCATGAGGAAATGAGGGCCGTTGGAACTGGTGATCAACCCACTGCTTGCATCACGAATGCAGGAACAAGCTTACGACGTCGGATGGTTGTGGATGAGAGACAAGGGAGAGAGAGAGAGAGAGAGAGAGAGAGAGAGAGAGAGAGAGAGAGAGAGAGAGAGAGAGAGAGAGAGAGAGAGAGAGGAACGTTTTCGAACACACTGACGCTGACGAGAAGTGTTTGGGGTTGAGGATATCTGTGGTATGATGATAAGAGGGAAGATCCTGGAGGAGACTGAGGTCAAAGAGAGAATACGAGGATAGGAGCGTCTGGCTGGGAGGCCGGAGACAGACTACGGCCTTCCGTAAGTCTTATCTACCAAGTGTCTGGTGGCGGTGAGGAATATGGAGAATGTCGTTTTTGTTATGTTAGGTGAGACAGCGCAGACGACTGAATGCCTTAATCTGGGTCACCTCATGCATGCTCTCTCTCTCTCTCTCTCTCTCTCTCTCTCTCTCTCTCTCTCTCTCTCTCTCTCTCTCTCTCTCTCTCTCTCTCTCTCTCTCTCTCCTATACATTCAAAAATTCAATTAGAGGCTTAGAGACTAGTTCTACATAGGCAGATATACACGGATGGCATGCATAACAGCAGTACACCACAGGGGGATCGAGACTAAGAAATTGATACAAAAAAATGCATGATGGGACATCTTATTTTATACGAAATCATAAATGAAGTCCAGCACGGTTTTGTTCCTGGTGAAAACACACAGAGACAACTAACATTTTCATTTATGTCATTTATGAAACGATAGCAAAAGGAAAGAGATTAGACTTCTTCCTATATTTTGCAAAAGCATTCAAGACAGCTGGGAATGGTCAGTGGAGCCGGGCTGTGTAAAGGGAGCTGTGGTTTCGGTGCATTACGCATGAGAGCTAGTGAATGGATGTGAGGGAATGAGGCCTTTCTTCCCCTGTTCCTGGTGCTACCTCGCTAATGCGAGAAATGGCGAACGAATGAGAGAGAGAGAGAGAGAGAGAGAGAGAGAGAGAGAGAGAGAGAGAGAGAGAGAGAGAGAGAGAGAATTTGTAAGAGTAAATAATTGAGTATTGCTGACACAAGTAGTGAAACAGAATGTTAAGCGAAGAACAAAAAAAAAAAAAAAAGGATCACAGAATTTCTAACCAACAAGGACTTCGAAGTTGTTGCAAATGGAAACGTCTCTGACGAAGATGTGCTCTCGGGCGCCCCACAGTGAACGGTATTGCCTCAAGTCCTCTGGGTAATCATGGTACCAGAGAGAGAGAGAGGATAATCAGGAGTTCTGCAGATGAGATTGAAAAAGAGGATGCCCAAGAAACAACGCAGAGAGATCTAAATGCTATTTGGAAATGGGAAGAAGAGAAACTAAAGGGATATTATGAGGAGAAATTTGAACAAACTAGTTATGGGATAGTTAATGATACTTCAGCACCCTCTTACGCATAGACCCTACAGGAAACATGAATAGAGTGTGCTATCGCCAAGGATTTGGGAATCGTTATGAGCGAAGAACTTGAATTTTAGAAACACATTGATAAGATAAAGCTCTCAAACTAAATAATGAGTTGCATGATACTAAGAGATAAGATATAAGAGACAGAAAACGTATGTTTGAAATGATTAACGTATATATATATATATATGAAGTATAACTGAATACTCCTGGGTTGTATGGTAGCCAGTTAAGCAAATCGAAATAAGCACACGTAAGAGAATATAGAAACGATCAACAAGGGAAATCAATGAATTGAAGCATATGAACTACCAAGGACTGGAAGAATTTGATCCCTATAGTCTAGAATGCCTGGCACCAAAGAGAAAGCATAAATAGCAACGTTTATAACCTGAGAGCTTGACAGCAAGGATGATACACAGTCATAAAATCAAGTGTAATACCTCTATATGTAGCAAGAAGGCACCTGACGGAATTATTAAGATGCCCATTGAGGAGGTTGGAACGCCTCTTTCATACAGTAAAAATAGAACTAAGACACATTCCTGCAGTGACTGCAGTAACACGGAAAGAGGTTTGGACTCATGTTTGTCGATAAGACTGGATGAACCTGGAATAAACATTCATCAAGGGGAAAAAAAAAGCAGCATTATGCAACAAGCAAGGAACGTGGACGGGTCCAGAAAGAAACAGCGGTCCCCAAACTGGCAAGAGAAGCGGTGAGGGCGACGCGCAAGTCCATCAGTTACGGTAAAATCTCGTCGTAGGTACTTATAGGTTGGTACTCATCTTCTCTCTCTCTCTCTCTCTCTCTCTCTCTCTCTCTCTCTCTCTCTCTCTCTCCCTCTCTCTCTCTCTCTCTCTCTCTCTCTCTCTCTCTCTCTCTCTCTCTCTCTCTCTCTCTCTCTCTCCTCCTCCTCCTCCTCCTCCTCCTCCTCCTCCTCCTTATTCTCTCTCTCTCTCTCTCTCTCTCTCTCTCTCTCTCTCTCTCTCTCTCTCTCTCTCTCTCTCTCTCTCTCTCTCTCCCTCTCTCTCTCTCCTCCTCCTCCTCCTCCTCCTCCTCCTCCTCCTTATTCTCTCTCTCTCTCTCTCTCTCTCTCTCTCTCTCTCTCTCTCTCTCTCTCTCTCTCTCTCTCTCTCTCTCTCTCTCCTCCTCCTCCTCCTCCTCCTTATTCTCTCTCTCTCTCTCTCTCTCTCTCTCTCTCTCTCTCTCTCTCTCTCTCTCTCTCTCTCTCTCCTCCTCCTCCTCCTCCTCCTCCTTATTCTCTCTCTCTCTCTCTCTCTCTCTCTCTCTCCCTCTCCTTCCCTCCCTCCTGGTGGTTGTGGAGGGCGTGCTCGGGGGACGGGGAGTGTGTTTGTTCTGGGTATCGATATCCTTCTGCAGCGGGACGAATGGATGGAGGATTTTCCGGTGATTTACTGATCTATCTCGTGGCCAGGAGGCCTCGTCTCTGATCTTCGTGGGTGAAGGCGACCCCAGCCGGGAATTTCATACCCCAGATATCACTGCACCCCAGTGACGTTTTCCTATGAAATTTGGTATGCACGTTGATGTGAGCGAAAGATTTTACCTTCCTATATTTTTCGTATAGTATGCACTTTATTATGCATGTTCCTGCTCTCATGTATTGTATCTCCAGCGCCTTGGGATTGATTATAGATGAAGAGCTCGACTTTGAGAGACAAATTGAGAAGGTAGAGTTCTCAAGCTACATAGTGAGTGGTATGATACTGAGAATTTTGGCGACAAGAGACGGAGAAAATATAAGAGGAAGATATTTAGTATATATAGGAAGTGAGGGTGAATACTCCTGTGTTGTATAGTCGACTTTTAAAGCATATTTAAGAGCTTACTGTCGTTCACGTCACATTCTTTCCATACTGTGGCATTACCGTACGTAGGAGGGAATTATAATTTGCTGTGTTACAGAGGGTATGATGTTCTTGATTCGTGTCAGGGGGAAGTCTCCAGTCGTTCTAGATTCGTGTCAGGGGAAGTCTCCAGTCATTCTTGATTCGTGTTAGGGGAAGTCTCTAGTTGTTCTTGATTCGTGTTAGGGGAAGTCTCTAGTCGTTCTTGATTCGTGTCAGGGGAAGTCTCTAGTCGTTCTTGATTCGTGTTAGGGGAAGTCTCTAGTTGTTCTTGATTCGTGTTAGGGGAAGTCTCCAGTCGTCCTATTTTCGTGTCAGGGGAAGTCTCCAGTCGTTCTTGATTCGTGTCAGGGGAAGTCTCCAGTTGTTCTTGATTCGTGTCAGGGGAAGTCTCCAGTCGTTCTTGATTCGTGTTAGGGGAAGTCTCCAGTCGTCCTATTTTCGTGTCAGGGGAAGTCTCCAGTCGTTCTTGATTCGTGTCAGGGGAAGTCTCCAGTCGTTCTTGATTCGTATCAGGGGAAGTCTCCAGTCGTTCTTGATTCGTGTTAGGGGAAGTCTCCAGTCGTCCTATTTTCGTGTCAGGGGAAGTCTCCAGTCGTTCTTGATTCGTGTCAGGGGAAGTCTCCAGTCGTTCTTGATTCGTGTTAGGGGAAGTCTCCAGTCGTCCTATTTTCGTGTCAGGGGAAGTCTCCAGTCGTTCTTGATTCGTATCAGGGGAAGTCTCCAGTCGTTCTTGATTCGTATCAGGGGAAGTCTCCAGTCGTTCTTGATTCGTATCAGGGGAAGTCTCCAGTCGTTCTTCATTCGTATCAGGGGAAGTCTCCAGTCGTTCTTGATTCGTATCAGGGGGAGGTTTCCACTGTTCTTCATTCGTGTCAGGGGATGTTTCCTGTCGTTCTTGTTTCGTGTTATGAAGAGTTTCCCATTGTTCTTCATTCGTGTTATGAGGAGTTTCCCATTGTTCTTCATTCGTGTTAGGGGAGTTTCCTCTCGTTCTTGATCCCTGTTAGGGGGTGTTTTTCATCGGTCTTGGGTTGCTAAGAATTTTTGTAATGTATCAATATATTTTAGTGTAATGTGAGAGGTAGGTATAGTATTGCTGATTACAGCGACTTTAGCGTAGTATGGTCGAAATCCACACCGTGGGTGTAACAGACATCAGGGAGAGGAGTTGAGATCCGATAATGAAAATGAAGCATCGAGACTTGCAGAGTCTGTCTTGTGATATCAGATACATATATAAACCTATGAGTTGTATCATCTATACTCCCTTCAATAGTGGGCCTCGAGCTATCATCAGGGAATGATGTTCTTTCTCTACTCTTCCAGACTGCCACTTCATTTTGGGAATTTCACTTCTGGATGCTTCAAGATGGTTGATTCTAACCTTTCTGAGGAGGAGAAAACCCGGGTTCTCGCCTAGAAACAAGAAAATATGGATACATTTGGGATTTCTGGACGCCTGAGTGCTCAGAACGTATGATTAAGCGGTTCTTTCCTGCAACACCTTATTAGTGCCTCGCCTCATTCAGATCAAGACTCTGCGGACCATAAACATGGACTTAGAATGCTTCAGGAACGTATGCCAGACTTCTGCAGATGGTAATCAAGGCCACAGGAGAGATGAAAATGCAGTGATATATAAGTTTGGTATCGCCTGTGGATATGTAAAACGAAAATCTAAGGGGAGGAAGACAGGGACTTTTGCATACTCAATCTCTCTCTCTCTCTCTCTCTCTCTCTCTATATATATATATATATATATATATATATATATATATATATATATATATACACGTATCAGATACAGAGGGGAAGAAGAGAGGACAATAAGAAGAGGAATGAGCATATCAAAATAGAAAGAGAGAGGGTGCATTATGGAGGGATCAAGGGAGATTAAATCAGCTTTGACGAAGCAAAGGGCGTGGAACGAGGTGGCAGATTTTCATTACTGATGCGAGGGTGTTCGCTCCTGCCAGTAGAATACAGGTCCATATCGTATAACTTCAGACGATAGGAGGCAAGGTTGCCTCTTACAGTGTCTTCAATACAGTACATCCTCATATTGGTTTATCACGTCCTTGGGAACTACGCATGTAATTTCTTGATGGAAATTGTATTTCGATTGACTCGCCTTCCTTCGTCTTACGTAAAGGAAA
Source organism: Panulirus ornatus (assembly GCF_036320965.1). Taxonomy (NCBI): domain Eukaryota; kingdom Metazoa; phylum Arthropoda; class Malacostraca; order Decapoda; family Palinuridae; genus Panulirus; species Panulirus ornatus. Next base: position 13,845,203 of record NC_092227.1, on the reverse strand, counting down.
ACTTAAAAGACAAGATATACTTGCAGGCCGGTACGCTGTCCACTGAAACTACGAGGCGACAAAAGATTTCCCACTCAGAGCAACAAATGGTCCTGCGCGTTTGTCGTAGATAACATCACGTGTGGGTGTTAGGTTACCCCTTTGCCTCGTAGGTCACGTGACGAGACGGGGTTTTTCATGGACGACTGGTGTTGCCATGAGATGGGTATAGCTTTTGTCCCTTGCGGTGCAATGGACAGCGTAACGGCCTGACACACTGTTGGACTGTGTTCGAATCCAGCTCGCTCAGAGGTAAATCGTTATCGTTCCATGTGTCCAGTACATGTTATATATATATATATATATATATATATATATATATATATATATATATATATATATATATATATATATATTCGTAAGTACCCCAGGACCTCAATCTAAGGAAGAGTCCTGGCGTTACCCAAGACGTCTTTCCAGTGGCTCCTGAGACCCGGGGATGTGCTACTTTCATTTGCAGGGTCTCACTTGTAGTACGAAGTTCTTGAGGAAAATGTACTGCCAGTGATACTTCCTCGTCCAAGATTATGCTCCTCTCACGGTATACCCTTCAGCAAATGTAGTCTTGTAACACACACACACACACACACACACACACACACACACACATATATATATATATATATATATATATATATATATATATATATATATATATCCTTTTTGTCAGTTTCTGCTTCCCGAGGTAACAGTAAGAACAGCCCGAATGGTTCAGCCCACTGACAGTACTTCTTCACTTGAATACCATACCGTTTCAATTTGCTCTTATCCCATGCATGCATCACACCCTCCTGCCTGTTCTGGCCCTGATCACTTAAAGCAGCTTTCATTCCATTCTTCCATCTCGTCCCTGGTCTTTCCATTCTCCTTATTTCCTCCACATATGATACTTACGCCGTGACATCTTACGCAGCCTTTCTGTTCATCTTCTCCATATAATCAAACCCATTTAGCACATCTTCACTTCCTTTAACTATACTCCTCTTAATGCCACATCAATTATTCAACCCCATGATTTCTTACTCGATTACCTCTATTCACACCCCATATTAACCCAAAGAACTTCATTACCAAATTTCCAACACTTGGCGACACCATAAAACCTAACAGTATACCCACCTTCACCTGAACACACACACGTCCTCCTCTCCGCCTACTCATGCACATCTTATTCCCTTGAAACTTTTAATTGCTTCTAGTAAGACTCCTCTCACACTAAATATTCGAAACACCTTCGGTAGTGAATTTCTGTCACCCTATTCTTACGTTTTCTTTAGATCCCTAAATGCGGCCTATAGATCCTCCTCTTCTTTCTTTAAGTACTTCTCACACAAATTTTTGAAAGCATTCACCTGATCCACACATCTTAAAGGCTATTCCTGAAGCCACTTTGTTCCTCCTCAATCTGATGCATTGTGCATGTTATCACCTTGTCATTGACAATCCTCTCGTAAACCTTCCCAGCTACGCTCAACAAACATTTATGTCTGTAATTCGATCATTAGCTCTTCAGCAACTTGTCTTTATACAGTGGCACTAAACAGTCATTCTTTGAGTCTTCAGGCGCTTCACTTGGACCTTTGCATGCTCTGATAACCCTAACTAACCAGTCATGAACAGTGACTCTCCTCCCCCCCCCTCATTTAATGAGAAATTCAACTGCAGATCCATCCATGTTTGTGTGTGTGTGTGTGTGTGTGTGTGTGTGTGTGTGTGTGTGTGTGTGTGTGTGTGTGAAAACATAGACGTATCATTAAAGAACATGTGATTCGGGTATACGCTGGTAGCCACAAGGATAACGAATCGTGAAGATCCAGAGCTTCAGGGATAGAGAGATCATGAACAAATGTAAGATATATATATATATATATATATATATATATATATATATATATATATATATATATATATGGGTGGAATGGTTTGGGTATTGTCTTAGAAGTAAACTTAGGTGTTGGAGTGAGGGCAAAAGCAAAGGAAGGGTTAGCGCTACAGCTGAAGCGGAGTTTGTAAAAGTGTAAGAAAGTGAGCTTCAAACTGACATAGGTAGAAATGAAGATGGTTTACCAGAGATGGGTGTTTACTAGTGCTTATTCACCTGGTCATGAGAAAAAAGATCATGAGAGGCAATTGTTTTGGGAGCAACTGAGTGAGTGCGTCAAGAGATTTCATGCAAGAGAACGGGTATTAGTGATGGGTGATTTAAATGCTAAGGTAAGTAATGTGACAGTTGAGTGTATACTTAGAGGGAAAGGGGTATTTAGTAAAGTGAATGGAAATGGTAAATTGCGTGTGGATATGTGTGCTGAAAAATGGCTGGTGATTGGGAATACCTGGTTTAAAAAGGGAACATGCAGAATTCGGGATGATGGTCAGTGAGCTTCATTGGGTGCACAGAAATTGATAAGCATGCAAGAGACTCTTGGTTGTTGATATTCTGAGAGTGGTACTGATGATGATCTTTCCCTGGTGGAAGCGAGGTTCTTGGAAACGACGAAACGATATAGGTGAGAAAAGAGTAGTGAAAGTAAGTGAGCTTGGTGACGAGACCTATTTGAAGGAATCCAGGAGAGATTGAGTGCAAAATGGCCAAACGTTAAGATTAAACGAAGCTAGAGGAGTGGATGAGGAATGGGAGGTATTCAGGGAAACAGTGCGTGCATGTCCTAGAAATGCTTAAGATGGGAGGTGGGTAGGTGAGTAAAGATAAAGAGCGTTGAGATGGTGAAGTAGAGTTGCTAATGAAGGAGAAAACATAGGTATAAGGGCGGAACTTACAGGGAAGGAGTGCACATGATAGGGAGATGTGTAAGAGAATCCGGTAGGAGGTCTAGAGGAAGGTGCAGCGGATAAAAAAGAGGGTAAATGAGGACTTGGGTGAGCAAGTGTCAGTAAACTTTAGGGAGAGTAAGGTATTTTGAAAGGACGTTAATAGTGTGAAAAAATAGAGAAAAACTAAGAACATTAATGAATGGAGCAAATAAGGAAGTGATAACAGACAGTGATGAAGTGAAGAAGGGATGGAGTGAAAAATGTGAAGGACTTTTGAATGTGTTCGATGATAGGTTGGCAGGTGTACAATTTTGGGGTTGAGGAGATATGCGAAGTGAGTCTTGGGAAATGGTATGGGGAAGAGAAAAGAGGTGGGGAAAACCTTGGGTAAGATGAAATGTAGAATTGTTGGTGGAGTAGATGGCATTGCGGTTGATCTTCTTGGAAAGAGGGTGACACCATTATTGACTGGTTAGGTAGGGTTTTCAGTGTATGCATGATTCATGGAGAGGAGCCTGAGTATTGGCAGAATGCATGAAAAACGCCCCTGTGTGAAAGCAAGGAGAGCAAAGTTGAGTGTTTCAAATAAAACAGGTTTGTTGGGTATACCTGTTAAGTTGTATGGGGGATTAGTGGTTAATATGATAGACACATGTACAGAGCATCGGATTGGGATGTAACAATATGGTTTCAAAAGTGGTTGAGGATTTTTGGATCAGGTGTTTTCTTTGAAGAATATGTGTGAGAAATGCTTAGAGAAACAGAGAGATTTGTATGTTGCATTTGTGGATCTGGAGAAGGTGAAGTGTATTAGATACCTGGGAGTGGACATGGCATCGAATGGAATCATGGAGGCAGAAGTAAGTCCTAGGATGGCTGAAAGGGTGCAGGTTCTTTGAGCATTGAAGAATGTGTGGAAAGAGAGATAGTTATCTATGGGAAAGCAAGAATGGATACGTTTCATGGTATGTGTAATAGTCCCAACAATGTTTTATGGATATGAAGCATGAATTATAGATAAAGCTGTGCAAAGGATGGTGAATGTGTTGAAAATGAGATGTTTGAGTACTATATGTGGTGTGAGATGGTTTAATCGAAAAAGTAATGAAAGGGTAAGAGGGAAGTGCGGTATAAAACGAGTGTGGTTGAAAGGGCTGAAGAGGGTGCGTTGAAATGGTTTGGACATTTGGAGAGAATGAGTGAGGAAAGGTTGGCAAAGAGGATATGTGCGTCAGAAATGGAGGTAACAAGGAGAACGGGGAAACCAAATAGGAGATGAAAGATTGGAGTGAAAAGGTCTTTGAGCGACCTGGGCCTGAACATATTGGAGGTAAAATGTGTGCACGGGATAGAATAAATTAGAGCGATGTGCTATACGGGTGTCAACGTGTTGTCAGTGGACTAAAACTTGGCATATGAAGCGCCTAGAGTAAACCATGAAAAGACCTGTAGGGCCCGATTGTGGATAGGGAGCTGTGGCTTCGGTACATTACACATGACAGCTAGAGAATGGCTGTGAGCCAATGTGGCCTTTCTTCGTCTGTTCCTGGCATTACCTCGCTAACATGGGAAACGGCCATTTAGTGTGAAATATTAAGTAGGAAGTAAGTATTACCACCCTAACTCCAACATATGTCATGATGGAGGTGGTGGTGGTATTGAACATGGCTTAGAAAAGAGAGAGTCCAGGTCTTGGGTGAGGAGGAAATCTTCAAGATGTGTCAATCGGTTGATGTTTGTACAGGATTGTTTACCAAAAAAAGAAAAAAGTAATCTCCAAATGCTTAAAGACATTGCTTCGGAGAATTGTTTATGAGACAAGCAACAATGTATGGCGCAATCTTGTCTCGTTCTCTCGCATATACGTAATGTGAAATATTAACTATTGACAATATCCTTTGACATCAAACTATCGGGATTTGCTTCTCATCCTGCTATTCTGAATTTAGTCGACTTCCTTCCTTTTCACCTATACTTTTGTTTTTCTCTTAGTTGCTTTCTCAGCAGTACCGCTGAACCATAGACGATAAGAATCGTTTTTTACGACGCTCTTAAAACCCTTCCTCTCGGCGGATATAGGTTGGAGAAAGCGACTGGGTTAGATGAGGGAGGAGTTGTTGTATCCTTCCTTGTTTTGTAAGTTTTCTATATCATGTCTTGGATCCACCACAAGGGTTCAGTGAGTCACCCAGTTTCCTTTAGATATCGATTATGAGACGTACGTGATGAAGTGAGAATGATCGCTCGGTTTGCTCTGGATAGGACTGTTGAAATACCATAATCACACTCAAAGACTCGGGGTCGACAGCAATCAGCTCATAAGCGAGTAGTGAAGGACATTACCGGAGCCATCGTCTTAGTATAATGGATTATATTTGGGCTGTGCGTAGTTGTGATGTTTTTCTTAAAGCTTTCCGTTTCCTGTCTGATGATTATTTCAAGTTGTTTTCAGTTGTTCTTTTCGATAACTATGTCAGTATTTAGTTCTTATTCTTTTCACGGTCGGTTTTTGATTTTTCTCTCGCATCTCGTGTTTGAGCATTTCACCTCGGAGAGTATGGGTGTGTGTGTGTGTGTGTGTGTGTATGTGTGTGTGTGTGTGTGTGTGTCTGTGTTGAGCCAAGTGGAGTGGCTGGGTCTTAAATCTCCATAGAGGAAGGTGATGGGCATGCTGGCATGGTTCTACAGCTGGGGAGTGTATCTGGGCGTTAAGGTATGTAGAGGGGAAGGTGTGTACATGTTGATTATGCTGTTGCTGAAAAGATTTAATTTTACACATTGTATTTCTAAGATGTTGTCGTTGTTTGAAAGCTGAATTGTAGTGTCACTGGTGTTGGAGAATGGTATGGCCTAATGTTATGAGTCTTTCTCTCCTCGTCCTTATCTGTCGTTTCTTATAGTTGTGTTGTTGCGTAAAAGGAGGGAGGGTAGATCTGGGTGTGAGCATCAGGTTTCTTGGATGAGGGTTATGTGGACGTTCTCTTTTCTGAGTTGGTTGAGTGCCATTGGCTCCACGCCAGTTGCATCAGGAACAAACAAACGTTGCAAGACGTTCATTTTGTCATTATAGTTTTGTGAAGGAGAATGTGAAGAATGTTTATGGAGAGTGAGTGTGCTTCCTGTGTTGTCATTTCTTGGTCGTGTTTGCTGGAGATGAGAGGGACTGTGATCCGGCTTTGGGATTTACTCTCTGAGTGGTTTCCAATGATCTGAATAGTCTCTAGTGAATGTGCAGTGGAGAATGATACCACTGAGTGCAGTTGAAGCATCTGATGAAGCAGTGCATTTTGGTGATGAACATTAGGGGTTACTGTGGGCTGAGGTGTATTGGCGGTCCAGGGTCAGGTTTAATGTCACCGGCTTGCATTGGTACATGAGAGATGATGACCGAGCCATGTGTGGCTGGGGGCGACGAAAATGGATGAAGGCAGCAAGTATGAATATGTACATGTGTATATATATGTATATGTATGTATACGTTGAAATATATATGTACGTGTATAGGAGTTTACGTATATATATATATATATATATATATATATATATATATATATATATATATATATATATATATATATATATATATTTATATATATATGTGTGTGTGTATGTGGCTGATTGAGCCATTCTTTGTGTTTCCTTGCGCTACCTCGCTGACGTGGGAAACAGCTGTTAAGTATGATAAAGAACGAAAAGAAATATAATGATTATGATATGTCCCGCTCTCTCTTAGAAACGATATCCACCGACTGCATGCAACAGATGACGGAATAAGCACATAGAGAAACTGAACTGGGTTTAAAAGTCTGCATGAGTTGGATTTCGCTGCATCGGCTAAAAGAGAAATTTGCTATTGGGCAAAACTCCGGGAAAATCAGGCTCGCTTGAGACGTTCTGCTGAGGTGGCAGTTGTTGGTGAGGCGAGAGGTAATTGATCAGGTTTTCGACATTTAATGGTCTGCTATTTGTTCTGTACTGACGAAGGTAGTGGAAATCAAATTTGACTTCAACCAGGAGGGTCTCTGTTGCGTGGGTAATAATACCTGATTACCGTTGTGATCCGTTGGATGGTGAAGGATGACTGTTGTCAGCTGTTGTCTCTGGCACTACACTTGGCTAACGCAGTTTTGCTACAGCTGTTTAGCTGTTATAAATCTACATTGAGACTATTTCTACTTTTTTTTTTTTTACTGGTTTCTACAAAGCTGATATTCGATGCTATTCTGTGACAGTGAATATAAAACATGAGTTATATTTCTCCCGCTATTTTCGGTGCCGCTTACGAGTCTCTGTTGGCAAATGAAAGCAGGGAAGCAGGGAGTAGTCTGGGTTTATACACAGCAAACTGAGCAGCTGTTGTTCATAGCTTAGAGTATTGATCAGTACCTAAATCACTGAGCTGTAATCTTATCGTAATACTCCTCTGTCACTGTATTCTACATTTAACTCGTTAATGTTAACTGTGCATTGCCGGATGTATATATATATATATATATATATATATATATATATATATATATATATATATATATATATATATATATATATAATTTATATATTTATCATATTTGATATATCGTCATTTCTTGCATCAGCGAGATAGCGCTGGGAACAAACGAAGAAATGACCTACCCTCAGTTTCACTCTCCATCTTTCGTGTATAATGGACCTAAATCAGAATCCTTTATCCACAATTGGGCTTAACAATTTCCGGCAGCTTCATATGCCCTGGTTCCCTTTTATCGCATCTCCCCAATTCGCTCTATGCCTTGCACTCTCCTGAATATTCAGGCCCCAAACCTTCAAAGTATCTTTTTCACCATCAATCCACATTCTCCTTGTTTCCCCCCATTTCCTATTTCTTTTCACTTTTGAAATAAATACTTTTTTTTTTTTTTTGTTAACCGAGACGGCACGGGCAATCTTATTAAGTCCATCTTATTTACGTTTCATATATATATATATATATATATATATATATATATATATATATATATATATATATATATATATATATAATGTATTTATTATATATTCAATATACTTAATCGCCGTCTCCCGCCTTAGCGAGGTAGCGCAAGGAAACAGACGAAAGAATGGCTCATCCCACCCACATACACATGTATATGCATAAACGCCCACACACGCATATATACATACCTATACATTTCAGCGTATACATACATATACATACACAGACATGTACATATATACACATGTATATAGTCATACTTGCTGCCTTCATCCAATCTAGTTGCCACCCCGCTACACATGAAGTAGCATCCCCCCTAAGAGATTTGGGGTGGGTGGGATGCTATTTCATGTGTGGCATACCGGGGTCGACGTCCTCTCAGTGGACTGAACTAGGGTATGTGAAACGTCTAGGGTAAGCCATGGAAAGTTTTGTGGGGCCTGGATGTGGAAAGGGAGCTGTGGTTTCGGTGCATTACACATGATAGCTAGAGACTGAGTGTGAACGAATGTGGCCTTTTTTGTCTGTTTTCCTGGCGCTACCTCGTTAAAGCAAGGGGGTAGCGATGCTGTTTCCTGTGAGGTGGAGTAGCGCGAGGAATGGATGAAGGCAAGTAAGTATGAATATGTACCTGTGTGTATATGTCTGTGTATGTGTATGGATGTGTATGTGTATGTCTGCCTCTGGGTGTCTGCGCTGGGTCTTATAAACCATTCCTGATGATATTTTCTTATGAAGTTAAGCTTCAATTTCCGCAGAAATGAAGTCGACATTCTCTACAGTTCAATACAATTCATTTCTTTTACTATGGGATCTAAATGAGCTTTAAGACAGGATGTATATAGCGTTAGTGAGATAGCTTTGGTCAGTGCATTCAGTTCCATGTGCGGTGTCAGGTTAGAAAAAGAAAAGTCATAAAACCCACAGTATTTAAGTACACTCTACTTCTTAAATCTGTGTACCTAATTCTATATAGCTATCCTATTTATATGAGTGAAAAACATGTCGGCTTATCTCTAAGAATGGTGGAGGCTTGTCCGGTCTGCTGGTGGTACCGTTTGAAGAAAATAACATCATTGAAATATAAGCCCATAATTCCAGGTGTCCGTCTCGTAAAATCATTTTACATTCTATCATTTATGTCCAGGACGACCAATGATGCGGAGATATCGGGGAAATGTATTTCTCAGCCGTATCTTTTGGCGCTAACTTTGTGATAAGCAGAATCTGCTTGAAGTCTTGAATATAGCGTAAGCTGAAAGATAACCTTCGGGAAGGACAGAGGTAACTTTCTGGACAGCTGAAGTCTTCCAAGTTCAGACAGAAAACTCGGGAGTATTTTTCACGGTTGAGGAAAGAGAAGGCTGGTGCTTGGATGTGTCTGTCGACGTATTGGGGTACTCCGGGGGAAAATAAGGTGGGTGAGTGAGGGATGTTGGTGCAGTGAGGGAGGATGGTGCATTGAGGGAGGATGGTACAGTGAGGGAGAGTGGTGTAATGAGGGAGGATGGTGTAATGAGGAAGAGTGGTGCAGTGAGGGAAGATGGTACAGTGAGGGAGGATGGTGCAGTGAGGGAGGATGGTGCAGTGAGGGATGTTGGTGCAGTGAGGGAGGATGGTGCATTGAGGGAGGATGGTACAGTGAGGGAGAGTGGTGTAAAGAGGGAGGATGGTATGATGAGGAAGAGTGGTGCAGTGAGGGAAGATGGTACAGTGAAGGAGGATGGTGCAGTGAGGGAGGATGGTACAGTGAGGGAGAGTGGTGTAATGAGGGAGGATGGTGCAAAGAGGAAGGATAGTACAGTGAGGGAAGATGGTACAGTGAAGGAGGATGGTACAGTGAGGGAGGATGGTACATTGAGGGAGGATGGTGCAGTGAGGGAGGATGGTACATTGAGGGAGGATGGTGCAGTCAGGGAGGATGGTGTAATAAGGGAGAATGGTGTAGTAAGGGAGGATGACATGCGCAATTGTATGAGAAAATAAGTTTGGGTCGGATTAGTTTGTATAAGAAATTTGAGGTTTTTTCCTATTTTTGATAACCAGATGTATTCAGGGATAAACTGGCAGAGAGAGAGAGAGAGAGAGAGAGAGAGAGAGAGAGAGAGAGAGAGAGAGAGAGAGAGAGAGAGAGAGGAAATGAATTTTGAAAGTCCACCACACGAGAAGCGAGCGTGACACGAGAAGCGAGCGTGATCCACCAGCTTGGCTCTGATCGCTACGTTAAGTAGTACATCCCTTAAACAGCTCCGCTTTCTCCCGTAGATGACCAGGATTTGCCACCGATTCTTTCACGAATATGATAACGTGAAAAACAGAAAATAAAAACAGTCTATCACCACTAAAAAAGAGAGGAATTATTTGGCCAGCTGGTGATTTAATTTGAACTCTTAATATCAATTTGTGAAGGATTAAACTATGCAAATATATCCTTACAGTAAAGCAGTGTGCTGGTGTATAGTGAATGAACTTCAAGGTGGGTTAGATTTAAACATGATCCTTAACTCTTTAAGTTTGTGAGAGAGAAACTCCCAGTTCATTCCACTGATAACTGAAAATTTATAACAAAAAATATACATAGAAGGAACTGTTACTAAAAATGTTTTTAGATTTATCAGGACTGCTAGGACAAGGGACTATGTAACTTTGCAGAGGTGTAGCACCTTAATCCTACTAGAATGTCTGCTTGGGAATCCATTAAGGGAGTCTTGTAGCCATAAGGGAGCAATAAACAAATAGGATGCACTACTTAATAGTCCCGGGAAACCTGGATAGGCTTAACAAGCCAATGGTCGATACATCACACTCAGGGAACACAAACAGAGCCGCGAAATAGGATGATTAATCAAATACCCAACTGGCGTGGAAGTTGTATGTGCATCTGGATCACGGAACAGCTGCTGTACCATTAGAATGGCTGCAGGCAACGTGTCAGGAACGAGAGGAAAAGCAAAAGAACTGACAGAAATGATGAGAGAATGGAACTTAGACACTCTGACTTTGTAAGATAAAAACCAAGAAAGAAGGGAAAGGAACATTACAAAAAGAATATAAGTTCGTTTACAAATTTGCTGATTCTGGCCAGCATGGGGGGTTTAATACTAACGTCACAGATGGTTGAAATAGTTGGTAATTTAAACTACAGAAATGAGTGAAGAAGTACCCTATCAGTAGATTCAAGATCTGTAAAGTTGAGCCTTATACACGTGATACTTCTCGACAAAGGGGGACCTGCCAGCAAGAATGAAGAATAAGAGTTCTTTAATACTCTGCAAGAAGTCAATGAAAGTGGACAATGTACAGACAAATCAGAGACAATACATGCAAACTGTCAGTATGACTAAAGAGGAGTAGATTATGTAAGTCGTGGACTTGAAGCTAAATATCTATCAAGCCTATTCTTAAACGTATCTATGGTACAGCTTTCAACCACTCTGATTAGCAATCGTTCCATGTGTTAAAAATCCTGTTTTTAAAAAAGTACTTCGCCTCATTCGAGGTAAAGCGTTTACCCGCGAGTATGTATGCATTACTATGATTGAAATCAGAAGAACCAAGCCTCAAGTAGCTTGATAGATTAAGGTAATCTAAGCATTTGATATTGGCCTCTTAACCTCTTTTCTGAGCTAAATTTTTTCGTGTTGTTTAGTCGGCTGCCTTCGGATTTGCCTCTCAGGCCTGTAATTATCTTGGTAGCTTGGTAGCTGTACACTCTTCTTTCTGTCTATGTCTTTTCTCAGGTACGGTGACCAAGACAGTATTGTATTCAAGGCGGGAACGCACCTATGAATCGCAGAGTGTAAGGATGATTGCCCTTGAATTATGAAATTCGAAGGCTCCTAACTATGAATTCAGGAATTTTGCTCGTTCTCTTCACTGCTTCTGTACATTGCTTACTTAGTTTTAGGTCACGAGAGATTATTAATACGAGAGCTACACTGATAAGCTGAGGTCTGTAGATTTGTCCACTATAGAGGTGAGGAGATCGACACCCTAAGTAAAGCCTTCAGATTTTTTTAAGTCAGTTGATCACGTCGACAGTGGACATTTCTTTGGTAGATGCAGCACCAGAGTTACCAGAGGCCGCAACACGAAGCTGGGCAAGAAGTTGGGTAAAAATGAATGTATAAATGTACTTCTTCAGTGTAAGAGTGGTAAATGGGAGGGCATAGGAAGAACAAATAACAGGAGACCCTAATGGTCCATGACGAGGTCATATGAAAACAGAGGGCATTCCTCCACTCACTTCCACCACCGCTTGAACTGCCGGCAGGAGTGGATAAGAAAATGTAGTTTTCGGGGGAAAACATACTGCCATTGAAAATTTTATAGGGAAGTGTGAGCAGTTAAGCTCTCTCATAACCAGTTTAACAAGCACTACGCTAGGGCTGGTCTCTGAAAAAACATATATAAAGATATTTTATGAAAGGAGGGCTCTTAAGGGGAAACGTATATCACAAAAGTAATTTTTTTTCTGGCCTGTATTTGAAGGTATCTATATTTTTAGCATTTACTACACCTGGAGGAAGTTAGTCCCAGTGTTTTACTGCTGAGCTAGAGGCAATCTTTTGCCTCACGTTGCTCTTGCTTCTCCTACATTTTATCAACATATAGTTCTGTTTAGACATTGAATCTGGCAAATGGTGGGAAGAGACTGGAGATTAGAGAGGATAGAAAAGTCTTCTTGATGGCATGGAAAAATTTAGAGATAGTCCACACGAACTCTGGTAATGTTAGTCATTGTAAGGATGTATTTTTTTTTGCACTTATACGTGAGGGCAGAGAGTGCTTGCACCTGCAGATAATTGCAAGACTTACCAATAAGGAAAGAACCTCGGGATGTAATGTGTAAGCCGAGTGATAAGAGATGCTTAGCGTCATGCACGTACGAGAAAGTGTACGTGTGGGATTGTACTGAACGGGACGGGCCAAAGAGTTTTGAACTTGGGTATAGACAGGCTGTGAGGACCTACGGTGGGGAGAAAGAAATTGTGATGATGAGAATCAGGAAAAGACAGCATCTCAAACTACTGTTTATCTTCACAAGATGGAGTCGTTATAAGTGTCAGTTCGAAGTATGATACTTGAGTATTGATATTTGAAAAGTATGTCAAGATCTTTAGCGTATAAGTATATAAAAGATATAAAAACAAAATAATCTGAAAGAGTAGAGTTCGTTAGGCCTCAGGGGAGATGAATGAACGTGTATGATTTGATAAATGAATGATATGTGTGTAGTCTCTATACTGGATCTGTAAACAGGGGAGGGATTCATAACGATATTATTTTGATACATTATAAACGGACACCGGCATATATATATATATATATATATATATATATATATATATATATACGAATAAAGTGCATATGAACGCGCACCTTCATAGAACATACAAACCTCCAACAGCCAGGATCGAACCCGGGACCCCTGTTCGATATATATGTATATATATATATATATATATATATATATATATATATATATATATATATATATATATATATATATATATGAATATATATATATCTTGGAAAACCAGAGGCGTTGGTTTCTAAGGGTATTTCTGCGAATTTAGTCCATATTAAACGAGATTGTGTTCTAGGGATGTGAAGGGTAACAAATGAATATAGAAATATAGATGTTTCATAAATCCTCTTACATACTGATACAAAATTCATATATTTTTCAACGTTATTGTGAAAAAAGATAGAACTTCTTACCAGTGAACAGGTAAATCTTCACACACGTGTTATAGGGCAGTGAGGATTGATTTGGCTTAAACTGTGTATGCATAAACTTGAGGTAAATGACTTTCATTTACGTTGCGCACCACTTCATCATGAAAAACAGTTCTCCTCCGTACTAATAATTACGTGGAATATTACCTACTTATACGAAATTACATAATCTGACAAAATGAGCCCTTAGGAAATGTCAGATTAATGAGAGTCCAAAAGCAGCACCTGAAAAATGAAAAATAATCCCCTTTACGAAAACGGTCTTAAGGCATGTGGTTCCGACAGCTCTGGGCTATTTTAAGACCAGCGTAAATATTTTTGGCCTGCAGGTGATTAAATTGCGGTTAACACGATCCCTCCTCTTAGCTGATAGGAAAAATGAAAACGTTTCCAAAAGCTGAGCCAGGGCTCGTGTTTAGATCTAGAGGCCTTTCGAAGAGGCCAGATATTAACACGCGCACACAAACACACACACACACACACACACACACACACACACACACACACACACACACACACACACACACACAGAGGAGAGCGTCTACTTCCAGTGAATTCAATTGTGAGTGAGATTATATATAGGATAGCTGTAATAGTTAACTACTGGTGAGAGTTTCTCGAGGTTCCTTTATCGGAGCGTTTTCACCAATGGTAAGCATTATGATACAAGCGTATTCTCCCACCAGTGAACTAGCTAACTGGCCTCAGGGGAGATGAATGAGAATCTTCTCGTTTTAAAAGGACAGAGATGAGGTTGCCGAGTGTATACACCATGCATGACAGTGATAGATACAAGCACCAGCATGATCTTAAATATGTCACACCTGTCACCGGGACTTCCTCCCACCCCATCATCTACCGACCGACGTCCGTCACCACATTCGCCTTGTACCAACTGCTGCTCATACAGACAGGTGCAGCAGCAGTCCTGTACCTACTACTGTGAATGTCATAAAGATTCTATGAACACGTTCACAACTACGCAAAGCAAACATCTTCCCTTCCTCACTCGGTTCCCTCATAACTAGCTTCTCTCTCGCCGATCTATCTCTGTAGTTGTTGATGGATCAGCTTCCCGCCGTTTTTACCCCTCAAAAGCGATCCCTCGAGGTTTTTTCCTGTTCGACTTATAAATTCTTCCAGGCTATCTTCAAAACTTGAGCCACTTGCCCTGCGTTGCAGTGTTGGCTCACTTTTTCTCTTTTACTTTGGTTTTTGCTTCTGAGAGATGGTTCCTTGTGTGTCCCTACCATTAGCTAGACCACGCTATACTAAGCATACTGCTGCGTCACACGAATGCTGTGTGGCCGTTGGCAACTCAAGGGTGGGCCGCTTTGATAACTATGTCTGTCCCGACACATCGAAGCCTTGAAACTCTCCCTCTTCTCATGTTATTTCCTATGAACTACGTATTATAGTACTGTAACTCAGCTAACGCTCGCCTTTAATATTCAGCGCTAAATACATAATGCATGTTAACCTACTGCAATTAAATCAGTGTGAAATTTTTCATAGCACTTTTAAATGCATAATGTATAAACCATAGAGTTTGCCATGTAAAGCGTCCTGTACTATATACATGTACCTCACCCATATGCTTAACCAAAATGTAGAAGTATCCAGCCCCATCTTGATCCTAAGCACTTTTATGATTAATGAACTGCTACAATTATGCCGCCACCTCCTACCTTCCCCTCAGTTTCATAATATCTCAACTGTATTTTCAGCTAAATGGCTGCGTGAATTCAGCAAACCGTGATTTATTGATGTACTGACACACACACACACACACACACACACACACACACACACACACACACACACACACACACACACACACGAGGCTCCGTGATGCACTGGTTCGCTTTATTAACCTTAAGTCAGGTCGGGCCCCAATCAATTCGAAATCTTGGCGCGGCCGTAGGCCCACATCTGACTCAGGTGTTCATCCTGCCCTCGGAGCTTATCTCAGTGGGGACCTGGCTTAGGCTTGTGTGTGTGTGTGTGTGTGTGTGTGTGTGTGTGTGTGAGTGTGTGTGTGTGTGTGTGTGTGTGTGTGTGTGTGTGTATGTGTGTGTGTGTGTGTGTGTGTGTGTGTGTGTACGTGGTACATATTAACGAGGGTTAGGGACGGAACAACACGAGTAACACACAGACAGCAATCACACACACACACACACACACACGCACACACACACACACACTAGAGCAAGAACGCTAGACAAGACATATTTCCCCTGAGTCACAGCTGGCTCAGAGTTGGAAGTTTAGCGTGGACGGAGCTAGGCAAGACCCGTGTGCGAAGGATGCCTCATCTGGTCTCTCAGTAATCATAGCCAGCTCCTGATCAACATTGCTGGCTGCTGCTGCTGCTGAAAAAATTAAGCACAGCAAACTGAGAAATGGAAGGAAAACCTTATCATATTGCACGAGAGGCGGGAAAAATGTTTTGCATTGGGAAGGCACAGCAGTAGCGCGATATGTTTTGATATCGCCAGCTCTTCATTTTCAAAGATGCATCTCTGGGTTAGTGTTGTATGGTGTGTTAACTTTACGTTGGGTAAGGTCATAAAGAGAGGCTTATTTATGATAAATGTATCTGCTGTGCTGTGTTATATATATATATATATATATATATATATATATATATATATATATATATATATATATATATATATATATATATATAGCGCCAGGAAGCAGACGAAGAATGGCCCATCCATTCATATACACATATATATACATAAACGCCCATATATGCACACATACATACATACACATACGCAGAACCTATGCGCTCGACCCCTGCGACCTGTCAATGTGTCACGGTCAGCAACGATGACCGCTACACTACAGAGGTCCATATATATATATATATATATATATATATATGTATATATATATATATATATATATATATATATATATATATATATATATATATATATTTATATATATATATATATATTATTTTTATCATACTTTGTCGCTGTCTCCCGCGTTAGCGAGGTAGCGCAAGGAAACAGACGAAAGAATGGCCCAACCCGCCCACATACACATGTATATACATACACGTCCACACACGCACATATACATACCTATACATCTCAACGTATACATATATATACACACACAGACATATACATATATACACTTGTACATAATTGGTACTGTCTGCCCTTATCCATTTCCGTCGCCACCCCGCCACACATGAAATAACAACCCCCTTCCCCCGCATGTGCGCGAGGTAACGCAAGGAAAAGACAACAAAGGCCACATTCGTTCACACTCAGTCTCTAGCTGTCATGTATAATGCACCGAAACCACAGCTCCCTTTCCACATTCAGGCCCCACAAAACTTTCCATGGTTTTCTTCAGACGCTTTACATGCCTTGGTTCAGTCCATTGACAGCACGTCGACTCCGGCATACCACATCGTTCCAATTCACTGTATTCCTTGCACGCCTTTCACCCTCCTGCATGTTCAGGCCCCGATCACTCAAAATCTTTTTCACTCCATCTTTCCATCTCCACTTTGGTCTCCCATTTCTCGTTCCCTCCACCTCTGACACATATGTCCTCTTTGTTAATTTTTCCTCACTCATTCTCTCCATGTGACCAAACCACTTCAAAACACCCTCTTCTGCTCTCTCAACCACACTCTTTTTATTACCACACATCTCTCTTACCCTTTCATTACTTACTCAAACCACCTCACACCACATATTGTCCTCAAACATCTCATTTCCAGCACATCCACCCTCCTCCGCAGAACTCTATCTATAGCCTACTCCTCGCAGCCATATAACATTGTTGTAACCATTATTCCTTCAAACATACCCATTTTTGCTTTCCAAGATAACGTTCTCGACTTCCACAAATTCTTCAACGCTCCCAGAACTTTCGCACCCTCCCCCACCCTATGATTCACTTCCGCTTCCATGGTTCCATCCGCTGCCAAATCCACTCCCAGGTATCTAAAACACTTCGCTTCCTCCAGTTTTTCTCCATTCAAACTTACCTCCCAATTGACTTGTCCCTCAACCCTACTGTACCTAGTAACCTTGCTCTTATTCACATTTGCTTAGCTTTCTTCTTTCACACACTTTACCAAACTCAGTCACCAGCTTCTGCAGTTTCTCACCCGAATCAGCCCCTATCGCTGTATCATCAGCAAACAACAACTGACTTCCGAAACTCTCTCATCCACAACAGACTGCATACTTGCCCCTCTTTCCAAAACTCTTGCATTCTTCTCTCTAACAACCCAATCCACAAACAATTTAACAACCATGGAGACATCACGCATCCCTGCCGCAAACGAACATTCACTGAGAACCAGTCACTTTCCTCTCTTCCTTCACGTACACATACCTTACATCCTCGATAAAAATTTTCACTGCTTCTGACAGCTTGCCTCCCACACCATATATTCTTAATACCTTCCAAAGAGGATCTCTATCAACTCTATCATGTGCCTTCTGCAGATCCACACAAATACATTTGCTTTTCAAAGTATTTCTCACATGTATTCTTCAAAGCAAACACCTGATCCACACATCCTCTACCACTTCTGAAACCACGCTGCTCTTCCCCAATCTGATGCTCTGTACATGCCTTCACCCTCTCAATCAATACCCTCCCATATAAGTTCCCAGGAATACTCAATAAACTTATACCTCTGTAATTTGAACATTCACTTTTAGATGATGTTGCCGACTCTACCTACAAATGACCACAACACGAGCAAGAAAAGGAAGTCACATTTGGAAGAAGGTGAACACAGTCTCCGTCCAGATGCCTCTCGCTTCGAAGGAAGCTCTCCGTTCCCAGGTGTTCGTATAGTTAACTTGGCTTCCACTTCTGTTTACAAAATTCCCAGACATTAATCAAGGGACAAACTTTTGCCCACATCCCTCTCGCGCCCGTAGCTAACGACGGCGACCAACTTTGAAAAGAGCAATGTCAAACTTTGGCCAATTTCGATAACACACCTGTCGCCTGTGCTAATAATATGACCCGGAATGCTCCTCTCTCATTAGCTTAATGATTTGTAATTATAAGTTTGTACGTAATCCCATTAACTATAGCGTGGCCTAGATCGAAGAAGGATCAAGCGAGCTAACGAGGCCTTAAACCACATGGCAGACACACACACACACACACACACACACACACACACACACACACACACACACACACACACACACTCACACACACACACTCTCACTCACTCACTCACACACTCACACTCACTCACACACTCACACACACACACACACACACACACACACACACACACACACACACACAGTATCATATTCCTTTCACAATCAGTGACATACACACGCAAACACTTACACCATCGTCACCATTATCCCACATGAGGGAGGTAGTGCCAGGAACGATTGAAGAAATTGCCTCATTCGCTCATATCCACATTTTATCTGAAATCAGACGAACTCCTCTCCCCATCCGCAACAAGGACTCATAGACCTTTCCGTGGTTCATATTCCCTGGTTCATCCCTTAAAATCACGTCTTTCTTCTGTACCACATTGCTTCGGTTTGGTTTATCCCTTGCACACCTTACACCCTCCTGCATGTTCAAACCCCAAACATTAAAAGCATCTTTTACTCCATTCCTCTTCTTACTTTTTAGTGTCCCTATTTTCCTTTTTCCACTTCTGACATATATACCCTCTTAATCATCCTCTCTTGACTTTCCATATTTCCAGACCATTTCGGCACACCCTCTTCTCCTCTCTCATGCACATACATCTTACTATCATACACCTACCCAGACACTTCATTTCCAACATTCTCACCTTTTTTACATTCTTGCCTCAGGCCCACGCCTCGCATCCATAAAGCACTAATAGGATTACTGCATCATTAGACATACTTGAAAACTGTGGACTCTCCACACATTTTTTTCGGTGTCACTCAGGATATATTCCCTCTTACGCATCCTATAGCCCATTCACCTTCCATGGTTCCATTCACTGCCATATCCACTTTTAGGTACCAAAAACATCCCACTTCCTCCAAGTTCTCTTCATTCATACTCATACTCGAAATAACACGTGCCTCTTCACTTCTAAACCTTATAAGGTTCTTTGTCTTCATATTTACTTTCAACTCCTATCTTTTCAAACACTCTCCCAAACTCAGACACCGGCTTCTGCGGTTTCTTACTCGAATCTGCCACCAGCGCCATGTCATCAGCGAACAGCAAATGGCTCAACCACTAACCCGGACCCATATTCCCCAAAAAAGAAAAAAAAAATACTGCATACCTGCTCCCCTCTTCAAGATCCTTTGCACTCATTTCCCTAACCACCTCGTCCTTAAACAGATCAAATAGCCTTGGTAACATCACACATCCCCCTCACATATATCACATACGCCACTTTATATAAATTCATATATTCATATGTATATATATATATATATATATATATATATATATATATATATATATATATATATATATATATATATATATATATTTTTTTTTTTTTTTTTTTTTTTTTTTTTTTTGCTTTGTCGCTGTCTCCCGCGTTTGCGAGGTAGCGCAAGGAAACAGACGAAAGAAATGGCCCAACCCACCCCCATACACATGTATATACATACGTCCACACACGCAAATATACATACCTACACAGCTTTCCATGGTTTACCCCAGACGCTTCACATGCCTTGATTCAATCCACTGACAGCACGTCAACCCCGGTATACCACATCGCTCCAATTCACTCTATTCCTTGCCCTCCTTTCACCCTCCTGCATGTTCAGGCCCCGATCACACAAAATCTTTTTCCCTCCATCTTTCCACCTCCAATTTGGTCTCCCTCTTCTCCTCGTTCCCTCCACCTCCGACACATATATTCTCTTGGTCAATCTTTCCTCACTCATTCTCTCCATGTGCCCGAACCATTTCAAAACACCCTCTTCTGCTCTCTCAACCACGCTCTTTTTATTTCCACACATCTCTCTTACCCTTACGTTACTTACTCGATCAAACCACCTCACACCACACATTGTCCTCAAACATCTCATTTCCAGCACATCCATCCTCCTGCGCACAACTCTATCCATAGCCCACGCCTCGCAACCATACAACATTGTTGGAACCACTATTCCTTCAAACATACCCATTTTTGCTTTCCGAGATAATGTTCTCGACTTCCACACATTCTTCAAGGCTTCCAGACTTTTCGCCCCCTCCCCCACCCTATGATCCACTTCCGCTTCCATGGTTCCATCCGCTGCCAGATCCACTCCCAGATATCTAAAACACTTCACTTCCTCCAGTTTTTCTCCATTCAAACTCACCTCCCAATTGACTTGACCCTCAACCCTACTGTACCTAATAACCTTGCTCTTATTCACATTTACTCTTAACTTTCTTCTTTCACACACTTTACCAAACTCAGTCACCAGCTTCTGCAGTTTCTCACATGAATCAGCCACCAGCGCTGTATCATCAGCGAACAACAACAGACTCACTTCCCAAGCTCTCTCATCCCCAACAGACTTCATACTTGCCCCTCTTTCCAAAACTCTTGCATTCACCTCCCTAACAACTCCATCCATAAACAAAATAAACAACCATGGAGACATCACACACCCCTGCCGCAAACCTACATTTACTGAGAACCAATCACTTTCATCTCTTCCTACACGTACACATGCCTTACAATCCTCGATAAAAATTTTCACTGCTTCTGACAGCTTGCCTCCCACACCATATATTCTTAATACCTTCCAAAGAGGATCTCTATCAACTCTATCATGTGCCTTCTGCAGATCCACACAAATACATTTGCTTTTTCAAGTATTTCTCACATGTATTCTTCAAAGCAAACACCTGATCCACACATCCTCTACCACTTCTGAAACCACGCTGCTCTTCCCCAATCTGATGCTCTGTACATGCCTTCACCCTCTCAATCAATACCCTCCCATATAAGTTCCCCAGGAATACTCAATAAACTATATAACCTCTGTAATTTGAACATTCACTTTTAGATGATGTTCCGACTCTACCTACAAATGACCACAACACGAGCAAGAAAAGGAAGTCACATTTGGAAGAAGGTGAACACAGTCTCCGTCCAGATGCCTCTCGCTTCGAAGGAAGCTCTCCGTTCCCAGGTGTTCGTATAGTTAACTTGGCTTCCACTTCTGTTTACAAAATTCCCAGACATTAATCAAGGGACAAACTTTTGCCCACATCCCTCTCGCGCACGTAGCTAACGACGGCGAACCAACTTTGAAAAGAGCAATTGTCAAACTTTGGCCAATTTCGATAACACACCTGTCGCCTGTGCTAATAATATGACCCGGAATGCTCCTCTCTCATTAGCTTAATGATTTGTAATTATAAGTTTGTACGTAATCCCATTAACTATAGCGTGGCCTAGATCGAAGAAGGATCAAGCGAGCTAACGAGGCCTTAAACCACATGGCAGACACACACACACACACACACACACACACACACAAAACACACACACACACACACACACACACACACACTCACACACACACACTCTCACTCACTCACTCACACACTCACACTCACTCACACACTCACACACACACACACACACACACACACACAACACACACACACACACACACAGTATCATATTCCTTTCACAATCAGTGACATACACACGCAAACACTTACACCATCGTCACCATTATCCCACATGAGGGAGGTAGTGCCAGGAACGATTGAAGAAATTGCCTCATTCGCTCATATCCACATTTTTATCTGAAATCAGACGAACTCCTCTCCCCATCCGCAACAAGACTCATAGACTTCCGTGGTTCATATTCCTGGTTCATCCCTTAAAATCACGTCTTTCTTCTGTACCACATTGCTTCGGTTTGGTTTATCCCTTGCACACCTTACACCCTCCTGCATGTTCAAACCCCAAACATTAAAAGCATCTTTTACTCCATTCCTCTTCTTACTTTTTAGTGTCCCTATTTTCCTTTTTCCACTTCTGACATATATACCCTCTTAATCATCCTCTCTTGACTTTCCATATTTCCAGACCATTTCGGCACACCCTCTTCTCCTCTCTCATGCACATACATCTTACTATCATACACCTACCCAGACACTTCATTTCCAACATTCTCACCTTTTTTTACATTCTTGCCTCAGGCCCACGCCTCGCATCCATAAAGCACTAATGAGGATTACTGCATCATTAGACATACTTGAAAACTGTGGACTCTCCACACATTTTTTTCGGTGTCACTCAGGATATATTCCCTCTTACGCATCCTATAGCCCATTCACCTTCCATGGTTCCATTCACTGCCATATCCACTTTTAGGTACCAAAAACATCCCACTTCCTCCAAGTTCTCTTCATTCATACTCATACTCGAAATAACACGTGCCTCTTCACTTCTAAACCTTATAAGGTTCTTTGTCTTCATATTTACTTTCAAACTCCTATCTTTTCAAACACTCTCCAAACTCAGACACCGCTTCTGCGGTTTCTTACTCGAATCTGCCACCAGCGCCATGTCATCAGCGAACAGCAAATGGCTCAACCACTAACCCGGACCCATATTCCCAAAAAAGAAAAAAAATACTGCATACCTGCTCCCCTCTTCAAGATCCTTGCACTCATTTCCCTAACCACCTCGTCCTTAACAGATCAAATAGCCTTGGTAACATCACACATCCCCCTCACATATATCACATACGCCACTTTATATAAATTCATATATTCATATGTATATATATATATATATATATATATATATATATATATATATATATATATATATATATATATATATATATATATATTTTTTTTTTTTTTTTTCTTTTTTTTTTTTTGCTTTGTCGCTGTCTCCGCGTTTGCGAGGTAGCGCAAGGAAACAGACGAAAGAAATGGCCCAACCCACCCCCATACACATGTATATACATACGTCCACACACGCAAATATACATACCTACACAGCTTTCCATGGTTTACCCCAGACGCTTCACATGCCTTGATTCAATCCACTGACAGCACGTCAACCCCGGTATACCACATCGCTCCAATTCACTCTATTCCTTGCCCTCCTTTCACCCTCCTGCATGTTCAGGCCCCGATCACACAAAATCTTTTTCCCTCCATCTTTCCACCTCCAATTTGGTCTCCCTCTTCTCCTCGTTCCCTCCACCTCCGACACATATATTCTCTTGGTCAATCTTTCCTCACTCATTCTCTCCATGTGCCCGAACCATTTCAAAACACCCTCTTCTGCTCTCTCAACCACGCTCTTTTTATTTCCACACATCTCTCTTACCCTTACGTTACTTACTCGATCAAACCACCTCACACCACACATTGTCCTCAAACATCTCATTTCCAGCACATCCATCCTCCTGCGCACAACTCTATCCATAGCCCACGCCTCGCAACCATACAACATTGTTGGAACCACTATTCCTTCAAACATACCCATTTTTGCTTTCCGAGATAATGTTCTCGACTTCCACACATTCTTCAAGGCTTCCAGACTTTTCGCCCCCTCCCCCACCCTATGATCCACTTCCGCTTCCATGGTTCCATCCGCTGCCAGATCCACTCCCAGATATCTAAAACACTTCACTTCCTCCAGTTTTTCTCCATTCAAACTCACCTCCCAATTGACTTGACCCTCAACCCTACTGTACCTAATAACCTTGCTCTTATTCACATTTACTCTTAACTTTCTTCTTTCACACACTTTACCAAACTCAGTCACCAGCTTCTGCAGTTTCTCACATGAATCAGCCACCAGCGCTGTATCATCAGCGAACAACAACAGACTCACTTCCCAAGCTCTCTCATCCCCAACAGACTTCATACTTGCCCCTCTTTCCAAAACTCTTGCATTCACCTCCCTAACAACTCCATCCATAAACAAAATAAACAACCATGGAGACATCACACACCCCTGCCGCAAACCTACATTTACTGAGAACCAATCACTTTCATCTCTTCCTACACGTACACATGCCTTACATCCTCGATAAAAACTTTTCACTGCTTCTAACAACTTGCCTCCCACACCATATATTCTTAATACCTTCCACAGAGCATCTCTATCAACTCTATCATATGCCTTCTCCAGATCCATAAATGCTACATACAAATCCATTTGCTTTTCTAAGTATTTCTCACATACATTCTTCAAAGCAAACACCTGATCCACACATCCTCTACCACTTCTGAAACCACACTGCTCTTCCCCAATCTGATGCTCTGTACATGCCTTCACCCTCTCAATCAATATCCTCCCATATAATTTACCAGGAATACTCAACAAACTTATACCTCTGTAATTTGAGTACTCACTCTTATTCCCTTTGCCTTTGTACAATGGCACTATGCACTCATTCCGCCAATCCTCAGGCACCTCACCATGAATCATACATACATTAAAATAACCTTACCAACCACTCAACAGTACAGTCACCTCCTTTTTTAATAAATTCCACTGCAATACCATCCAAACCTGCTGCCTTGCCGGCTTTCATCTTCCGCAAAGCTTTTACTACCTCTTCTCTGTTTACCAAATCATTTTCCCTAACCCTCTCACTTTGCACACCACCTCGACCGAAACACCCTATATCTGCCACTCTATCATCAAACACATTCAACAAACCTTCAAAATACTCACTCCATCTCCTTCTCACATCACCACTACTTGTTATCACCTCCCCATTTGCGCCCTTCACTGATAGGGGAGAAAAAATACTTCCCACGTGTTCCCTGTGTGTCGTAGCAGGCGACTAAAAGGGAAGGGAGCGGGGGGGCTGGAAATCCTCCCCTCTCTTTTTTTTTCTTTTTTAATTTTCCAAAAGAATGAACAGAGAAGGGTGCCAGATGAGGATATTCCCTCAAAGGCCCAGTCCTCTGTTCTTAAAGCTACCTCGCTAATGCGGGAAATGGCGAATAGTATGACAGAAAAGAAAGATATATATATATATATATATATATATATATATATATATATATATATATATATATATATATATATATATATATATATATATATATCATAACAGTGGATCATTACGTTAGTAGTTAATAACACTTTTATGAATAAGGATCTCTTCTAATGAATATTACATTCGTTTCTCACACAGAGGTTATTTTACTCATCTTGCTATTTAGCGTCATAATTATTTTCTTTAGCTAAAAGATTATCCTTCCGCCATTAATTAAGTAGCGAGTGTGAGCGCATTTCCCCTCTTGTCGGCGGCTAACGGCGACAGCAACCAACTTTGTGAGCGAATAAACCCGAAACTTCAGGTACTTGCCCTAATATATCACCTGTCTCTACTACTTAATTCTAATTGCAAAGCTTGTTAAGTGGTCCGAGAGCTTTCCTTAGCATTATAGACTCATCAACATAATACTCGTTATTAATAAGATAATCCCACGTACCTTAACAGGCGACGAAGTGCAAAAGGCTAGATTTGTCATGGATGTTTATGAAGCAAGTCCTGTAATACCAACCCGAAAAAATTTACGAGCTTCGATAAGGGTATTTAACGAAAGAGCGCGAAGTGTGAGAGGAGAAATTCACCATCTGGCTTCATGTAAGTTTACGTGTATAACTTTCTGATTAAAGCTTTATAAGACGTGAAATATCCCCTTCATATATGAGGATTATGCTACTTTCACTACATGATGCCCTCAAGTAATACACGTGTCTTTAAGAATATTTTCATTGTTACCTCACAGTCGTTGACCACATCTCGCTGTTAGCGACATTACCCAACACCAGCAAAGCAACAGCACCATTCGTGCAAGACACTAAGAGTTGTTTGAGAACGATTACAGTCATTAACCCTGGCATACAACCATTCTCCCGAGCAAGCTGTTATCCTGTATCAACTCACAGGCTTTCAGCAACAGTCATCACAACTCTCACATCCATGACCCTTCATCACGCCATCAGACACTCGCTCACTCTGTTAACGCTACCACACCTCTACCGCCATCGAACCTATCGCCCACGATAAACCATCCATTCTTCCCAAACACCCATCATTCACAGCAACACTACCCATCAGCCAAACTATACACAAATACAGCCAGTGAAATACAGAACCTCGAGCCAACCGCTCACTGCCGACACACCCACCAGCCACGCACATACCAACAAAGCAGTTTGTCCCACACACCACCGCCCCCACAAAACAAACCACCCATACATCTACCTATACAACAATTGGCAATTCACCCCTCACCGGAAAATTACCCATTTATCTACCACCCTCACACAACTGACTATATACTCCACTCTTATATCAACACTCTCATTACCTCCCACAGCTTAGCGCACGCTCATTATCTATTCATCCATCACCTCAGCACCTGGTGTCTACATTAGCCGCCACCACACATTCGTCATCTTCATACTCACCATCCGGTACACTTTCAGACGCAGCCTCTCTCCCTCCTCCAACTCATCATCCACGCATTACCAGCCACACACCACCGTATCACATGCGATATGCTTCACTCCCTTCAGTAGAACCAGTACATCACTAGCACGCACACACACACGCACAAACGCACTGTCCTCCTATATTCACTATACACACACCTGTTTATCACACACCACCGTAAATACGTACGAACACTCGTTTACTACCAGTGTCCAAACATCCACTCACATAAACACACGCACTACCCACACACCTACAACGTTCCATACAAACACCACGATACCCACCACATAAACGCATACACACTCACCGCCCACACACTCCTATCCATATGAGTAGCAGCCGTACACATCACCTGCACACTGACACTTACCACCCTCACACCAGTACCTACACATCACCACCGAGCACATAGTCATTGTTCTGACCCACTCGTACTTCCCCAGACCTTGTGCTCCCGAAACACGTACCATCTTAACACAATCGTTACATAGCCTCCAACTTCACGCCACTCGTAGCATATCAAGCCATGAGCAGCCCCGAACACCAGTCACTAAATATCTGTCTAGGAAGCTGCAGTACGAAGAAGGAACTGCAGGCTAGGCATACGAACCTTCATTGAGAAATCGTTGGACGCGCAATGCTTGAGATATATAGAAACAGCTGACTCAGTGAACGTCAGAGTTTAAAGTAGTTTTTTCTTTTACCACGTAATAGCTAGCCTAATGAGTGGAACTGAAAGTTATTGCCTAAGGAGAAGACCTAAGAAGAGCCATAGGTCCAATAACAAGCAATAAATATTGTGTGTGTGTGTGTGTGTGTGTGTGTGTGTGTGTGTGTTTCTATGTATATTTTGATCAGGCCCTTTTCAAACCACTTTATCTACACTTTTTTCCAACTATGCCTATTGCACATTTCTTTATTAGTGTTCATATTTCACAGTTTTCTCAACATGTCATGTGAGGAAAGTAAGCACTTTGATTACATGTTGGGCTATATCGTTTCAAGGTTATCCAAGCGTTAACTGTAACACATCTTGCCTGCCTGTACTCTACAGGGTACAGCCTCAGTATTCTCAGTTCATCCCTCTCATTCTTGTTTTTACTAGTGCCACTGCGGCCCTGGAAACATCCTCCCACACTTTCTGCAGTTTCGTCTGTCCTGAAAAAAGTGATTCTTAACTCACAGTGGTACTTGCATTCAGGAGAACATTAGTGCCATGAAGAGCGCCATCATTGGGTTTATCTCTTTTGTCTTGAAGTTACGTAAAACCCAGTCAGCTAATCTTTTTTAGAGGAGGCAAATGTTGCTGTGTTGTGTTCGGTGGAGGTACGGTCATCAATCACTGTTACTCTTGCTCCAAAAACGGCTTTGCCTTCCCCTTTATGGAGTAGGGATAAGTGGGTCGGTTTTAAACTTTCTAGGATAATGCGAGAGTCCAAGCTTTCTACCTAGAAGGTGGTTATAACCTATGCTAATAGTATTTATATTTTATACATACTGAAGATGACCCTCAACCTCATATACAAAGAAGCGTTAACGTATTTCATTTCAATGGAAAGATAGGTCCAAGAGTCTTGTCCTTATGTTTTCAATGCTTCTCAGTCGGTCAGTAGTACGTGTGTTCTTTGATTTACGTTTTGCAAATACAAAGAAATATTTTGACTTTTTTCTCCAACTCACAGATGACTTCTATTTTCTGAAGATGCTGATCTGTTTTTTTTTCTTTAATTTTTTGAACAGGCTTGCTTTCCTTTGCTAAGTAAGCTCTGGAGATTTCAGAAGATCTGCTACTCGTTTCCATCTTCTGTAAAGGGAGCGCCTTTCCCTTTCTTTCGAACTGCTACACGGACTCTAGTGCATTGTTGAGAGCGCTTTTGCACGCAGTCGTTTCACCCTAACCTCTGGTGCATTAATGCCCAGGACTTTAATCGCATTCCATTCAGAAAGGCCCTTTTTTATCTTCATATTTAGTACTCTTACTGTTGATATTCAGTTTCCAAAACTCATCTTTACGGTGGCGTGTGTTTATACCGTGTTCGTTCAGGATCCAGTCTTCCCTGTAATTCACTGACGTTTGTGAGTTTGAGTAGAGTGTATATGAGGTGGTGACGCCATATATTAAACACAAAGTGTTTACGTGAAGATCATCTACTGCACCGTATAGTTCGTTCCACTATTTGCTGATTAAGGGAACTTGTCCTACTGTCTAAGTAACTCCTTTTTTTGTACAAGCGTTCATCTCAGCTTCTTCCATTGAGATTTGCCGCTACAGTAACGTATCCTCAACATTCCTAGCTAATGTGTGGCAGCGAGACAGATCGTATCGGCAACTAGTTTTCCGAGATAATCGATGGAGGATTTTATGTTTCTATGTGTTTTCTGTGGTTTTCTCGTTGCGTATAGTTTAGCGCAATGAACATTTTAAAGTTTTCAGACGTGATGAGTAATACTTCTACTATAGAATTTGAGGGGTTTGGTCATTCATTAGTTTATTGCTGAATATTCAAAGTGCATCCCAGCTCCTCCTCGTGTCCTTATGTTTCTTTCACATGTGCATTATACAGGATGTCAGTTGCGAACGAGCCCTCACCATCATTGTGATCTATTATGAGGCTCTCCATGACGGCTGTAAAAAGATGTCAATACTGTACTTGTCTCCATTAGGAAACCTCTCATGAAATGTGATTTTGTTCGCTTTGTGAGACTTAATTCCTTGTACCGCATGGTTGCAAATGATAAGGGCATTGAATGTATTGTTTAGCGAATTGTTAGGGGTATTCTCTTGAAATGATAATGTAGTTTTACTTTATTCCTTCGTATCATTCTACCCAATTCCAACCGTTGTGATTGGTTCAAGTCCCTCTTTGAAGTACGATTTCACACATCTCATTATATATATATATATATATATATATATATATATATATATATATATATATATATATATATATATATATATATATATTATAGTGACATGAAGCTGCCCAAAAAGGGGCAGCCGAGGGAATGTACACATGATGTCTGCTCCAAACGCTCACGAACATGGGTCTCAGGTGACCTGTTTAGTTAGGGCTTATATTAGATTCAGGAAAAAACAACGTTGCTCCCTCTGCGTCTCTCTCACCCCGGGATCTTGTATCCTCTACCTCATACCAGTGGCCAGTCCCAGGGGAAGACCAATGCCAAGATTCACTACCAGCCTTATCTGGTGCTCTTCGCTACGAACTTGCAACCTCTAGGTCCTGCATTCGCTCCTCGAGATAATATGCGAAGTTTGCATTCCCTAGTAATCCATCAGAGTACACGAAGATTCGCTGCCGAAGCCCAGTCACCAAGTCAAATAATGTCGACCCTGCTTGAGACCTGGTCGGTCAGGTTCGTCTATATCTCACGGGTCCGTCGAGGTACTAGCACTTACGTCACCAATGGAGAATTCCTTTCCCTGCTGGAATATGTGGACCCTCATCAGAAGAGCAAACATACCTTGTCACATGATACCCCGTGGACCAAGACCCTGAATGGGTCAAACAGTTTGTACCAGGAGTACACTCCATCAGGAGATTCGGACTTAATGGGGGCTCCTCTGAACAAGCTGATTGTGGCTTGGAGAACCCCGGACCCCCTTACCCGATAAGTTTCATTCTGTTTGTGACTGTCTTTCACCCAGGGAATTCCGAAGGATGGCGGACTCTTCCCCCTCCCGCTGCACGTGCTGAGGTACTGATCATGTGTCCTGGCGCTGCTCCTCCTTGTGTTTTCTGCAGGCCAACATGACTCCCGTACTTGTGAACACAGGCCTAAGCTCATCCACGCCCAACCTCAAGACTTGTGATGACTGGTCCCTAGCAATGCCCAAGGAGCTATAACATTTGGCATGGTTGTACCAAACTGACACCGTCTTTCGTATCTGAACTAACAGATCTGCCTCTTACACCATCAGCTCTCAATTTGACGTGACACTTGCCATGGAAAGCCAGGCTCACAAAAACAGAATGGATGTGTTACAGGCTGGAATTAACAATATTTATATCGTCCCTAGCCTAAATGATCTCATCCACGAAGCCCCATCAACCACCTCCTGTACCATCCTGACACGGTCATCATTCTCTGCCTTCACTGATACCTCAAAATGTGCTTCATGGAGCCAGTAATCAAGCCTTGCCGCCTACCAGCGTCTCTCACAATAACAATTCTGCAGTTCACTGCCAGAACGACCTTGCATCTCAGCCCCAAACAAACCTTGACCAGAATAACCCAGCACCTCGGCTTCATAACAACCCTGCTTTTCGGCTTCTGGACAATCCTCGATCTCGGCTCCAAAATAGTCCTGCACCTCATCTTTGCACCTCAGAGGAGACAATATACTCAACACACGCCTATAAGCAGTCCGACAGACTTCCTCGTGCAGATATTTCAGTATTTTAAGACCAATATAAAAGACATAATATCGGCCACCCTAACATCCGCGTACAAGTCGGCACAAGAGAAACGCTACGAGTAAGAAGACTGCTCCAGCTCAGCCTCCTCTGATGCGCCGGATACAGTTGAAAGCCGCAGCCATTATGATGGCACAGTAAGCCGGGCATCGAAGACAACCCACAACGCACACAGAAATAGACGTAAGTACATCCTATGTATAATCACTTGGAACGTACACAGCTTAAGGAATGATATATACAGACTCACTTGACGTGCCTTGTCCTACAATTCAGATATCATCTTAGCTCAGGAATGTTTCTTATTGTATAACTTGGAGATTCGAAGTCCTCTTGACATGCCAGGGTTTATAGTCTACAGTATACCGGGAATGAATGGTATCACGGCATACATCCAAGTCCTTAATGCCCCAGAGGTAAGCCAGGACGCTGAGACTGACGACAGGCAACTCATGCAACACATTCCCCCTTAAGTAGGGAAGACGTATTGTAGACACCTACAGCGTATGTATCCCGAGACCTCGTGACTGTAGCAGAGAGCATTATGTACTTTTAAGACCTCAGTGCCTAGGTATCCCAGGCTTGGTACCCACTACCGGTCCCTACCCAAATAGTTACTTACCTCACAGATTTGTTGAGTCCTTTTCATTGGATGACTGCATCCCTCCTGGCCCTACTTATCGGCAGTGGCGGAACGCTAGATCATTTTATCACAGACGCCCTCATTAACATGAACTTCGTAACTCGACCTCTGCCCTCCCTTTCCTCAGATAACGTGGTCAACTCAGCACATCATCCACCACCACACGGCTTAGAAGCTCCAGTGCTTGGCTTATAAGCCTAAATTTTATAATGCAATCCAATCCACTACCACACAAGCCCCTCTTCTACAGTATACTGACGAAACTTATGGCAGCAAACGTATCCTTCGTCAACAGATGGATCACTGTGAACCCGGCGCAGATGCGGATACACAGAACACCAACCTGGTCACAACTACTGAAACCTTCTACAAGCATTACATTGATCATATTCCTTAAAGTTTGACGTGTCCACCCCAGCAGTGGGTACTTCAAGACTGAATTATCAACTACCAACGTTTGGCCACAGAAGCTTCTGATGTTTACCGACCAGCTCCCAGGAATGACAATTTTAAGTGTTATCACCTCGTAGATGACATCCTAATCAACATGCAGTCCTGTGTTTGCCGGAAATCGTGGGGTGATTTCACTGGCTTCTTCAGTCGGGAAACCTCTCCTGCCCTTATGTGGGAACACAGAACCCGCATTACGTTTAAAACACCCGCAATACCAGTATACCATTCTCCATTGAAAATGACTGAACGTTGGTGTTAAAATGATCCTGAAAGAGACATCTGCAGTCTCTTCCACCTCAGATTCCATTTTCATGAGCACTGAAAGATCATCGTCGGCACCGTATGGAAGAAGCCAAGACATCGAAGGTTAATCACCCAGGACCAATCAACGGTGAAGAACTTCATCAAGCCCTTCTCATGGGTAAAGCCACCTCTCCCTGGAAAGGTGGTATCCTCATTGTAAAGGTTTTAGGAAACCGTCCTTACACGCTGCAGCCTTTGCCTGTTGGATGATTCTTTACCTAAGGCCTGAAATAAGATCTTCATTGATCTTATTCCTAAAGCCCCACCCGACGAAGTACATGCCCGTCTCCCTCACGTCTCGCTTCTCCAAGGTGATAGAGAGGACCCTACTCAATCGGCCACTTTATATCATCGGGAATCGACTCTTGTCAAACCTCTATGGATTCTTACTTGGCAGATATACCCACTATGAACTGCAGAACTTTACTTATCTCGCCTTTCAGCTCCGTAAACTGTCCTTATTGGCCTTGAAAGTGCCTTTGACGTCGTTCTTGGGATAAATGGCCAAATGTTCAGATGGATTCACAGTTACCTCCTCAACGGACACTCAAAGGTTTGCTTCAAGAGTGCGCCAAACTCCTCACACTCTTTCCACCTCAGGTCGCTAAAGAGGGGAATGTTGAACCACATATTGTTCAATGCCCTCATGCAGAGACCTACAACCACTGACCATTTACCTCTAAGAGAGAGCATTAAGGGACGCGGATGACATTTGTTCGTAGTCAGTGGATCCCAGTTGGCGTTCTACTCTTTAAACCTGGACTGTGGACTTCTTATCTCACCTGAGAAAAATCGTGACGTTTCTTCCTCTGTCTGAGGCCCACCTGACGTAAGTACGGATAGGGAGTACCATTCCACATGTCACCTTCTACTGCTACCTTGGGGTTTCAGCTGTTGCTCGTACAACATAGATCACTCCTAGAAACAACCCTACGTGAAGGACATCACTGATTCTGTCCTAATAAAGCTCCACTAGCTCTTTCTCCATGCTAGAACACTATACTTTAACTGCTAACAATCACTTATGGACTACCGTTGCCTAGGCCTTGCCTTTCTTCCTAAAGAATATCCAAGACCCATTGAAGTGTTTCAGAATGCTGCCATTAAAATCATTCTTGGTTGACGAGTCATCACAAGTTGCTATCAAAAAGACTTTATTAGAATTAACACCATCTATTGAGAGAGTCAGAATATTAGCCACCACTTTTCTCATAAAATGCATCAGAAATCCCAACTTTTTCTTTTATGCCAGCTGAGACGACAGGAGCACGGAACGTTGATACAGTTGAGTAGGTTAAGACAGATGTTATCATAGCCTAGATCAGGTCAAACGTTGGGTTCTCAGGAAGATGCCAGAATCTATACTGACCGGTCAGGGCTGCCTTTCCTTGTGTGGATCTCTCGTTGATGTGATAATATTATTAAACCCCTTGATGTTAGTGTGTGATCCAGGATTCTGCAGCTCCTCTTGTGCGCTATCATGTTACCATTTATAGTTCTGTCGTTGGATTTTGTTGTTCTTACCGCCATTATAGTAAACTTGTTTAAGTGTATTTCTAAATTTCCAGTCCTTTTCGAATTTGCTTGGCCTGGTTGTTTTTGACTGCATTAGAAGAGTATGTTCGACGATTGAGTTGTTCGAGACCGATATTTCATTGGCGTCACCAGCTATGATGTCCATGCTCATGGCACCAACTGTTGGAGGAATGTCAGCTGTGTAAGTTATGATGAATAGAGGCAGTGATAGGACGCTACCCTGGGGGACCACACTCAATTGAGGGAATTTGGGTGGCGATGCAGAGTTGATGAAGATTTCTGCGGTCTAGAAAGTTACACTGTGGTCGTTCTTTGATCTCTGGTATGCTAGTTGCAATTGCTTATAATGTAAGCCGTTTGCCCACACTTTGCTAAAGGCTTTGCTTGTATCTCTCTCTATAGCTGTATACTTATTTCCCTCTCCCCTGGAAATAGCGATGTTATCTGCCGTTGTCGCGACTGCTGAGGTTGGTGCTTTTGCCCTTTCAAGGTGAACTCTTAACCTTAGGTTCATAATGTTTTCAGAGAGTTTCCCTGGGAGGAATATGGAGTTGTAGTTCTTTGAGTCTCTTTCTGACATTCCTGGCTTTGGTTTTATTGTTGCTGTGGCCTCTTCAGGGAAAGTATCCTGGGCTTAGAATAGCATTGGAGGTGTTGAGAAGGCACTAAAGTCCTTTTGGAGGTAGTATGCTAATTTGCTTCTTGTGTATTTTACTTTTTCCCTCGACTGAGTTCCTGGTTTTCCGATTGAGTGTATGACGTTCCGGCAAGTCAGTTCCCATTGAGAGTCCATTGTTATGGGACAGTCTGGTTGAGTCTACGGTGTGGTATGGAATGGTTCTTTCTCTATTCCGAATCATCCAGTCGTTTATTTCTTTTTCGTAATCTTTCCCACGCTGTAACTCCCAGGTACCTAAAACACTCCATTTCTTTCTGGTACTCTCCAATCAGACACACACACTCCAACCAACCTGAGTCGCCCCACGCTACACCTCATTGCCTTAATTATATTCGCTATTCACAATGACACTTTACTTCCTTCTCTACACCGTCCTTTTCACTGCACAAACCATCATTATACCCATGTTTTTACTATGGAAGGCTCATCACCGGCCTTGAACCTAGCATGGATCACTGTGTTTCCTACAGCCTTCTACACCCTAACCTTGATAACACATTTATCTTCACTAAGCTAGATTCACTATTCTCTTCTTCGCTACACTCTCATCTTCACATACCCTTATGTCCTTTAAGCCTTAAACGTTTTACACACACACACACACACACACACACACACACACACACACACACACACACACACACACACACGAATACTATCAACAGATAATCACCAACATCATCATTCAAGAGATATAGAACTCTACACTTGCTGCTGCCACTCTAATGAGTCACGTGGGCCAGTCAAGGTTGAACGGTACAGAGCGAGAGCAAAGTTCATCATCAAAGGGCCACGTGCATGGCTTCTATCACCCTCGAACGCGAGAGGTCTGTGCAAGCTGGCACTAACAACACGTCCTCCATCACCGCACAAGGGGGGGGTAATGGTCTCAGTTTATCAATACCGTAATACAAAAGCAATTCCACCGAGTGGTTCTCTTGTCAGGAGGCAGGCGTCTGGTATTATTGTGTCGCTGATGGTGTCTGTCAGCCTCCGTGTGCTGATGCACAGCGTCCGTCCCGTGATGCGTTGGTGGATGCACTGTGCGTTTCACGTCTTCATGATGACGTTAGCTGCCTGGACATGTAAGGATTGGCTATTGATGATGTCAGTTTATATTTTTTCAGGTTAGATACCTAGAGATAACAGCATGTGTTTACGAAAGTGGGTTTTGTGTTATATTTGTCTATTTGTTGGTTCATTTACTGTATCTATCTGTTGGTTCATCTACTTTATCTGTTGATTTATCTATTCTATCTATCTGTTGATTCGTCTATTTTATCTGTCTGTTGATTCATCTACTTTATCTATGTTGATTTATCTACTTTATCTATGTTGATTTATCTACTTTATCTATCTGTTGATTCATCTACTATATGTCTGGTGATTTATCTACTTTTGTCTATCTGTTGATTCATCTAGTTTTTGTCTATCTGTTGATTCATCTGCTTTTGTCTATCTGTTGATTCATCTAATTTTTGTCTATTTGTTGATTCATCTGCTTTTGTCTATCTGTTGATTCATCTAGTTTTTGTCTATCTGTTGATTCATCTGCTTTTGTCTATCTGTTGATTCATCTAATTTTTTGTCTATTTGTTGATTCATCTGCTTTTGTCTATCTGTTGATTCATCTAATTATTGCCTCCATGTTGATTCATCTAATTTTTGTGTATCTGGTGATTCATCTGATTTTTTCTATCTGTTGATTCATCAACTTTTTGTCTATCTGTTGATTCATCTGATTTTATCTATCTGTTGATTCATCTGAATTTTGTCTACCTCTTGATTCATCTGCTCTTGTCTATCCATTGATTCATCTACTGTTGAACTTATCATCATTTTCTCGATAGGATTTTACAACAAGATCCTCATGTTGCAGGGCGTCGTGGATCTGCTTTGCTGCAAGCTCCATGGTGGAGTGGATATCGTGCTGTTGGTGTCAGTCAGTTTTGATGAAGGAAGACTGATACGTTTAGATATACGATGTATTGTCCACAGCTGTAACATAGTCTCTCTCTCTCTCTCTCTGTCTCTCTCTCTCTCTCTCTCTCTCTCTCTCTCTCTCTCTCTCTCTCTCTCTCTCTCTCTCTCTCTCTCTCTCTCGGTAGTATGAGGTGGGCAGCTACCGACCTGGGAGAGGGGGGAAGGGTATATTACCGTCCCCTGGTTAGGTTAGGTTAGGTTAGGTTACGGGCCCCTGGTTATAGGGAG
Source organism: Panulirus ornatus (assembly GCF_036320965.1). Lineage (NCBI taxonomy): Eukaryota > Metazoa > Arthropoda > Malacostraca > Decapoda > Palinuridae > Panulirus > Panulirus ornatus. The sequence continues at coordinate 13,807,945 of NC_092227.1, read as the reverse complement.
AGTTAGTGACGGATTACAGGAGTTGGAGAATGCCATTTCAGGGCGAGGTATATACATATATAAAGTTTTTGATGCTGCTTTAATCTTCAAGCGATCCTGCATCTATTGATAGACATATAAAAGAGAGAAATCCCTTTCAATGGAAGAAAAAAATGATTTGAAAATGAGATTGGATTTCATGATGTTAAAAGTTGGGTGTTTGATGTTCTTTCTCGTATAAAAGATATTGCGTCATTATAGGAAACAATAGTACTGGGGATATGTAGGTATTTGGAAATCTGATATAATAACAATCTCAATATGATTTACAAAACTACATAAAATTATGTAGAACCCCGTCGAGAAGAGTCTTAGTATGCCTTGATTCTGATAATCATTCATGATAACTTTCATTGGAAATAATGATCAGCTGCTGTTACCTGCCCCGTAAGGGAATAATGAGCACATTAAATTGAAACGGCTAGTGGCTCACAGAGCCTGTGCTAGGCGAGAGGTTCCCATTTTCTATGGATGTAAGCAGCTGTCAACAGTGGTTTGGTCTTAACGTTAAGCCTTATTAAAAGGTGATTAGTCTACCCGAAATATGCGACTCCTGTTCAGACTTTTTCGTCATCATGATTTTTCAGTACACAGTGGATTCATGGGTTTTGTTATCTATGGCTGAGGATTCATTAAAAAGTCAGATTCGACGTAAACTCTGGCTCAATTTTACACCCAACTTTAAAATCATGAAATCCAATCTCATGTTCAAAATTTTACCTCACATTGATCGCTGGCATAGAAGAGCATGGATTGATCCATAAGACTATAACATTTATATTCATATAGTTTGATAACGTGTACTGAAAAGTGTGTGTGTGTGTGTGTGTGTGTGTGTGACGCACCGTGTCATTTGATACTAACACAGTCATAGAATTTCTTTGGCAGAGCAGGTGATGCCCTTGTGAAGGATGCCTCTCATCTATGTCTCAGTTGGCTGAATTGATCCTTTTTAGTATCATGCGACTTAGTGTTCTTGCACAAGCTACTTGGCTTATGCAATTGCCTTTCCTTGTGGGTTGCAATCTGTTTGGGACTTTAGTATCCTCTGTAGGTATACAAATCATGAAGTTTACTTCTTTTTAGATAGGCACGTGAAGACACACGGGTGAAAGTAGGTGTTTCTGAATATGGATATCAGATTGTTAAGTGAATGATTTAGTAAGAGAATGAATGTGGTTTTCTGGGGAAAGCTAAGACAAATGCTGTAATTGTTTATAGAAAAGATGGTGAGGGTTGAAGATAATAAAGACAAATTCGACGTGAAGTTGACACAGTTGGAGAAAAGTGACCAGAAGGATAGATTTTGATCGATTTGGAAATGAAAAAAGGAAAACTTACCCAAACCAATAAGTCTCCAAATCTCCAGTCACTCTTGAGGTCTTAGGAATCTCATATGGCAGTGGATTCCGCGATAAGCCAAGACAAAGAGTATTATAAAGGACATGTAGAAGGGCTTAGAATCTACGTCTATGTCACCAAAGTAGAAGAATATAAAATATCGGTGATTACGAGGGATATCACGAGAAAAACACGACCCAAATGATGTATTTATGGATAGGCCTCATGGCTTAATGTGCAAGGATGGGGAACTCAATCAAGAATTAAGGGTAATGCGATAACATGAGTGGTATCTGGGACATTCCTAAAATACATCCTTAATTATAGTCAGCTGTGTCATAGGCATCACTCACTGATGGAATTAAAAAAAAGTTAGTTCTATGAAGGATCACAGTCAAGTTAGCTGCTGGCAAGAATTCTACAGATATACAGAGGTGTTTGGTAGGGACTGACTTCACCCTACGAAGAGGTGGGGCAGCCCGCTGAGCCTGAGTACCAAAAAAAAAAAGAACCTAAGAGTATAACCGGTGAAATGTGTCAAGGAAAGTCAGACTCAAGCCTAACACAATTGCTTAGGTAGAGGGGAGCGCGGTAGGTTGCTAGATGGTGTGTCAAATCAGGTTAGGACAGTCGATGAAACCTTGCTGCAGAGTAACGTCCAGTCGATCTTGCTAGTACGAAAAGCAAGTTGCAGTAGAAATAAGTAGGATATATATATATATATATATATATATATATATATATATATATATATATATATATATATATATATATATATAGTATATATATATATATTCTCTCTCTCTCTCTCTCTCTCTCTCTCTCTCTCTCTCTCTCTCTCTCTCTCTCTCTCTCTCTTTTGCATATTCGCCATTTCCCGCGTTAGCGAGGCAGAGTCAAGAACAGATGACTGAGGTTTAGAGGGAAAATCATCACTAGGCCTTCTATGGGAAAAGTAAAACAGGATGGAGGATTTTAGTCGTCTTCTACTATACGCAGGGAATACGTGGGAAGTATTCTTTCTTCTGTATCCTCATCGATAATGTGTATATATATATATATATATATATATATATATATATATATATATATATATATATATATATATATATGTATATATATATATATATATATCATTAAATTTTAGGGAGAATAAAAAGATGTTCTGGAAGGAGGTAAATAAAGTGCGTAAGACAAGGAAGCAAATGGGAACTTCAGTGAAGGGCGCAAATGGGGAGGTGATAACAAGTAGTGGTGATGTGAGGAGATGGAGTGAGTATTTTGAAGGTTTGTTGAATGTGTTTGATGATAGAGTGGCAGATATAGGGTGCTTTGGTCGAGGTGGTGTGCAAAGTGAGAGGGTTAGGGAAAATGATTTGGTAAACAGAGAAGAGGTAGTGAAAGCTTTGCGGAAGATGAAAGCCGGCAAGGCAGCAGGCTTGGATGGTATTGCAGTGGAATTTATTAAAAAAGGGGGTGACTGTATTGTTGACTGGTTGGTAAGGTTATTTAATGTATGTATGACTCATGGTGAGGTGCCTGAGGATTGGCGGAATGCGTGCATAGTGCCATTGTACAAAGGCAAAGGGGATAAGAGTGAGTGCTCAAATTACAGAGGTATAAGTTTGTTGAGTATTTCTGGTAAATTATATGGGAGGGTATTGATTGAGAGGGTGAAGGCATGTACAGAGCATCAGATTGGGGAAGAGCAGTGTGGTTTCAGAAGTGGTAGAGGATGTGTGGATCAGGTGTTTGCTTTGAAGAATGTATGTGAGAAATACTTAGAAAAGCAAATGGATTTGTATGTAGCATTTATGGATCTGGAGAAGGCATATGATAGAGTTGATAGAGATGCTCTGTGGAAGGTATTAAGAATATATGGTGTGGGAGGAAAGTTGTTAGAAGCAGTGAAAAGTTTTTATCGAGGATGTAAGGCATGTGTACGTGTAGGAAGAGAGGAAAGTGATTGGTTCTCAGTGAATGTAGGTTTGCGGCAGGGGTGTGTGATGTCTCCATGGTTGTTTAATTTGTTTATGGATGGGGTTGTTAGGGAGGTAAATGCAAGAGTTTTGGAAAGAGGGGCAAGTATGAAGTCTGTTGTGGATGAGAGAGCTTGGGAAGTGAGTCAGTTGTTGTTCGCTGATGATACAGCGCTGGTGGCTGATTCATGTGAGAAACTGCAGAAGCTGGTGACTGAGTTTGGTAAAGTGTGTGGAAGAAGAAAGTTAAGAGTAAATGTGAATAAGAGCAAGGTTATTAGGTACAGTAGGGTTGAGGGTCAAGTCAATTGGGAGGTGAGTTTGAATGGAGAAAAACTGGAGGAAGTGAAGTGTTTTAGATATCTGGGAGTGGATCTGGCAGCGGATGGAACCATGGAAGCGGAAGTGGATCATAGGGTGGGGGAGGGGGCGAAAATTCTGGGGGCCTTGAAGAATGTGTGGAAGTCGAGAACATTATCTCGGAAAGCAAAAATGGGTATGTTTGAAGGAATAGTGGTTCCAACAATGTTGTATGGTTGCGAGGCGTGGGCTATGGATAGAGTTGTGCGCAGGAGGATGGATGTGCTGGAAATGAGATGTTTGAGGACAATGTGTGGTGTGAGGTGGTTTGATCGAGTGAGTAACGTAAGGGTAAGAGAGATGTGTGGAAATAAAAAGAGCGTGGTTGAGAGAGCAGAAGAGGGTGTTTTGAAGTGGTTTGGGCACATGGAGAGAATGAGTGAGGAAAGATTGACCAAGAGGATATATGTGTCGGAGGTGGAGGGAACGAGGAGAAGAGGGAGACCAAATTGGAGGTGGAAAGATGGAGTGAAAAAGATTTTGTGTGATCGGGGCCTGAACATGCAGGAGGGTGAAAGGAGGGCAAGGAATAGAGTGAATTGGAGCGATGTGGTATACCGGGGTTGACGTGCTGTCAGTGGATTGAATCAAGGCATGTGAAGCGTCTGGGGTAAACCATGGAAAGCTGTGTAGGTATGTATATTTGCGTGTGTGGACGTATGTATATACATGTGTATGGGGGGGGGTTGGGCCATTTCTTTCGTCTGTTTCCTTGCGCTACCTCGCAAACGCGGGAGACAGCGACAAAGTATAAAAAAAAAAAAAAAAAAAAAATATATATATATATATATATATATATATATATATTATATATATATATATATATATATATATATATATATATATATATATATATATATATATATATATATATATAAACTTGTAAACAAGAAAGGAAAATTCAAAGCATAGGGAAATTCTTTGCTCGAGTGCTTTCATGTATTTCAACATATCTTCAGAAGCAAATTGTAACAGATCACAGGAGGAGGAATTCTTACAGAGACACTAGGAAATGTTTGCAGAGTCACATCTTGGGTCAGGTCAGGTCACATCGGCTGCGCCATAAGTCCTCCTATACAGGTCAACATGTAACATATGTAAAATGACATTATCTAAATTGAATAAACCTCTACTAACATTCATACAGCTGACTGCTGGTTAAAAGTAGGAATATCAACAGATGTTTATTTAATTTAGATAATGTCATTTTACATACGCTTCACAGCGACCGATGTAAGAGGATTGATGGCATGGCGTACCCAATGTGACCTGACCTGACCGATCAAGTAAGGTCAGGGATGGTACGTGTGTGCCCTCTGTCTCCACAGGGCTTCCCTCATTGCCCTCACGTGCTCATTACTTTCCTAGATGTGACTCTTGTTAACATTTCCTGGTGTCTCTGTAAGAATTCCTCCACCTCTGATCTGTTGCAATTTGCTTCTGAAGATGTGTTGAAATACACGAAAGCGCTCAAGCAAAGAACTTTTACTGCTTTGATTTTTTCTTTGTGGTTTGTAAGTTTATATATATATATATATATATATATATATATATATATATATATATATATATATATATATATATATATATATATATATATATATATATATATATATATATATATATTGCTGAAGCAGGGGGTAGCGATGCTGTTTCCTGTTGGGCGGGGTAGCGCCAGGAAGGGTTGAAGGTAAGCAAGTATGAATATGTACATATGTATATGTGTATGGCTTTGTATGTGTATGTATACGTTTGTATATATGTATATGTATGTATATGTGTGTATTGGCGTTATGTTCATATCTGTTCATATGAGTGGATGGGCCATTCTTCTTCTTCTTCTTCTTCTTCTTCTTCTTCTTCTTCTTCTTCTTCTTCTTCTGCTTATTCTTCTTCTTCTTCATTTAGTCTGTCACTCTTGACGAACACAAATATAAACTCTTCCTTTCTTTTTTCTTCTACCTGGCTACGAAATTTTTGGCTGCACATCTTCACATCCTCAGTGCTCTTCCCAAGTGTCATGCATGGTTCTTTCTTTTTTTTTCCCTCGATTGTCTTCCCCTTCTTTTACTTCTTGATCCACATTTGTCAAGACTATCACACTAAGCATCATTCTTCTGACGTGCTCCGTTCTCTGGCTTTCCTCTCCTCACTGCTCGGCAGATGATGCTCCTCCAACCCTAAGATCATCATGGCTTTACTCCTGACAACCTCCTTATTTACGTACGTAGTGACCCACCTTCCTGCTTCTCCTGTGGTCAGGCTCTGCCCTCCTCTTCAGATTCTATGTCTTGTCTGATATAGTTTTCGTCTTCGATGCACAGCTTTTTGGAATGGTTTTTGCCATTTCCAGTCTTCCATCTATTGCTCCATACGCTTCCTTGAGTATCCTATCGGTAACTGTATACACTGCCTACTGTATGGTCTTATGCAGTGTCCTATTCTGCCTATCTGATTCAGAACCCCTTAAGCTTCTGGTCCTCTTCAATCACTTCTGGTTTCTTCATCCCATAATCTTTTAGTCCTTGCCCATCCTACTGTTTATTCCTTTTTTTTCTTCCAGTGCTGGTTGGACTGCCTTCCTGTTCTATCTTTTGTCCTCCTTTGGAGCTCCCATCCTTATATGTTCCTATGTAAAGATCGTCTATGTTATTCTAAAGTCACGTTCCGTCACAGTGTTATTCAGTATGTCCACCTCCGCTGGTGCTCCCTGACATCTGTGTTGATTTATACTGTGTCCTCTGATTCATTCTTCTTCTTGTCTGTATGTGTCAGTTAGTGCTACTGACCATGACACATTCACCTGCTGGCCAGTATCGGTCCACATACGTTATATGATATTGATAACATGGCCTTGATTAGAGCATTCAGTTGCCCGTGCTGTGCGTCTCTGCTAACATTAAGGAGTTTAAAGTTTCTGTTTTTTTTTCCCTCAGCCGTGATATTGCTGCTAGTAACTGACAGGTTCTCCATCTTTTCACTGGCATCTTCACTCTCATTTGAAAATCTCACTCAATTCTCTGCTCTCGGTTCCAACATTGTCATCTTCAATTTCCTCATTCCCAGGTTCAGAAAGATCTCCTTGATTCTTCTTGCTTTACGTTGAATTTTGTGATGGTCTGTGCAGGGGTTAGGCCACAGGCGTAGCCTAGCTTAGTTTGACTGGCAAGTCTATTTTTTGCTCTCGTGGCTTACAGCACATTACTTTCCAGTTTCTTGCATTGATAATGACCTTACATTATGCTTTTCCCAACGTTTGGTCATGAAAGTTTACGTGTGTTGTACATGAAATTGAAAAAGAAAAAAGTTTCCCTAGCTTTGAGAGGAACCCTGAGGGGTCTGTCCGCTGCCAGTTTGGAAATTGATTCACCCCACCCCCCCAAAAAAAAAGGAAAAAAAATCAATCTAGTTCACTCTATTGATACATGACCTGGATATATCCCAGGGCACTGTTTGTGTTGGACATGAGTTTCACACGTCTAGCTAATTCCAAAGGAACCGAAGGCCCGAAGCCTTCCATAGGAGCTAACAGATGAGAGCCCTGAGGGTCTGAATCTGCTAGAATAATATAGAAGTATTTCTTTACATCATTTGTAACACTTTCTTGCTTCATATCACGATATGTCCTCTTGTTCAATTTCATCTTCCAGGAATTGTTCACTGTCTCTCTGGTTCGAAAGCTTAAAGATTGTCAAGAGGTAACACCCTTCCTCTTCTTTCTTCTGTGGCTGGCAAATTTAAGGCCTCTAGCATTTCCCTTAAAGCTAACCCTCTTAAAACCGTATCATCTTTGTTGCCTTTTCCTGGTCCTTCTCAGATAGTTCGTGGTGCTTATTTGTGTGTGGCAGTCATACCTGAGAAGCATATTTCTACTTTTGGCCTTATGTAAGACAGGAACAGTTTGCTGAATATTTCCTTATTCACAAACTTGAATACAATTCTGTTTGCCAGCAGACAGTTGGTCTACTTAGGTATCTACCTGCTTCCTGCTGGCTATTATACTCAGCGAGTCCCTTCGCTGAGACCCGTCCTCATTACTTTACATTTTTGGGGTTGAAGTTCATCCACCATGAATTGACCCACTTTGGAGACTGTTTTGGTTCCGTTTGAAGTTAAGGCAATCCTCCTCGCTTTCTACCTCCCTCATGAGTTTGGTGTCTTCCAAAAACACACTTGAATGGGAGTCCAATTTATCTGGGAACTTATTCATATGGATTAAGCAGACCAATGGCCCTAGAACAAAACCCTCTGACACGCCACTGGTAACCTCAACCTATCTATCGAAGGTTCTCCTGACATGCAGCCTCTGTGTCCTCCCATTAAGGTAATATTTTATCCAATTATCTAGTCTTCCCGTTTCTCTTGGTACGGCGTCAAAGGCTTTCTGTACTCCCTATAAGGCAATCTACCCAGCCTTCTCTTTTGTTTAGGACAAAACTCACTCTTCGTAGAAATCTAGTACGATTGTTACTCATGACCTTCTTTCTTTAAAGCCGTGTGGCCTCCCACTTAAGCAAACATCTCGTCTGAGGAAGTTATTCACTAGCTTTCTGTTTATTTTTCCCAGTACCTTACTGACCACACTCGTTAGAGAGAATAATCTGCAGTCCAGGTCTCCTTTCCTATTGAAAGGTATGACGTTTGCCCTCTTCCATTTCCTCGGCACTTTATCTTTCTCCAGTGACGCCTTGAGCATCATTACAAGCTGGGTTACGTGTATCGGTACTCATCTTCAGCACATATGGAGTAATTTGCATGGGTCAAGAGCTTTAGCATTCTCTTTATGTCGTCTATTGATATCAAAATGCTTTCCAGTAAAAACCTCCTCCCCATTCGACCTCACTGTGGAAATATCATTGCATTTGTCATTCTGTTCCTGGCATATCGTTACATCATTCTCCATATCTCTCCCCTCTGAATCTCCCGGCCTGAGCAGCTGCTCTTAACAGACGACTTACTCCTGATGAATTTATGGAAAAGTTTTGGATTATCTCCTGATTTCTCTGCAATATCCCCCCTAAGATTTCTCTCTTCCTCTTTTGTTTTGATTGTGATTATGTATCTGCGTGTGTTTCATGGGTGTGTATATATGTATATATATATATATATATATATATATATATATATATATATATATATATATATATATATATATATATATATCTTTCTTTCAAACTATTCGCCATTTCCCGCATTAGCGAGGTAGCGTTAAGAACAGAGGACTGGGCCTTGAGGGAATACCCTCACCTGGCCCAATTCTCTGTTCCTTCTTTTGGAAAATTAAAAAAAAAACGAGAGGGGAGGATTTCCAGCCCCCCGCTCCCTCCCCTTTTAGTCGCCTTCTACGACACGCAGGGAATACGTGGGAAGTATTCTTTCTCCCCTATATATATATATATATATATGTATCTGTTTTCACATTTCGTAACCAGTCAACACCAAACTTGACTCAATAATGCAGGGAGACATGAAGAAGGCCATGGGAGGGTTAGGGCTCTAGACACCCATCTCATGTTATAGAAGAGAGAGTTTCCCTTTCCCCCAACAATTTTCACAGTATTTTTTTCTATCATTCTGAATCAGACATAGTGGTATAGGATAAGAAAAGTAGGAAGGGCACTAGGTGTTAGGGAAGAGGTAGGACCTTCAGGGAGGTTGAATCCCTCCTCCTCCTCCTCCTCCTCCTCCTCCTCCTCCCCCCTTCTGTTGTGCATCTGTTCCACATTCGTTTCCACATTTCTTGATTAAATCAGCTCCTAACCTGACAAAGTGACACAGCATGACCTAAAGAGGGTCATGACGGGTGGGTTATGGCACGAGGACGGTCATGGGGGTTGGGGAAGGTTATTCACCCGTCCAATGGACAGGCACTCCAGCTTGTATCTTGTTTAACCTGGCTGGATAGAATGTCGCCTAGATACTTTCTCCAGAGTATATCGCGAAGCTCCTTCGTTTTTTGACATTTTTCTTTGTTGAACCTCTTCTCCCTCTTCCACAACCTTCTCTTATTATGTTAAGGCAAGAGGTACCCATGTTCCTTCTCCTTTATTGTGACTTTCAAGGAGCCTACCGGCATAGCTTCCTTGTTCCGAGCTGTGGAACTTAATTTCCCAGGTTATTTTCCCATAAAAACTGTTTGAGTTTTTTGTAGTTTCCCTGATAATATTTCCTCTTTGAGTTTGGTCTCATCTCTACTCTTTTTATGTCTTCATTAACCATTTAATCAAAAAGAAGTATTATATGGTCGCTTTTGCAAGTTGCGTATCATATGTGACACTCATTTTCTTTGCTTCTTTGAGTGAATATATGACCTATTAATGATAGCGTGTCTGTTCCTCTCATCTTAGTATGCTTGTTGACATAGTGGCATCAGAAATTTTCTCGTATAGTCTCGTAAGAAATTGTGACTCTTATGATTCTTCCAGTCCATGAGAATCCAGATTCTTTCATTCGATATCTTCATGCCTGACATCTCATGATCAGTACTTTACGATATCTGAGAAGTGCCTGTATTTACGCCTTCATATACCTTCTTCTTGTTCCCTCATTCTTATCATTTTGTATTTTTTTTTTTTTTGGTTCGTAGATTTCTTCTGAGGATCGTATGTTATCAACACCTGTATACATTCCTTTCTTACGTTCACCCTTCTTATAATGCTTGAATGGTCCAGATTCCAGGATTTCCCGGCTCTTTACCTTGTGTCTTATTTACAAGACCAGTCATCGTCCTTTGCATTTTCTCTTTCTATCCTTGCTATCATGTATCCGTGTACACGTGTGTGTGTGTGTGTGTGTGTGTACACGTTGTGTGTGTGTGTGTGTGTATGTGTACACGTGTATGTGTGTGTGTGTGTGTGTGTGTGTGTGTGTGTGTGTGTGTAAAGAATATGTTATAAATTTGGGAAAGTATGGAGCCTCATTAACACCTTTCTATATGTGTATGTGCACCTTACGTGTTTACGTACGCAAATATGCTTTTATATACGTGTCAGTATACGCCTACATATCTGTGAATGACTGAGTTGTGTAAACGTTACGACTAATTACCGCTGTATAGTGAGCAGCGACAGGCCTCGTTACTGAATTATGTAATATGTAAAGAAAATTCATAGCGCTCATCAAAGCGATGAATGCTTCATCTCCTTAACTGCAGCATCCCATGTTATGAAGGTCTGGTAAACGGTTGCCTTGAGAGGTACTTGTTGTAAGTAGGAAACTGGGTCTTAATACTTGGTAGTTTATCATATATTACTGCTACCTGTAAACGAAGCACTGGCTTTACTACGTCACAGTTTGTCATATTGCTGCTACCTGTAAACGAATTAGTGGCTTTACTACGTCGTAGTTTTATCATATTACTGCTACCTGTAAACGAATTGCTGGCTTTACTACGTCGTAGTTTAATCATATTACTGCTACCTGTAAACGAATTAGTGGCTTTACTACGTCGTAGTTTATCATATTACTGCTACCTGTAAACGAATTGGTGGCTTTACTACGTCGTAGTTTATCATATTACTGCTACCTGTAAGCGAATTACTGGCTTTACAACGTCGTATTTTATCATAACGCTACTGCCCCGTAAAAGAATCACACAAGGCTTTACTCTTTTCACCTCCACCTGACTAGGGAATGAATCTTTCAGAAGTCCGTAAAAGAATGTTCTGCCGTGGTAATGTAAAGTGAAGGAGCGCGTTACACGCAGGCATTTTTATGTAAGCTGCGTCTATATACCACGAGCTTTAATTTTCTCGACAAATATTGCCTCTGCGCGCGAGTAACCCAGCCGATCCAACCACTGGGTCGGAATCAAGGCCTCTCCATGGATATTGGTGCTTTGCCGAATGTAAATATTCCCTATCAAAATGCAACCAATATCCATTTTATCGTTTGAATTTTCAATCAGCCCGTTACACTGGGAATCTAATCTCTGTGCTCATATATTGAACACAGGTCACATGACAGTAGTGTGTGGGGGTCAGCTGTTACTTCCGTGCAGCTGTGAGTTTTGACCTCCAACCTCAATGGTCGAAATGTACTTGTGCTCTCTAGTGAACGTTCAGAGTCTTGACTTTATTCAGTTGAACGTTTTACATGGCAAGTAACGAAAGGCTTTTTTAACACACGGGAGGGTATGTAGATGGGAAACCTTCTCTTGTGATCACTGCTTTTCAATCGACCGACTGGAGAATGATAATGATCACATTATACTAATCACTTGCAGTTAATGTTTAGTGGTCGTGGTGATTACTTTTGTGTAGTTACCTGTTTGTATGGGAATGGAACTTTCCACTCGTGGGACGTCATTTCTTTATTTTGTTCTTTTTATTTATTCATTTATTTTTTCCTGCTATCATACAACCGTCTGAACCTCATTATGCTATCCACGTTCATAGGTTTATCGTCCATTTTATTCCATTACTTAATGAACTTCTCTCTTTCTTTTCTAACAATATGTTTGCTTTGTGTCATTTTGTGGCCTCTGGCTGATCTTGTCTTTGTAGCTTTGGGAGAACCATTCTCATTGTACATCATAAAGCTGGTTCGGAATCATAAAGTTTGTAATCAAGACACCTCTAACTCGTCTCTCTTCCATGGGTGACGGTCTGAAGCCAGTAACCTTTCCCTGTTCCTCACCTCTCTTAGTTCTGGTATACCCTATTTATTATACGCCTCTGGACCTTCTATTTCAGTTCTTTGTGCCTCTCTCAGTGCTGTGACCAAAGTCGAAAGCATATTCTAATTTTAGCCTAATGTAGGATGTGAACAGCTTACTGCATATATCCTTGTCCATAGGCCTGAAGGCAGTTCGAACATTTGCCAGTAGACAGTTCGTCCCATTTGCTAATCTAATGTAGGACTCTGACGGTAAATAGGGCATGATGTCTGCCCTAAAGACTCTGTTAGTGCTGTTTCCCGTTAGGCAATATTCGTCCTGAGATCTTCTTTCGGTGTGTCAATCCTGACTGCTTTCCATTTACTGGAATATCATCAACCATGTGTCCAGTCTCGTACATTCCACCAAGTTCACACCCAAGACGCCGTTGTAGACTATACTCTCTAGTCTTGCTTGTATTCTCTGTGGCATTCGTCGTCTTCAGTCAGTTTACCCCCAGAGGTAATATGGAGTCGACCTCAGGCGACGCTCGCTTTTCATGGTTCACTCAGATGCTTGCGCACTTTGCCCACGTGCTTCTTGTATTCTCTTAACTTTTTTATACATAATCACATGCAGGACTTAGTGCTGGTCCTTGGCACAGTTTTTGTGTATCTGATGCCTGGGGTGTTTTCGACCCCTGGTTATCTGTAACTTGTATGAAATTTGTTACATATGTTTTTCAGCATATGTTTGTATCATATTGCATGGATGCTCGGGCATCAGTTCAGTTTAAGACCTGTTTTAGCAAACGTTCAACTTCATTTCCAGATAATATTTTTCAGTTTATTATTGTCCGCAAATTTTGATATCTTATGGTGCGATGCATCTCATTCATTGTTTGAGATTGAGAACTTTGACTAATTAATCCCTTTAGCACGCCACTTGTTACATCTAACAATTCTAAGGCTTTACCATTAGTCACTGCTCTCTCTACGGCCAGTCAACTGGTTGGTTTCCTGCCCACCGAAGTATAACCAAATCTATACCATATAACTTCGCTGTTGCTAGTAACCTTTGATGTGGAACTTTATCGAATACTTTTCAAGAAAATATACATGCATGACATTAACGCTATCTTTTCACTATTCATGTAGATTTTGTCATAAAAGACATCAAGCAGATATGAGCGATGTCATCGAAAACCATACCGGAAATCGTTCATTAAGTGGTGATCCTGTAAATGGTTTACGATTAGTAGATTTACCAGTTATGAAAGTTAAACTTATTGGGCGATAATTTCCGGGCAGTGACATACGGTTTTTTTTTTTTTTTTTCGGCCGTCATTGTTAATTGAGCAACTTATACTACTCCAGAACTTTCCACGTAGCAAGTGACTTGCTGAAAACAGAAAACAGTCAGAGGTTTAACTCTCTCATTTTCTCCTCTTTCATTGTCTTTTTATACACTTTCATTCCGTTTATTGTTGATAGCATATATTCATCTTGTGTATGTAAATAAGTTGTAGAAAGTTTTCTTTTTTTTGGAATGGAAAAAGGCTTTGTTGTGTTGAACCAAGTTACTGTTTTGCGTAATTGATAGAATAAGTGACTGTGTTAATAACTGTAACACTCCTTGGGATTTCTTTTGCTATTTTTAGCAGCATTCGCTTCATGTTGACATTCTTAGTTTATCTACGTGGACTTGCATAATTTACTCTACCATGCTGGATATTAGTCTTTGATATTCTTATCTGTTGCCATCTTAGGCAACAGGATTATTTTGATCGTCCTTTCGCCATGCTGGCTTCGTTTTGGAAAAAAAAAGACCATTTACTACGTTTTGGCACATATGTTCCCACTACTGCTTTGAAAGTTTTACTGGAGCTTTTCCAAGCTACACCCATATCATTTTCATTGCCGATATCATCGCAGATTTGACAGTCAAGGGCATTGCGAAGATTATAAAAATTTGTGTGTCTTTTTTTCGTGACTTCTATGGTGAACAACATTATGACATGAAGTGTCGAAAGTTCTTCAGTCATAATTTTTCGGTGGTCACCTTCAACAAAAATTTCCCCCTTCAACATTATCAATGAAATCCTCGTTTGTTGGTAGATAGATTTAATATGTTGTCGTCGCGAATAGATTTCTTAATTGTATTTGGGTACACACGCAGATTTAGGTAGAGTCAGCGCCCGAAGCTAACAGACTCGTACAAGTGAACCAGCCTTTGAGAAAGAGTCTTGAAGTTAAGTCAAGGCAAAATTTAGTTCGGTCTGAGTGTGCCAATGAGAGTGTGGCAAATGATGCCGCAGCAGTTCTGAAAGGTCTTTGTGGTACCAGTGCAGCGAGAGCAGCGTGATCGAGCAGGTAGGTGACAGACGAGAAGAATGGTAAATCATTTCCATAAGGATGAATAAGAGGAAAAGAAAAGTGAATATCCATGTAGATCTGACCACCCATCTCGGCAAAGTGAGCTCATACAAGTCGTGGATAATGCAAGACAAAGAGGGGAAGAGTTTTTAAGACCAAGAGGAGATACCTACTCGGCTAAGAGAGGAGTTAAGATCGCTAAGGTCTGAAGTAGAATGGTTAAGAGATGAAGTTAGGGAACATAGATACCTAAAACATTGATGGAGAGAAGGCAGAATGAGGAAACATTTAACTACGTCAAGAATAGAAAGTTATGAAAATTACAGGATAAAAGAAAGATTCTATAGAAAAGTTAACGTATCCAGTTTACTACTGGAGTTGCTTCTAAAGCAAGATTGAGGAGATTAGACCGCTAAAACCACATCTGAAGGTAAAATTTGAAAGAAAGGATGTATAGAAATCGGGAAACTTGCTGAG
The DNA here is from genome assembly GCF_036320965.1 of Panulirus ornatus. NCBI lineage: Eukaryota > Metazoa > Arthropoda > Malacostraca > Decapoda > Palinuridae > Panulirus > Panulirus ornatus. The sequence goes on along the minus strand of NC_092227.1, from coordinate 13,792,778 downwards.
GAAGATGAAATCCGTAATGTTTTCTTTAGCTGAGGCATAAGTTTAGGACATTAGAATTTTCAAAGATAAAGTTCGAACTCAAAGACAGGTTGAATCAGAGGCGTAAGTAACGGGGAAACTGTTCCCAGCAAACTGACAGCTAACGCAGACCGAATCATGAATCGTGTGCTAGAAAGGATTACGTCGTGTATGCTATTTGGCCCCTGTGATCATAATGATTCTTTGAAGGACCATACATGAAGGGAGTAAAGAAAATGTGAACGTACTTGAAATCCTAGACAATAAAGCGAATTAAAGGACAGAAAATACATGTAGGATGGTGGGTATACTGTAAAGGAGAGATGGAACGTCCGTTTTTAGTAAAACATTTGAAATGCAAGACAACGTAGAAGTCTTTAGGTAGGACTGGTAGACAGTGAAAGAACTCATGGCAATTTACATAAGAAACTAGAACAGTTTAAGAATTGGGGTATTTAGGGAAATACAGAGGGGAAGAAAAGAGAGAAAAATCAGTGATAGAATTGCCGTAAGAAGTAGATTCCCATCCTATGCGAGTATAAGTGGAGGTATGATGATAAAACAAAAGACAGTGTTGGAGTTTGTGTGTATAGATGCTGATGGATTGGCGGGGACTGAACAGGAAGACTTAATTGAAGGATCAGATTGACGGGAGTGAGTCAGATATCACGGGCACTGTTGTGACTTATCTCAGTGAGGATTCTATATCCCGTATGATTTTCCCATAACCCAGAAATGTAGCGATCAGGGAAGGGAGGGGGTAGGACTACGCCCGCAGCTGATTAAAACCAGAAAGTCCCGAGAGAAATATTGGCCAATAATTTCGAGGAAAGTGTACTGTAGATATGGGTGAAATCCGTACTAATCCTACTGCTGTTAAGACACCTGAAGTTCAGAAGACCCCAGTAAAGGTTTTCATGAAAATGTAAAGGGACGAGTTCGATGGTACGAGAAGTGACAAAGGTATGTAAAGGAGTACAAAAAAAGACAAAAGACAAACGAATTTGAACAGCAGCAAACCAGTGGGTCTTTCCCGGGCTGTCTGTGATAAAGGAATAGATCAGAAACTCTCAGTTGAAATAGTGTGGTGAGAGTATAAAGGCATACACATACTTCAAAGAGATAAAGCTGCAAACTTTTCATACAACTCAGGTGACTCAAATAATATCGGTCGTTGACTCGGAGCGAAATTTTTATCAAGTCTATTCCTAAACGTATCTATGATGGTCGTAAACTTTACGTAAATCTTGGGTGGTCTTGCGCCTACAATGTATAAAACTGGTATACCTTTGATCTATACGGTGACGAAAGAGAAACATGAAGGTTTTAAAGTCTTAGAGTGCGTTAAGGAGAACTTTGCACCCACATCAGTATGAGGTCACTGCCGTTAGTGGTACAGATATATTCCCATCAAAAACCTGGATTCTGTCATCACTCTCAGTAGGCTAAAATGGACAACAATAACTGTGTATCTTCGCTTCGAAATAAGTGAGATGGATTACATAGTGAGAGAGGAAAGGTTTGAGGATGTAAAGGTGATCTAGATTAGGAGAATGAATAGAGAAGAAATCTGTGAAATCTTAGACACCTTACCTGAAGGAGACGTACTGGAAGGACTAGACCTACGACTAGGTACAGGGCAATGCCTTAACTGATTTTATGACATCCTCAACGAAGATATAGAGTCATGTGTCAACTGTAGGGCATAGTGAGAGAGAACGAGAGAGTGTAGAAAAGGGGGGGGGGGGTTAAATAGGCTGTGTAAAAAAGACAAGAGAACAAAGATACCCACTGGAAGAGAAGGTAATAATACTACAGGTCAGGCCTATCTACAGTTTGGATTCGTAAGATCCAAAAGTGACTATATCATTTCAAGATGCAAAGAGTAAGCAAGGTGTGAAATGGAGATGATAAGTCCAAAAAGCACCATGAGCTATTCACCATATATATAGGGTGTGAATTAGCAGCAAAAGACCATGTTATTAAATCAAATGACTCAGAAGGAAAAGTTATTCATGCTAATGAGAACGTTTTAGGGGCTGTTTCAATGCGTTTCCACTCGAAGACCCAAAGGTACCATCGCCACCAGCCAGGGAGGGATAAGATCCTTTTGGAAATACTCAAATGATTTGATTTGATAAGGTTCATGGAGGATACAGACGTACACAGAGCTAAAGGACGAGATGAGATCTCACTAATTGCCCTCAGAGAATGCACGGAGACCCACGTCAGACCACTGGCAACGTTGTACAAGACCATTCTCAGTCAAGGCCATATCGTAATATAGTGGAAGGCAGTTGACTTCATGAATACCAGTTTACGAAGAACGTTATAAAAAAGTAACTTTGAATCGTGGACCAGTATCTCGAGTGAGCACAATCTGCAAGATATCAAAAATGAATATTAAGATTAGATAGAGGACTTCCTGGCTGGCACATGGTACTTTAGTAAAAGAAAACATGATTTTAAAATGAAAAGATTATGTGTGATAGAACTGCTAGATGTTGGTGCGTTCACTAATTATTCTCGATCTGTAGGAACGCCTGTGATACTTCTCCCCGCTGACGACTGACGATGCAAACAAACGTGCTTGCTGGCTTCAGAGGCGTCGCTCCTTAAAAGCGGTCGACAGCTACCTAACTCGGAGGAAAGTGAGACCACAAATAATAGGAACCTCCATAAGCTGGGCTAAGGCTACAAGCGAGGTCCTTCAAACATTAATGCTGGAGCAACTGCTGCTGCTGGTGTACTTGAATTATTGACCAGCCAAGGAAAAAGTTATTCCGAAATATATTTCCTGGTCATCCCAGAATTATAAAAAAAAAAAAGTGTGAGGTGACAGGAAAATATGATATTGCAAACCAAAACACGATGTAACATTGGTAGAGTAGAGGGTCAGTGAAATTTGGGACAAGAAAATGAATATATATATATATATATATATATATATATATATATATATATATATATATATATATATATATATATATATATATGATGAAGTTAAAGTATCTAGACAGACCAGACAGTGTGACTGCGTCACTGGTGACAATCCACAAAAGTCGTCCTTACTGCGGGAGGAGAGGCCTACAGGGGAAACTTGTCACCAGTATACACTGTGAGAAAGATCCTGAAGAAGCAAACCTATGCATTGACCAAAGTCAAAAATGCTTCAGGTTCACGCACAGCGAGGTACTCTGGATGATACGCATGACGTCCATGATTTATCTTTTCATAAGCTCGAACATACGGCAGCAGTGTAGTATATGTAGTCTCCTTACTTGAAGAGGCACATAAGATTGCCAGAAAAGGACCAAAGGCATGCATGCCACAAGAACGGTACTAGAGCGAAGTGGTATGAGCTACGAAGAGAGGAAGGAAGCCCTTGATCTTCCTCCCCCAAGCCCTTTGAAAGAAAGAGCAAGCGGAGACGTAGTGGCTACATATGAATTCCTAGGAAGCCATGAAGACGTTAGCATGGTACAACTCTTGGAGGTTACAAGAGAGGCCAGAACAAGGGGCCACAGCTGTTATTTACGATAGGGGAGTGTAAATAGAAGTGAAGAAGCGTTTCTCCTTGTGCGAAGAGGGAGTAAAGGCGAGTACCATTGGAATGTATAAAGTAAACACAATGTAAAAATGCAAGGTTAAGAGGTGTGGAGGGGCCCAACGAGAATGATGCTCAGTTTCCAGAGGCCAAAACACTTAATGGTAGACGGACAGACAGACAGACAGACACACACACACACACACACACACACACACACACACACACACACACACACACACACACACACAGTTCTTCGAGAGACGTAGGGAAAGAGCAACCGGAGGATATAACATGAAATAAAGCAAGAATTTTTTGTTTCAAAAGATGTAAAGAAGTACTTTTATGGTATAATAGTGGTAGGTAAATGGAATCATCGAGAACATGGTTAATGGAAAGAACATACATATATTTAAGAAGCTGTATGACAGTAACGAATGTTCAAGAGATGGAGCCCCACGAGAGTAAAACTTCCTCTCCATGCAGTCATAACAGGCAAGTACCTCTCTCTCTCTCTCTCTCTCTCTCTCTCTCTCTCTCTCTCTCTCTCTCTCTCTCTCTCTCTCTCTTTCTCTCTCTCTCTCTCTCTGTCTCTGTCTCTCTCTCTCTCTCTCTCTCTCTCTCTCTCTCTCTCTCTCTCTCTCTCTCTCTCTCTCTCTCCTCTCTCTCTCTCTCTCTCTCTCTCTGTATGTATCCTTCTATCCATCTATACCTATCTACTTATCGATTTATCTATCTTTTTCTCTATCAAAGACTGGGATGAGAGAATCAAGAACGTAGATGCAGTATAATGGAATCCCATAGAAGAGAAAAGAGAATATATCAAGAGAGCTATACAGAACATGGAGGGGAACCCAAAGTTACCAACCAAAACACTAACAAATCAAGGAGACAAAATACCAGAGACTTGGCCCTTTAAGGCGGGAGAACTGTATGAAAATGACCAAGAAAATTTGTAGGATGTTAGCTGAACAATCTAAGTCGGTATTCATCTCAAAATTCAGAGAAAAATTAAGCGATGAACTGCTCAGCCAACATGAGGAAAGTGCAACAATAGATATTGGGATATTGGCATATAAGCAGATCTGTTCATCAGCTCAGAGAGAATGCAGCTTTGGAAACAGATGGAATTCTAGCCACGTTCCTTTAGAAGACACAGACAGCAATAGCAAAACCATTGATGTTATTGCTTAGGTAAAGTCTGGACGAAAGCAAAATTGTACACATTCACATGGTTTTCATCCCCAGTTCTGTGAGGTTCTCTTTTCACCAAACCACATGTCATAACTCATTTCGCAAACTTCAGTGTCTAAAACATCCCACATCCTCCACCCTATCACCAATCCTTCAAAATGCTCTCTCCATCTCCTCCTCACCTCATTTCTGTCCATGAACACTTCCCAGTTTGTCTCTTTCACTGACGTCCCCATTTGTTCTCTTGTTTTCCCCCCATACTATGAACCTCCTTCCAAAACTATTCTCATTCCCTGGAAGTTTGCTTATACTCACTCACCCCAGTTATCAGTTGCCCTTTTTAATCGGCTCCTTCATTTTCCTTTTGACCTCCTTTCACTTTCTTCTGTACATATCCCAGTCACTTGCTCTCCTTCACTGTGAGTGACGCCCATACACCTCTCTTTTCTCTTTCTGTAGCAACTTACCTTAGTTATCACACCACTCACTCACCTGTCCACCTTCCACCTTACGTATGCCAAACATTTCTCACGCAGGTGTGTGCAGTGCTTCCCACAATACCTTCCTCTCCTCACTCCTCTAGCTTCATTTATTCTCACATTTTGCCATTTTCCACTCAATCTCTCCAATTATCTCTTCACACAAGCCTTTTTTATTACTCAAACTCACTCACTTTGGACAGCCATATTGACACCCATATCATTTCTTCTTTCCCTAAAACCTCTACAAACTTTCACCTTCGCCTTCACCAGGTAATGGTCAAACATCCCGTCAGCTTCCCGTCTTAGCACATTCACCTCCAAGAGTGTTTCCTTTGTCCGCCTGTGAATAAGCACCTAATCCATTAATGCCCACTTTCCATCACTCCTATTCATCCATGATGTTCCTCTTTTTGTACCAGGATATTTCCAGTCGCCATTTTCTTTATCAGACCATATTTTAAAAGAATATTCACCATTTTCATTCACAACACTGGATACCCCATGTCCGTCCAATTTTACCCTCAAATGTCACAACAACCATTCTCGTGTTTAAAACACCCATTATTAATACTCGATCCGTTGCATCAGCATTGCTGACACACTCATCTCCTCAAACACTCGCCTCTCTTCCACACTCCTTTTGTTCCAGGTGCACAATCACAAAGAGCCAGCCACCTCTCGTAATCCATTTTCATATTTCTGGAGCTCGCTCTTCCACACATATGTATAGCTCTTTCATCATCGGCAGCGGGACCCCTTCCTTAAAATCGGCAGTGGATGTAGTTCCGGGCGTTTCACGCTGCACCACTGGCTTGACGAATAGCACGATCGGAACATGCTTGCGTAGTTGACCAAAACCTAAATTTAAATGTTTGTGGAAGAAAATCCCGATTGCGTTCGACAGAATAATAATCACTTCGTGGACGCTGTGGACAACTATCACTTGGTGTGCAATGTGTCTTTCATCCTTGCTTTATCCATTTTGTTAGCCTCCTTGTTTCCATATACAGTTCCCCTGCATTTTGTGACATTTCCGTGTCTTTAGCATCCCCCAAACAACAGCTCGGCACGTGCCGTAGAAAAAACTATTTAAAAAAAAGGAATCCAACGAAATCTCTCCTTTATTACGACTGCTTCGCGACCTTCTCAAAATTGAAAAAGTTTCCTTACAAATCATCCTACTGTTGTTGGTCTGGGTCAAGAAGAGCGTGAAGTTACACACGGCTCGAGGAGGGAGGGGCGGCGCCCCCAGTGCACGTGTCCTGCACCAGCAGCGGTCAGCTGTGCGGTCTCCTTCTCCTCCAAGCATCAGTCGTTATTTTCACTCGTCTGGCGGGCACTGTGTTCCAACCACTGCGGGGGGGGGAAAAATTAATCGTCGTTGACCACAGCTAACCTAGAAGAGGAGGATCTAGGATTCGTTAGTAGGTTCTTCTAGTTGCTATTTGTCCACAGTATTTGATGGCAAAATGCTGCAGTCGTTAGTAAGATGCAAAAAACAGTATATGGCAAAATCGTTAGTAAGATGCAAAATCCATTTTTATCATGCATATGAGGAGTTCAAGACCTTTTATTTGAGCTGAGGTAAAAGGATGTGGTAGAGGGTTGATAAATATCATATAGTTGGGTATCTTGGCGTCTTGCAGCGGAATACGCTCGTTGTCAGTTTTCGTCAATTTGCCTTGAAAGTTTTGCCTACATATGTCGGACATGTCTATGTCCTTGCCATTACCCTGTAAGAACATCTGCAAAAGAGCATCACTCTTTTTCAGAGTGTTTTACACACAAGTCCACGAAGTTTCTTGGTGAGGAAAAAGGGGAACAGTTCACCCCAGTTTTCTGTGTAGTAAACATGACATTCTTTGCCATTTGGATCCTTGAGGAAACGTCACTTCGGCTGAGGGCAGAAAAGCTCTGCTAGACGGGCGTTATTGCAACTTCAGAGTCGGGAAAATTTCCCACCATTCTCTCTCTCTCTCTCTCTCTCTCTCTCTCTCTCTCTCTCTCTCTCTCTCTCTCTCTCTCTCTCTCTCTCTCTCTCTCTCTCTCTCTCTCTCTCTCTCCGTGTGAAAATTCAGGCATACTTTTCCATCTATCTCTCGTAACATCTGAGAGAAATTACCGTTAGTCCGCTGGGCACTAACCTGAGGGGTAATGATAAATATTCTTTATACACGATTGAAATGATTGAAGTAATAGCAAAGGCTGTCCTGTAATGCGCAATAACTGCTTCAAGTTCCGAGTGCACTTGAGATGAGAAATGTCTGTGTATTGATATCAATTTTTCGCGACCAAACGCTCATCATTAAACTTTTGAAAGATTACCAGCGACGGATAACTGTGGACATAAAGACAACGAGAAACAACGGAGGAGGCTTGTGTTTGTAGACGTGAACAGTGAAAACGAACACCTCCGATCTAGGAGCAGTGACAGAGGTAGTAGCACTGCCTTTGTAACAGAGAGATATAATGGTGTTTATACTTATGTAATGGTGTTTATACTTATATAATGGTGTTTAAACTTATTTAATGGTGTTTATACTATACTGTTATGCATAGTCATAAAACTGCTAAATCTACGATTTTGTTTGAATAAAGTTTGTGATCGCTGCGTTGAGCGATAGTGGGGGAGGGAAACAAGAGGCGCTTTGCTGGTAATATTTCAGACCGTTGTCAATGACGGTACCATCCAGCTGCCGGCACTGATGTGTACAACAGGACTGTGACGTGTGAGCAAGGACGCCAGGACAATTTCTGTGTCGTGTAGGTTGTCGTGAGAAGTTGGTGTGAGCCGGGACGACATCTGACAAGACCCGTCCAGAATTGGATGGATCTCGCTCCGAAACTTTCCCGGCCCGTGCACATGAAAGTTTATAGTAGATAAGATTCTGGATTCTCTCTCTCTCTCTCTCTCTCTCTCTCTCTCTCTCTCTCTCTCTCTCTCTCTCTCTCTCTCTCTCTCTCTCTCTCTCTCTCTCTCTCTCTCATTTTAGCCAATACAGTCAGAGAAATACTGTGCGCATTATTTACAAAACTGTTCGCCGAGATTCCTTATTTTTTTTCTTTTTTTCGTTAAGAAAACAGCACTAGTGATCCCTGCATGGCACCGATCCACAGCGCGTCCAATTGCTGCTTCTCTATCCATTTGCATGTGGAGCTTGTGTTAGGAGTTCCATAAAAAAAGATAAATCGTTGGAGATTTCTCGATATATTACCGAATAGTGTACTCTGATCTTTCACCACCTGCGCGGAAATGGTTGACTTGAGGTACGTAAGGACCTAACAACATCCTTGTAGCTCCCGTTCGTGTTGATCATGGGTATGCGAGATTGTGGTCTGGATGAGAAATACTGGCGTTATGAACTTGAGTCTCAAGTGCATCTGATGTGTCCCACATTAGTCCAGTTATTGTACGAACTTAATTATCATTGTCGTTGCAGCGTTGATGGGTAATTATCGAAAGTGTAGATTGTCATTTCTGTCACTCATTTTCCTTTGGATTACCCGAGGGTCCTTCTTTATAACCCAGCTAAGATGGAGCGTGTAAGAAATGACGTTTAGAGATCTTTGGCAACGGCGAAGATGACTTTTGCCCTTTCTTCACACTGATATTTTTGTCAAGTACACACACACACACACACACACACACACACACACACACACACAAACACACATTTGCCTTTATACGATGGCAAAATACATGCATTTCGCCAATCCTTAAGCACCTCACCATGATCCATACATAACCTGAAATCCTTACCAACCAATCAGCAACATAGTCACCCCCTTTCTAAATAAATTTAACAATGATACCATCCACTCCAGTCGGCTGACAGCATTTCATCTTAGGCAAGGCTTTCACCACCACCACTTACCAAACCATTCTCCCTGACCCTCTCACTTCGCACACCACCCTGACCAAAACACCCTGCATCTGCCATTCTATCATCAAACACATTTAACAATCCTTCAAAAAGCTCACTCCATCTCATCCTCACTTCATCATTATCTCCTGCCACTTCCTCTTTTTTCCCCCTTCACCGATGTTCCCATTTGTTTTCTTGTCTTTTGCACATTATTGGCCTCCTTCCAAAACATCTATTCTCTCTTAAGTTTACCGATAATCGCTCTCCCCAACTCTCATTTGCCCTCTTTTTCAACCCCTGCACCTTCCTCTTGACCTCCTGATGCTTTCTCTTATAAATCTCCCAATTATTTGCACTCCATCCCTGTAAGTACCGGCAAAAGCCTGTCTTTTCTCTTTCAATGGCAACTTTATTTCTTCATCCCACCACTTACTACCGCTTTTAATCTTCCCGCATCCCACCTTTTTCGTGCCATATGCATCTCTTGCACATGCCATCACTGCTTCCTTAAATACCTCCCATTCCTCACCCACTCCCCTCCGTTCATTTACTTTTTGCCATTCTGCACTCAATCTCGTCTGGTATTTCTTCACACAAGTCTTTTACGAAGCTCACCTGCTCTCGCCACTCACCTCTCCCCAACATTGTTTCCTCTTTTTCGAATTCCACCAATCTTCACCCTCGCCTCCACAAGATAGTGGTCAGACATTCCACCCCCAGCTGCCCCTCTCAGCATATTTACGTCCAAAAGTCTCTCTTCTACGCGCCTATCAATTCATATGTAATCCAGTAATGCCTGCTGACCATCTCTCCTACTCACATATGTATACGTTTGTACGCCTCTACCTTCAGCGTGACGAAGATACGGAACTCAGCCGTGTTTGATGCATTTGATGGAATTATTTTCCCAAATATTTTCGTTTTGCTTATTCGTTTACGATTTCAAGATTTTCATCCATTTGAGTTCGGTGTATGTCCACGGCTTATACAGATCCGTAAGTGAACTTGTGACCTGAAGTGCAGAGTAGATACTTCATCAACGCATTTGCATGTATTTTATATTGTACACTTTATTAGCTTTTATATGGGTATGTTATGTTCATTTATCTCAAGAAGGTGACGTTGATCATAGTGCCCCCCCAAAAAATTATTTATTGGCTATACATCTGGGTCTCCTCCTCGTTCTTACACTCGTGAATATTCATCAAACAATCACTTGTAGTTCAGCCAGGTTTCGCCAGACATACACTCTCCTCTGTGTCGCTTGACGCATTCGCCTTACAGACTAACACCTTATTTTCTTCATTGCTAACGATCCTCCTCAGCTATATAATCTCTAATATTCTCATGCGCCGTCTGTATACCATCTTGAAATCAAAGTTTCAGTTCTTGTCATGATCTGAAATGAGTCTCGTAATCCTTGTACATGTTCCACACTTGGCAGTTCAGCATCCATTAAGATTCTCATATTTCGAACTGTTCCTCTCGTTACTCAAACCATTCACTGCTGAGTTTCCCGTCGCTCTCCTCACTGAACGTTGATCCTGAATGACTATGCTCATTAACAGTTTCCAGTGGCTTTTAGAGTCCATCTGCCATCGTTCCTTGATTTTAGGCGTGAGAGTGTTCATTTCCTGTCACAATACTCATTTTAGAATTTAAGAAACTTACTATTATCCCATAATGAGTGAGTCATACGGCAATACGTATGCCCGAAGCTAACGTGGAATCATGTATATTATCACCTGAGACTTTAACTTTACCCTACACACCCTTGTTTTTATTTAGGAATAATTACAAAGGAAATTTTAAAGATAACCAAAAAATCATGCCACATTTATGCCACTATTCACCTTTAAATTTGCAAGGGAAAAATTCTCGTGAAATGGAACTGGGTTCACTTTTTTTTTTCTTTTTTTTGAGCTTACCGTGGGCACAAAACTTCCCAGAGTCCTTTCTTTGACAAATTTGATGCTCACCATCCCTTGATGTAGAGATGGAGAAAGCACCATCTTCTGTTGCAATGGACTAACTCCACCATGCAACGAACTTTTACGAACAACATTCGTAAATACGAGTACTCTACCTACCAACATGTTGAATATACCACCAACACGAATGAACCCCGGATGTGACTACACCATTTGGCCTGAATATACGAATGCGAACATACCAGCGTGTCATGAAGACAGCAACACACGGAGCATGTACACTGACTAACTACTGCTAACCAGCTGCCAGAATGAATATTATCATTGGAATGATAAGAAGCGTCACCAGTACACCATCTCCATGAATGTCTCATCACCGTAACATACGACCAACATGGATGTACCGTCTTCATAATGATACCGACATCATGAACATACAGCCACACAACATGAACTTCCAATTAGGATTCTACGTTCGTGTAACTATACACCTAAAGTAATTCTTCTACTCCCACGATAGAATAAGTAACGTTCATGTACAATCAGCACGAACGTACTAAATGCAAAACAGTACCACTAACATGAATGTCTCCCTCATCACAAAGGTATCACCACGGGGAAGGTAACATACACAGGAGAATAATACAACCAGGAACGGATCGCTAGCATGAAGGCATCACATGCAGGACGAACGTATCACCAATATGAACGTCCCCAACATGTTGAAGGCCCTATATAGGGTCTGACCGTATCAGTACACTGGCATATGTATAACTCCAAGGTATTAGTTGATTGCCGATATCGAACACAGTGCCAACCACCATGAGCATACGACAGACACAAACACACAACTTCCAGTATTACATCAGCTCGAAGAAACGATTCACCCATACGAAGGTTGCGTCAAGACGAACATATCCCTCTGCTTAAGGACGTCACTGGTTGTAAACACAGCTCGTGAACATAAACATCACTATCAGCACTGAACAGACCAGATCCACTTAAGTATAAGCTCCTTGAACACAACGGGGCAGCCATTGCGATGTAAAGGCCTTGCTTTCGAATTGTCCCTCTTCACGACAAGAGCAAAATATTACACTATCCTCCTGAAGAGTCGTGATTCTGTGTGATCAAACGCTGTCTCGGTCGTGCTTAAGAGCCGTACCTTCTTACCCAAGGGTTTATAAGAGTACCAGGAGCAGGAACCTGCCCGCAGAAGAGGCTTCCCAGCAACGTTAAACTGAAAATATGAACACACCTCATCACCACCCCGCCATCACCCTGAATGCGCTACGAACGTGCATCCACCACGGTCGCTACTGATGTGAACGTCCTTCCAGCGTGACCAGACAACTAACTTGTGTCACCAGTAAGAATGTCCCCAACGCCGTGCAGGAACCAGGGACATTAAACATGTCAGTTCCGAGACACATACGGCTACAGGAGACACATGCGATCCATATTGACTCCCACCTGATCAGTCAGATGCATCATATGTCACTTTCATAAATTGACAGACAGTTATTGGATCACGGGAGAATTCATGACAGCAATTACGAGAGTCTGATGATATGATCACCATTATATATATATATATATATATATATATATATATATATATATATATATATATATATATATATGTATATATGATGATGATCACACTTGTCCGTGATGATAGTATGAAGGCGAAATCGCACTTCAGTTGGAGTTCATACAATAATTTTATGTCACATGTATTTTTTCTGTACATGTGCCACGATATGTTTCGTAGAAACAGTCCACCTCATCAGGTACCAGTACTTAACAAAGTTATTTTAATCCCAACATCATACTTGGTTCTCGCCGTCCAACACCAATCTTTCTAGGCGAAGCACTGTCTGCTATGTCTGGTTGTAACCCTTGTAAGGGAGAGTGATTAAGGAGGGTCAGGTGGCGGGGTTGACCTGGGTAGTTGGGTGTGTCATTAATAACTTTTTTTTTATGTTTTCGTGTTTTGTCAATTCTCTCATAATGATTTGAATGTATTTTGAGCAAACATTATGCCAATGATGCCGCAGCCTAGCAAAAAAATTATGACAAAGCAGAGGTGCATTTTGCTGCTGTTGATGGAAGACTTGTGGACGCTGCCGAAAGATGTAACATGAAGAATGTTTGTCCCTAGAAGTAACCATATGGCATCTAAAACCCTCCATATGTGAACACAATTCCACGTTCACTTTGATGATCTCAGATACATTTTGGGAAAAATTCCTCAACACTCGACCATCTGAAGTAAGGAACCGTCGACCTTCCATCACCTTTGTTCGGTGGAAAGATGACAACCAAAGCAATAACTCGGTTCCCCACAATACACACTAGATACCTGATTCAGGCGAGTTGTCCGTATTACTGAGGGTTGTAGTCATTCATTAACTCTGACCACAACAGCAGCTGCAACTGAATGTTATTGAAATCATTAAGAAAATATGTAGCACTGAGTGGCCTGGCTGTCTTAACGTTTCAGTTTGGTTCCTCTTGCTTAGTAGAGGTACGCAAATACAATTCCTCCCAGCACTGTTCGGCGTCTTGGTATTCAGTAGCAAGGCTTGTGACTCTCAGTGTCTGTGGCTTTCATTAAGTGCAGCCCTGGATGCTGAGGATATCGTCAAGTCTCGTCTATCGTGTACGTCGAATCGCAATCTTCGTCCCTTCCTCAACAGGTCTGTCGAGTGTGTGAACAAAATAGAAGGTTGATCAAGATTTTGGTTGGTCATTGCTTCCATTCGATGTCATCACGCCTTTCAATAGCTCGTATAACCGACCTGATTGGGTGCACAGATATGATTTCGAAATCCCTTTGGCTCCTGTTGAATGTAACGGGAGACGACACTGTGCTACACATTTCCTCATGTGTACCCTGCCTCGACCACGGAGGGAAACTCTACAATCTCCTCTGCCATTTCTCAAGACAGCAGTAGAGACAACACCAGCGACTGGAACATTTGTCATTATGAATCATATTTTACCTTGTATTTCTGTCTTTGAGGACGAACTGGTAGCAATATTATCGCCTGATGATCATATATGCTAATTGAACTGTATATTTGATCGCTCTAAAGACTTTACCTCCTGACAGCAATATTAATAAATTCAAGACTCATGCATGTCCTGTTGACGGGATTTCAATGAAGCGCATCAAAATTTTATGGAATACTTCGTCTACCAGTCACATTCAGATGATAAGAGTTCGCCAAGATATGGAGAAAAAAGGAAAAAGAACAAAAACAATAAGATAAAGGCTCTGATACTAAGAACACAGAGCCAGAGTCAGCCAGAAACCGAAAGATGAAGTGTTTTAGACTCGCTGTTCACAGTGCGCTGGCCACACAGGGGAAAGCCTCGAAAAGCAGTGAACCTTCAGTCTTTGGCAAGATGACAGAGCGAAGATGGTGGATATTGAAGGCAGCCAAATAATGATTGGTGATCTAATCTTATACTGGAAACAGAAACAGAAACAGATGTCTATTATTGGCAAAAGCATCACGCCATCTATTCGTTCTTCATTACACAACCTGTTCGTCAGAGAGCGAGTTCAGCAGGTGGACAAATACCGACTGACACACGGCATTTGCCTCTCCAAACGTACGCAGAACCATTAACCCGGCTTAGTCGAAAACAAAGATTTGCTATTCTAAGATTTGTAGATTTATAATGAACAAGCTTTCGCTTAGAGGCTCCCTTGTCTTCCATGGAAGATGTATTTATTTGTTATTTCTAACTATACTTCTTCCTAATGTTCAAGTATATTTTGTCGTTTCTTCTCGGGAAGATTTCCTTTTCTAAGCCTTGCTCCTGGCTTGCTGGACTAAACTATTGTAAAGAAAAGAATCTGTTATATATAAGATATGTCCTTTGTTTCAGTTTGCATGTCTTTTGTAATGAAAAAGCCCCAATCTTATTCGAGGTTCGGTTTGATGTGACTACTTCAGGATAGCAGAATTTGATTGCGCTTCATGAGATATTTTAGATTTGTAGGGCCCAAACACACACACACACACACACACACACACACACACACACACACACACACACACACATGGACCTCCTCCGTAGTGTAGTGGTTAGCGTTACGCGGGCCACGTGGGACCAAGCCTGCATAAGTTCGAATCCTGGTCGCGGCAGCCGGTCCACAGTCCACTAAGGTGTACCTCGTATAATATAGTATAGTCCATCCTTCTTCTGCTATTGAGAATAGCACAGTCTCGAAGCTGTAGAAGCCCCAGGGAAAGGAATCATGGGGTGATATATATATATATATATATTTTTTTTTTTTTTTTTTTTTTTTTTTTCCAAAAGAAGGAACAGAGAAGAGGGCCAGGTGAGGATATTCCCTCAAAGGCCCAGTCCTCTGTTCTTAACGCTACCTCGCTATCGCGGGAAATAGCGAATAGTATGAAAAAAAAAAAAAAAAATATATATATATATATATATATATATATATATATATATTTGAAAGTACTTCTCATCCATTGTAAAGCTTATCTATGACCATGTAATTTCTTCTTATGCTTCCATTTCCTGTACATATAACAGTGCTGATATATAAGTAGTGAAGGAAAAATGCAAATTTAAGCCAAACAATCACATAAGAAAAAAGATGGCCACTAACTTAACCAAACGAAAAAGGAAAAGAATAGCGTTTGGAAACAATTGAATTTGCTGCCACAAGGCCACACGAAGGAGTGTGTGGCAATAGTATAGAAAGCATAAAGAAACGAGAATGGAGAACATCAAGGATATGAGGAAACATCGTGAATGAGGAGACAGTGAGACGATTCGAATGTTTAATATATTAGTAGCGAGACACTTGGAATGTTTAACATGCCGCTAGTGAGACGATTTGGAATGTTTAACTTAGCGCTAGTAAGACGATTTGGAATACTTAACATAACGCTGGTGAGACGATTTGGACTGTTAAACATAGCGCTAGCGAGACGACTTGGAATGTTTAGCGTGCTGCTAGCGAGACGCTTTTGGAATGTTTAGGATAGCAGGGGCTGGGTGTCATGGTGGTGCAGCGTCAGTAATGTATCGCCAGACCAGTCTACTGGTAAGCAGAGCGCTACAGACACGTCTCCTCTTCACTGCTGCTGCCACAGATGGTCGAAGCTGATTCGTGGCTAACTTGCTACATTTCCAACTGATTTGTATCTTTGAAATGAGTTTCACTTCAGTATCATGACTAATGATGTGTGAAATGTAGAAAAAAAACAGCAATGGATCTGTGCGATACGTAAGAATGCCAGTAGTATGTTGTGGTTATTGCCATAGTCACCAGATGTGGTACGTCATAAGTAACTTGTATGTATGTTAGGGAAACACTGTCACAAAGTCGTGGTGTCTGGTGATCACTTCAGGTGTCTGTGATTACGGTGGCTGTGGCGGAGGCTGGACACGACAACTGGAGCACATCATACGAAGGAACTTACTCACATCTGTTGCCGTCATTCTCGGTGAATGAGAGCTATGTGGTCTGTCTCACTGGTGTGACATTGCCGACGCAAGGGTTTTCCTGTTGTATAGACATGATGGTGCTGCACCCTCCTAGACGACACACACACACACACACACACACACACACACACACACACACACACACACACACACACACACACACACACACACACACACGAGCCTCCGTGATGGAATGGTTAACGTTACCGCCCGTCAGTTAGCCAGCTGCCGGGCCACTGCCAAAACCAGACGTTCATCCTCTCCTCAGGACTGGTCGATAAATGGGTACTTGACCTAGGCTCCTTGGTGTATATGTGTGTATATATGTGTGTGTGTGTGTGTGTGTGTGTGTGTGTGTGTGTGTGTGTTTGTGTGTATGTGTGTGTGTGATTATTTTTCGTGATTACGGGGGCAGAGTTTTAGGCTTTCCAGTCTCATTACACTGTATATATATATATATATATATATATATATATATATATATATATATATATATATATATATATATATACCATGTTTTTCCTCATATTCATGTATACATACATAGGAGTAAAGACATGGGACATACAAGGTAAAATGACAGGGCAAAGCGAGCGTAAAACTCTACCCAGAACACACTCACCCACACACGCACACACACACACACACACACACACACACACACACACACACACACACACACACACACACACAAAAGAAACTAAAATTTTGTCGTAGGCTATGTGGTATGTCAACTTTTGTATTGCCGTAATTATTCATCACTCAGTATTCAGCTAAGTGCATATTGCACAAACCATTGTATTTATTCTGTAAACATTTTTGTATATCTGTCTCCCTGAGTATGTAGATATACCTCTCTCACATAATTATCCAAAACGTGGAAATATCCAGTTGACCCTAATCTTCAGCTCTTTTATGACTACTTAACTATTTACTGTTATGACCTCCCTGTTCTGTAATATCTGTAAAATCTCAGCTGTGTATTTTCATGCGAATGGCTTCCTAAATTCATTCAATCATTACCTACTTCTTCATTTATTTTCTGTTACCGTCACCCTTCCTTATCATGCTTTCCTTCTTCATTTACGGTGGTCTCCTGTCAATACTCCAACTCACTTCTCTCATACCACCCGCCCCATGCGCGTTCGTCCACTGCCTCTGCTCCCACTCCCTTCAATTCTTTCTCCTTATCTCTTATCGTCGTCCTTGTTCCTACTTCCAGTCGTATCGACCATGTCTCCCACCTCACATACCGTCTTGCCTTCTCTGTATCCTCCTCATCTTCCACATGTTCCCACCTAACTTTCCCTGCATGATCTCACACGTACATCATCTAATACTTTCCCGACATCGTACCTTCCCCCGCCCTTTCCTGAACATGATCATAGGATCAGTCTGCACCTAAACCTGTCTTAAATACCGTACGGTGTCCACCCATATAATTCTACATCCATCATGCAGTGTACAGAAAATCTTCTTAATGTGACATTTTGTTTCCATACAACAGAGAGAAGTTCAACACAATTTCAAAGGGAATTGAAGGAAGAGTGGAAAGGAAACGCAGACAGTAACAGACAGCTGAGTCCTTTTTTGACTATTTGCTGTCATAAAGGAGACCAAAAGCCCAGAGCTTAGTGTGGAGGGAGTGGAAAAGCTAATGAATTACATTTTTTTTTTTTTTTTTTGCTATATATGTGCGAATAACGTCAGTCATGAACCAGAGGCGAAGAATTCCTCCGGTCTATTTTTCAACGTTTGTAATTTGCAGTATATACAAGGTCGTGTTGGTAAACGTTGCCATGGGCCAGGGGTACTATTAAAGGAAAATTAATCTGCCTCACTTGACAAGAAGCCTAATCACGAATTTGTGTCCTGAACTACGACTGATACGAGACTGATCTAGTCTCAGGTGCTTTGATAAGGACTGACGAAGCCACTGTCTTTAGCTGTTCTGTTCCATATATGTCCCTTTTTCAAGTAGGCCAACCAAAACTGATCAGAGCATTCAAAGTGAGGACGTTCCAGTAAAGTATAGAATACTCAAAACTTGAGTTTTCGTGCCACACCAATTAAAGCCATGATTATGTCCGTCTTCTTAAAGGCCTATATGCATTGTTTATCCTCCCTATCCTTTCATGTACACCTTTACCTCATAGCTACTTTCCTGTTCTAATTCTGATGTATAATTCCTATGCACAATAGCTCTCTCTCTGTGTACACACAACTCCATGGCTACTATAGTAACTTTCTCTAAGCCCATCTCCCCCCCCCTCTCTCTCTCTCTCTCTCTCTCTCTCTCTCTCTCTCTCTCTCTCTCTCTCTCTCTCTCTCTCTCTCTCTCTCTCTCTCTCTCTCTCTCTCTCTCACTCTCTCTCTCTCTCGTACATCTTTCCCTCTTGCTTTCTTTTATCACTCCTCCCCCTGCCAACCGTTCTCAATCTCTTACTTCGGTCTCTCTCCTTTACATATTCCCGACAGCTTTCCTCCCTGTTCTCTGTACCCCTCATAGCTTCACTCTGACCATTATGCTTCATTCTCAGAGTTGTTGCGTTTACAGTGTGCAGATGGAACACTGTTGCCTGCATGCAAAAGTTATCCCCAGGTAGGGGAATGTGGGTAGAACACAGTTTTTGATCGCACTTCACTGCGAATGACCAAGTTTCTCGTCCTCAGGGAAGTGCAGAACATTGTTCAGTTAACGTTCTAGGTTTTTAAACTCCTTCCTCAGGGTGTAACTGCGGAGATTTAGTGGAGGGAACAGGGGAAAAAGAGGAAGGCAAGGAGAAGGTGGAAGGATGGAATCAAAGATGCTTTGAGTGTCCTGGGCCTAAATGTGCAGGAGGGTGTGAGGCGTGTAAGGGAATGAGGTATATTTCTGGTAGAAGGATGGAGTGAAAGATGCTTTGAGTGTCCTGGGCCTAAATGTGCAGGAGGGTGTGAGGCGTGCAAGGGAATGAGGTATATTTCTAGTGGAAAGATGGCGTGAAAGATGCTTTGAGTGTCCTGGGCCTAAATGTGCAAAAGGATGTGAGGTGTGCAAGGGAATGAGGTATATTTCTAGTGGAAAGATGGAGTGAAAGATACTTAGAGTGTCTTGGGCCTAAACATGCAGGAGGGTGTGAGGCGTGCAAGGGAATGAGGAATATTTCTTAGTTTTTAAACCCTCTCCTCAGCGTGGAAGTACAGAGCTTTGATCGGCTTACTTTCTAAGTTTTCAACCTCCTTATTAGAGTGGAAGTGCAAAGCTTTATTCAGCTTACTTTCACGGTTTTTAGAATTTCTCGTCAGCGCAGAACTGTATTCACCTTAATATATAGGTTTTTAAACATCTCCTAACTATTATTAGCTTAAGACATGTCGCAGTACAATAAAAGAAAGGAAATTTTGCCATAGCGTGCCAACACTTTGAAGCGCCCATGTTAAACATATGTTAACGTACCGGAAAGTCTAAATCAGCGTAAACATGATATTCATAGTATCTACCAAAACCAGAAAAGAATGTTGCTGTTCACAGACGTAATAAGCATTATTCTATGGAATCTCAGAGCGTCGTTTTTTATGTAGCATATTATTCTCTCTCTCTCTCTCTCTCTCTCTCTCTCTCTCTCTCTCTCTCTCTCTCTCTCTCTCTCTCTCTCTCTCTCTCTCTCTCTCGTTCCAAGGCAAGGCAGGCTCCACCTCCACTGGAATGGCCCATTTCTTCTCATCCCTTGAGGCGATTGGGGGGGGGGTGAAGGGGGGTCCTCGGAGGTTAGGGTTGGGCGGACATTCATACGTCGAGGGATGGGTCCACCAGAACTACTACTGCCCACCTCTGGCGCAGCTGCGCCTGGCTGCCATGGTAGTATATCTTGGGTTAATCTGTGTGGTCATTAGTCTGGGGGACGTGAACGACGACACATACACACAGATCTCGGTAGGGTGACCGTGGCACGTTGATCCCGCCATCCATAGTGAGGGAGACTTACAAGTGGTTGAATATCACTACAGAAGGCCTACCGTTATGGTCGCCCTCCCGGCGTCTCCACGATTCATCACCTACGTTCCTCCTCCAGGCCATCGTCATCTTCGTCATCTGACGACTCTGGTTCAGACATAACCTGGACCGACAACAGCCTACTTCCTCCTCCTGCTCCTCCTACAGGACAGCTTTATGGCCTCCTCCTCCTACAGACGATCTCTCGAACTCAGACGATATAATGTTTACGATGGTCTTTTTTCTTTCTTTCTTTCCACTGATATCTTTTTTTTCCTTGTCGATGTTCGAGTCGCCGTGGACTCCCCCCTGTACTGGCTTGGCAGCCTTGTCGTTACGTCAGACTGTGAATTACGTGGATATATATATATATATATATATATATATATATATATATATATATATATATATATATATATATATATATATATATATATGGCTTGATTATTAATCCGTTGCGAATGACTGAATAAGATATGTATCTTATTATAGGTAAGTGATGGTGAAGATTCATTGAACCAGCTGTTAGGATTGTATTGATGCCTTGATAGATAAAAAAGATGAATTATTTAATGATTGTTTTGATGTGAAAGTGTGGTATAAGATAAAGTGTGGTATAAGATAAAGATAAAATCCGTAATGTTACTGAGGAATTCTCAAGTGCAGTAACCCCCGGAGAATAAGGGTAGATTCACAGATGCTTGAGGAAAAGTTTTCATACAAGACCCTTCGAGATCAAGCGTAACTTAGACTTATCAGAGAGACCTCCAAAGCAGGTGTCTGATGAGAGGAATATCTGCTTTGGAATATTCACCGAATAGATCGTTCGTAAAGCTAAAAGAGGGACGAGATTATTGTAACAGTAGAGGGAATTAAAGCCTAGTAGTTTGCATTTATACCCCAATAGATTCCAACTGTCATGTTCTAACCGTATCACTTGTGATATCCTTCTATCGGTGGGACGTCGGAATTCCGCATCTAATCCACAGATATTGAACTACATACATAAAGTATTTCTTACACTCTTGTTTATGTACTCAGACATCATTATCTTTAACTACGTCTGTATCAGTATACTCGTAGTAGGTATCAACAGACGTGAGAGGTTCACCTTTGGGTCAACTTCTCGCCCTAAAGAAGTCTACATTATCCGACTGCCGGATATAGTGCAGCCTTTTTTCTTTTGAGCTGCAGGGGCATTTAGAAAGGTCCTAGGTAACATAGAAATAAGTGAAAGAAATATTCGTCGAACATCAGTGATGTAGGAGAGAATATGTATTTAATATCTTGAAAGGAGCAACTTTTTCATAAAGTTCGCATTTTCTTGCCGGCGCATGTCACTTCCTAATAAATTGCATGAGAATCCGTCGGGCGAGACGAACGAAGCCGGATTACTGTTACGACCCTAGTTTAGCCAATACTTCACCTGCCCCTTGCGTCTTGTATGCCTGTCACATGTGGGTTCGTTCTCCTGCTTCACCCAGACGGTGGGACAGTCATTCCGAACAAAGAAAAGGGACAGCACAGAGAGGGACTGATCTTACCAAACTAACATGCCTAAGGAAAAGAAAAAAAGACAGATAAGCACTGTGGTATTCCACATTAATGCACTTCAATTCTCTATGTACACATCATTATGGAGCAAAGACCTCATTTACGTATTTCGTCTAGTTTCCATTCCATTTAGTAACGCAGTCTTCCACTGGCACGCTTTTCATAAACCTTTCTCTAAGTCCAGGACATGCAGTGTAAATAGTCCTATTATATATGATAAAATGATATTCTATCATAAAGTCACGAAGAACTTGAGGAGGAAAGCGTTTTGGAAATACCAGTCCAAACTTTGGAAATTATAGCAGAGACAGTGAAAGGAGGAGCCTATGCGGCATACTCTACTATGGGAAATATAATAATATCAGAAGAATGTTATAAAAGGAATATAATGAGGGTGATGAAGGTTGCTCAAAGGTACGTTGTTATACAGAGGGAAAAAAAAATCTACGAGGAGCGGTAAATGGCTTTCCAAGAGGCAAATAAAACCTGATACGCGGCCAGCGGATGTGTGAGTGGTTGCTTTATGGTAGCAGTTAAGGTAGAGCGGGAACGCGTTATGCCGACATAATAGCTGAGTTATTTCACAGGCGGAGAAATACGAGACGCATTAAGCAGAGGCAGCCCAGCAGTAGAGGCACACAGGGTACAAAAATACTGCTCTCGAGGAATTTTTGGATGTGAACTGTGTAACTATCATGGGGTAAGGGTGAAGCTCTCTAGAATATGATTTATTTTCTTAGGATGTGTGAGAAAAGCATATGAAAGAGTAGAACATAATATGTAAGTGATAGTGAGGGCACTGTGCCTACGAGGAGAAAGTTAATTCATAAGTCATACATGAATAGTGTAGATATGGAGAGCACTTTTGTGAGTAATGCACTTGCAAAAGAATTAGCACAGGGGAAAGAGCATTTGTTCTGATCTCATCTTGTTAAGGGGAACATGATGAACATGTCTCTTTCTTTTATACTTCTCCCACTCAATTGCATTTTTTCCCTGCAAAAATCGTCCAAATGCCTCTCTCTTCTCTTTCACTAATACTCTTACTTCTTCATCCCACCACTCACTACCCTTTCTAATCAACCCACCTCCCACTCTTCTCATGCCAAAAGCATCTTTTGCGCAATCCATCACTGATTCCCTAAATACATCCCATTCCTCCCCCACTCCCCTTACTTCCATTGTTCTCACCTTTTTCCATTATGTACTCAGTCTCTCCTGGTACTTCCTCTCACAAGTCTCCTTCCCAGGCTCACTTACTCTCACCACCCTCTTCACCCCAACATTCACTCTTCTTTTCTGAAAACCCATACAAATCTTCACCTTAGCCTCCACAAGATAATGATCAGACATCCCTCCAGTTGCACCTCTCAGCACATTAACATCCAAAAGTCTCTCTTTCGCGCGCCTGTCAATTACACGTAATCCAATAAAGCTCTCTGGCCATCTCTACTACTTACATCTTCACCACTGTGCACTTTCTCAGAGCACTGTCATACGTTCGCTACTGTACACCATAACATCATAATATTGTCACATCTTCACTACTGTATCCTTTATCAAAACATTTTCACATCTTCATTACTGTACATACACTATATTTGTCATCTGGGATATAAGGGTATAGTAGGTACATGTAAGCCCCCTCTTGCTGACTATTATCTCATTTCTGATAGTGCAAGCACCAGAGAAACACGTAACAATGGTCTCTCGCGAGTTTGTTGAACTGATCAGATACGACGACGGTGCTCCCCCACAGATTTCATATCACCTCCTCGAGGGCCCACACACGACTGCTCAGCCTCTGTCACAAGAGGCATACCTCCGCTATCAGAGTGTCTCAGGAGTGCGCCGCTTGACTATTGGTGAGATATGTGTGATTCTGGAAAAGACTCCACGCTCTTTTGGAAGGCGTACCAAGATTATCCTTGACGTCCAGGTACCTGAGGAAGGTGAGTTGGAAATAGGCCATGGTTGGTTTTTAATTTGTCAGGAGGATTCCCTGTTGCATGCAGTAACGTTCTTCCGAACCAGCGAGAGTCAGTATATATATTACGATCCCGCTGGAGGGGAACCACCTCTAGCATTGATTTCCTTCATGGAGAAAAAATTTAACCCAGGAAACACACTTGCTTTGCCCGATGTGAGACTCCAGCATGCCGGATTCAGCACTTGCACCTATCACTCCTTGGCCTTCTTGGATTTCGCAACGCGCTCGAAAATTACCGACCCTTTCGAGCTGATTTCCACCTTCGTCCTTTCCATGGGTCCAAACACAGAATACAGCGCGGTTTCCTGTGTACAAGAGATACTTGCAGAGTTTGATAATGATATTCGTACCACTGTGAGACAGGACGTAGGGGACGAAGAAGTCATCGGTGATATTGTGAATGATGATGTGCCAGAACAGTGGATTGCATACTGTCAACTGCATCATAGTTGAAAAGAAGTTTCTTTTGGTTACAGAAACAATAGCACATGTCCACAGTCTAATCCCATGTCCAACTCCCACCCATAAAATTACATAGTAATAGATGGACCCAAATTCCTCTGGCCTGCGAATCTGGATAAGTCTGAGGGAGCGTAAAATGCAGAAGCTAGCAGCGGTTACTAACACACCCACAACACAACAATGTTCTCTCCAATATCTGCTTGACGAAAATATAATGTACTGTGAAGATCTCTTTTCGCCTTCATCATACATCTGAGATGTTGAGAAGTTGATCAAGACGATCTGAGAAGGTGAGCATAACGGTATAAGTTGATCAAGATCTAAGTTGGGCATAACGATATGAGAAGTTGATCAAGAGGATCTGAGAAGTTGGGCATAACAATATGAGAAGTTGATGAAGACGAGCAAAGAAGTTGGGCACAGCGGTATGAGAAGTTGGTCAAGCTCCTCACACAAACTCTACTCCCCAACCCTCCACCATACAACAAACTCCCCACATCAACATTTTGGATGTATTTCCTGTTAGTAGCGGAGATGGCTCACTTAAGAGCAGTAAGTCCCTTCTGGAAAATAATCACGTGACTGCTGGCAACTAGCGGGTCCTGTCAACCGTATAGTGACTCGTTCTTTATCATAATTAATATTATTTCAAGGAAAAGGTTAAAAAAATCAAAATGAAAATTTTATATCTAAGTTATTATTCATTATTTTATTAAAAGAATAAGGCCATGATATTCATACTTGGAGAAAACTAAACAAAGAATTAGGTGATCAGTTAATGGCAATATGTGCAAGTGGTCAGTTCGTCGGTGGTGTTGGTGGTGTAGTCAGTGGTGGGCGGGATCTCCAACGGCTCAGGCATCGCCGCGTCCTGCCGGCGGCTTAGTTACCGCCAAGCATCGTTGAGTATGACATTACTTAGGTCTGGTGGTGGGTATAGACAATCGACACACATACAGCGAAGAATATAGTGGTCCAGGGCTGCTGGTGGAGCGAGCCGAGACACACAGAGTAGATGTTAGTGGAACAGGGCTGAAGGTGGAACTAGCCAACAGACACACATACAATGTCGTGTATTGTTCACCAGGGCTGGTGATGGGGCCAGCAAACATATCCACTTACAATTTAGTATATAGTGGTAGAGGGCTGCTGGTAGGGGTAATCATCACACACACATACAACGTAGTATATAGTGTACCAGGGCTGGTGACGGGTAGCCAACAGACACATGTACACCATAGTATATAATGGTACAGAACTGGTGGAGGGGCGAGCCAAGGCAGTGGATAGGCATATGGGTGAGGTACGTTTCCTGTCACATCCAAGCGTAGACTAGGCTGACTTCTGACTATATCTGCAATGGGTTTTGAGTTGACCAACCTGTCCATAGTTGTAATATCTTATTAGTGGTCTCTCATGCTGACGCTTACCTATAACAATCATACTTCCAAACTGTGATTTCACAAAATTACAACTCATAACTGGGAAATGTACACTCAGCTACGCCTGTTGAAAGCCGTTGTTGGAATCCAAAAAGAAGGGCCGCACATCTGTTGACCAGAAGACTTCCAAGCTTCATACAATAACGTTACATTATGATAAATTTTTCACTTATATATTATTTTACTTAACATTACAAAACTACAAAACAGAATTAACGTATTTCATGTATAGATAAGTGTTTTTGCATCACAAATTTCAATGTAGTAACGTATTCAGGTGTAATTTTTCTGGGCGAACTAAACTAAATAATAGAACGAAATATGAGAGCACATTATATATATATATATATATATATATATATATATATATATATATATATATATATATATATATATATATATATATATATATTAGTTCTCAGTGAATGTAGGTTTGCGGCAGGGGTGTGTGATGTCTCCATGGTTGTTTAATTTGTTTATGGATGGGGTTGTTAGGGAGGTGAATGCAAGAGTTTTGGAAAGAGGGGCAAGTATGAAGTCTGTTGTGGATGAGAGAGCTTGGGAAGTGTCAGTTGTTGTTCGCTGATGATACAACGCTGGTGGCTGATACATGTGAGAAACTGCAGAAGCTGGTGACTGAGTTTGGTAAAGTGTGTGAAAGAAGAAAGTTCAGAGTAAATGTGAATAAGAGCAAGGTTATTAGGTACAGTAGGGTTGAGGGTCAAGTCAATTGGGAGGTAAGTTTGAATGGAGAAAAACTGGAAGAAGTAAAGTGTTTTAGATATCTGTGAGTGGATCTGGCGGCGGATGGAACCATGGAAGCGGAAGTGAATCATAGAGTGGGGGAGGGGGCGAAAATCCTGGGAGCCTTGAAGAATGTTTGGAAGTCGAGAACATTATCTCGGAAAGCAAAAATGGGTGTGTTTGAAGGAATAGTGGTTCCAACAATGTTGTATGGTTGCGAGGCGGTGGCTATGGATAGAGCTGTGCGCAGGAGGGTGGATGTGCTGGAAATGAAATGTTTGAGGACAATAAGTGGTGTGAGGTGGTTTGATCGAGTAAGTAATATAAGGGTAAGAGAGATGTGTGGAAATAAAAAGAGCGTGGTTGAGAGAGCAGAAGAGGGTGTTTTGAAATGGTTTGGGCACATGGAGAGAATGAGTGAGGAAAGATTGACCAAGAGGATATATGTGTCGGAGGTGGAGGGAACGAGGAGAAGTGGGAGACCAAATTGGAGGTGGAAAGATGGAGTGAAAAAGATTTTGAGTGATCGGGGCCTGAACATGCAGGAGGGTGAAAGGCGGGCAAAGAATAGAGTGAATTGGATCGATGAGGTATACCGGGGTCGACGTGCTGTCAATGGATTGAATCAGGGCATTTGAAGCGTTTAGGGTAAACCATGGAAAGTTCTGTGGGGCCTGGATGTGGAAAGGGAGCTGTAGTTTCGGGCATTATTGCATGACAGCTGGAGACTGACAGATTGTGAGCGAATGGGGCCTTTGTTGTCTTTTCCATGTGCTGCCTCGCGCACATGAGGGGGGAGGGGGATGTTATTCCGTGTTGAGCGGGGTGGCGATGGGGGTGAGTCGGGACAGACAGTGTGAATTGTGTGCATGTGTGTATATGTGTGTGTCTGTGTGTGTATATATGTGTGTACGTTGGGATGTGTTAGTGTGTATGTTTGCGTGTGTTGGCGTGTGTATGTGTGCATGTATGTGGGGTTGGTTTGGTCCATTTCTTTCGTCTGTTTCCTTAAGCTACCTCGCAGGCACGGGAGACATCGACAAAGCCAAAATATATATATATATATAATATCCCTGGGGATAGGGGATTAAGAATACTTCCCACGTATTCCCTGCGTGTCGTACAAGGCGACTAAAAGGGGAGGGAGCGGGGGGGCTGGAAATCCTCTCCTCTCATTTTTTTTTTTTTTTTTTTTTTTTTTAATTTTCCAAAAGAAGGAACAGAGTGGGGCCAGGTGAGGATATTCCAAAAAAGGCCCAGTCCTCTGTTCTTAACGCTACCTCGCTAACGCGGGAAATGGCGAATAGTTTAAAAGAAAAAGAAATATATATATATATATATATATATATATATATATATATATATATATATATATATTTTAAACTATTCGCCATTTATCGCGTTGACGAGGGAGCGTTAAGAAGAGAGGACTGAGCCTTTGAGGGAATATGTTCACTTGGCCCCCTTCTCTGTTCCTTTTTTTGAAAAATTGAAAACGAGAGGGGAGGGTTTCCGTCCCCCTGCTCCCTTCCCATTTAGTCGCCTTCTACGACACGCAGAGAATACACGTATGTATGTATGAATGTGTATATGTATATATGTATAAACGTGTAGGAAGAGAGGAAAGTGAATGGTTCTCTGTGAATGTTGGTCTGCGGCAGGGGTGTGTGATGTCACAATGGTTGTTTAATTTGTTTATGGGTGGGGTTGTTAGGGAGGTGAATGCAAGAGTTTTGGAAAGAGGGGCAAGTATGCTGTCTGTTGTGGATGAGAGAGCTTTGGAAGTGAGTCACTTGTTCGCTGATGATACAGCGCTGTTGGCTGATTCGGGTGGGAAACTGCAGAAGCTGGTGACTGAGTTTGGTATTGTGAAAGAAGAAAGCTGAGAGTAGATGTGAATAAGAGCAAGGTTATTGGGTACAGTAGGGTTGAGGGTCAAGTCAATTGGGAGGTAAGTTTGAATGGAGAAAAACTGGAGGAAGTGAAGTGTTTTAGATATCTGGGAGTGGATTTGGCAGCGGATGGAACTATGGAAGAGGAAGTGAAGCATAGTGTGGGGGAGGGGGCGAAAGTTTTGGGAGCGTTGAAAAATGTGTGGAAGTCGAGAACATTATCTCGGAAAGCAAAAATGGGTATGTTTGAAGGAATAGTGGTTCCAACAATGTTGTATGGTTGCGAGGCGTGGGCTATAAGATAGAGTTGTGTGGAGGAGAGTGGATGTGCTGGAAATGAGATGTTTGAGGACAATATGTGGTGTGAGGCGGTTTGATCACATGGAGAGAATGAGTGAGGAAAGGTTGACAAAGAGGATATATATGTCAGAGATGGATGAAACGAGAAGTGGGAGACCAAACTGGATGTGGAAAGATGGAGTGAAAAAGGTTTTGAGTGATCTGGGCCAGGTCATGCAGGAGGGTGAAAGGCGTGCAAGGAATAGTGTTAATGGAACGATGTGGTATACCGGGGTGGACGTGCTGTCAATGGATTGAACCAGGGTATGTGAAGTGTATGGGGTAAAGCATGGAAAGTTTTGTGGGGCCTGGATATGAGTGGAGATTGAGTGTGAACGAATGTGGCCTTTGTTGTCTTTTCCTAGCACTACCTCGTGCACATTTGGGGGAAGGGGGTTATCATTTTATGTTTGGTGGGGTGGCGACGGGAATGAATAACGGCAGACAGTATGAATTATGTACATGTGTATATATGTATATGTCTGTGTGTGTATATATATGTATACGTTGAGATGTATAGGTATGTATATGTGTGTGTCTGGACGTGTATATATATACATATGTATGTGGGTGGGTTGGGCCATTCTTCTTTTGTTTGTTTCCTTGCGCTACCTCGCTAACGCGGAAGACAGCGACAAAGTATAGTAAAAAAAAGAATATATATATATATGTTCCACAACGGAGCACAGACTGGGCAAAGACTCGCCCTCCAACAAACTACTTTTTGCTAAAGACATCCCCCGCTACAGAGCGCAGGTGAAGAACTTCTACAGTGACGTAGCAACAGCTCAGCCAGTGAGTGAACAGGAGTTAGGTCAGCACATGCAGCAGCTCTCCTCCGCCCACCAGGGTCACTTTGACAACCTTGCTGCACTCAAAGAACTCTACATCTACGTAACAAAGTACCATGAGTTGTAACCTATGGAAGAACCTTGATGAAATGACAGACCCGTCTGACCTGAGTGTGCACCAACTCTACGTGGGGTACTATGTACCCTCACTGCTTGCTTCATTACCGTGTAAAACTTTATTCTATTAACATCTACTGGTGTCTCTGTTTATTTACCTATTTTTGTGACGCTGCCATATGCTTTTGAAGATGTGTTGAAATACCTGAAACCGCTCAGTTGAATTTTCTTGCATTATTTTTTATTAATGTTATACAATTTAATCTGCGATCCTAAGTTGTCTGCTTCCTGTATATATATATCCCTGGGGATAGGGGATTAAGAATACTTCCCACGTATTCCCTGCGTGTCGTAGAAGGCGACTAAAAGGGGAGGGAGCGGGTGGCTGGAAATCCTCCCCTCTCGTTTTTTTTTTTTTTTTTTTTTTAATTTTCCAAAAGAAGGAACAGAGAAGGGGGCCAGGTGAGGATTTTCCCTCTAAGGCCCAGTCCTCTGTTCTTAACGCTACCTCGCAAACGCGGGAGATGGCGAATAGTATGAAAAAGAAAAAAAAAAAATATATATATATATATATATATATATATATATATATATATATATATATATATATATATATATATATATATATATTTGCTTGTGGCATGAGAAGAGTGGGAGGTGGGTTGATTAGAAAGGGTAGTGAGTGGTGGGATGAAGAAGTAAGATTATTAGTGAAAGAGAAGAGAGAGAGGCGTTTGGACGATTTTTGCAGAGAAAAAATGCAATTGAGTGGGAGATGTATAAAAGAAAGAGACAGGAGGTCAAGAGAAAGGTGCAAGAGGTGAAAAAGAGGGCAAATGAGAGTTGGGGTGAGAGAGTATCATTAAATTTTAGGGAGAATAAAAAGATGTTCTGGAAGGAGGTAAATAAAGTGCGTAAGACAAGGGAGCAAATGGGAACTTCAGTGAAGGGCGCAAATGGGGAGGTGATAACAAGTAGTGGTGATGTGAGCAGGAGATGGAGTGAGTATTTTGAAGGTTTGTTGAATGTGTTTGATGATAGAGTGGCAGATATAGGGTGTTTTGGTCGAGGTGGTGTGCAAAGTGAGAGGGTTAGGGAAAATGATTTGGTAAACAGAGAAGAGGTAGTAAAAGCTTTGCGGAAGATGAAAGCCGGCAAGGCAGCAGGTTTGGATGGTATTGCAGTGGAATTTATTAAAAAAGAGGGTGACTGTATTATTGACTGGTTGGTAAGGTTATTTAATGTATGTATGACTCATGGTGAGGTGCCTGAGGATTGGCGGAATGCGTCTATAGTGCCATTGTACAAAGGCAAAGGGGATAAGAGTGAGTGCTCAAATTACAGAGGTACAAGTTTGTTGAGCATTCCTGGTAAATTATATGGGAAGGTATTGATTGAGAGGGTGAAGGCATGTACAGAGCATCAGATTGGGGAAAAGCAGTGTGGTTTCAGAAGTGGTAGAGGATGTGTGGATCAGGTGTTTGCTTTGAAGAATGTATGTGAGAAATACTTAGAAAAGCAAATGGATTTGTATGTAGCATTTATGGATCTGGAGAAAGCATATGATAGAGTTGATAGAGATGCTCTGTGGAAGGTATTAAGAATATATGGTGTGGGAGGAAAGTTTTAGAAGCAGTGAAAAGTTTTTATCGAGGATGTAAGGCATGTGTACGTGTAGGAAGAGAGGAAAGTGATTGGTTCTCAGTGAATGTAGGTTTGCGGCAGGGGTGTGTGATGTCTCCATGGTTGTTTAATTTGTTTATGGATGGGGTTGTGAGGGAGGTGAATGCAAGAGTTTTGGAAAGAGGGGCAAGTATGAAGTCTGTTGGGGATGAGAGAGCTTGGGAAGTGAGTCAGTTGTTGTTCGCTGATGATACAGCGCTGGTGGCTGATTCATGTGAGAAACTGCAAAAGCTGGTGACTGAGTTTGGTAAAGTGTGTGAAAGAAGAAAGTTAAGAGTAAATGTGAATAAGAGCAAGGTTATTAGGTACAGTAGGGTTGAGGGTCAAGTCAATTGGGAGGTAAGTTTGAATGGAGAAAAACTGGAGGAAGTGAAGTGTTTTAGATATCTGTGAGTGGATCTGGCAGCGGATGGAACCATGGAAGTGGAAGTGGATCATAGGGTGGGGGAGGGGGCGAAAATCCTTGGGGCCTTGAAGAATGTGTGGAAGTCGAGAACATTATCTCGGAAAGCAAAAATGGGTGTGTTTGAAGGAATAGTGGTTCCAACAATGTTGTATGGTTGCGAGGCGTGGGCTATGGATAGAGTTGTGCGCAGGAGGATGGATGTGCTGGAAATGAGATGTTTGAGGACAATGTGTGGTGTGAGGTGGTTTTATCGAGTAAGTAACGTAAGGGTAAGAGAGATGTGTGGAAATAAAAAGAGCGTGGTTGAGAGAGCAGAAGAGGGTGTTTTGAAATGGTTTGGGCACATGGAGAGAATGAGTGAGGAAAGATTGACCAAGAGGATATATGTGTCGGAGGTGGAGGGAACGAGGAGAAGTGGGAGACCAAATTGGAAGTGGAAAGATGGAGTGAACAAGATTTTGTGTGATCGGGGCCTAAACATGCAGGAGGGTGAAAGGCGTGCAAGGAATAGAGTGAATTGGATCGATGTGGTATACCGGGGTTGACGTGCTGTCGGTGGATTGAATCAGGGCATGTGAAGCGTCTGGGGTAAACCATGGAAAGCTGTGTAGATATGTATATTTGCGTGTGTGGACGTATGTATATACATGTCTATGGGGGTGGGTTTGCCATTTCTTTCGTCTGTTTCCTTGCGCTACCTCGCAAACGCGGGAGACAGCGACAAAGGAAAAAAAAAAAAATATATATATATATATATATATATATATATATATATATATATATATATATATATATATTATCCCTGGGGATAGGGGAGAAAGAATACTCCCCACGTATTCCCTGCGTGTTGTAGAAGGTGACTAAAAGGGGAGGGAGCGGGAGGCTGGAAATCCTCCCCTGTCATTTTCTTTTTTTTTTTTTTTTTTTAAGGAACAGAGAAGGGGGCCAGGTGAGGATATTCCCTCAAAGGCCCAGTCCTCTGTTCCTAACGCTACCCTGCTAATGCGGGAAATGACGTATAGTTTGAAAGAAATATATATATATATATATATATATATATATATATATATATATATATATATATATATATATATATATATATATATTTTCTTATTCATAATACTTTGTTGCTGTCTTCCGTGATAGCAAGGTAACGCAAGAAAACAGACGAAAGAATGGCCCAACCCATAAACGTTCACCAAACAAACAGATGCACCAAAAATGTTGGTTTATATCACGTAATGTTTGTTTGTTGGGTTTTACCTCCATCGACCTACGTAACATCTCTTGGCGGTAACTAAGCCGCCGGCAGGACGCGGCGATGCCTGAGGCGTTGGAGATCCCGCCCACCACTGACTACACCACCAACACCACCGACGAACTGACCACTTGCACATATTGCCATTAACTGATCACCTAATTCTTTGTTTAGTTTTCTCCAAGTATGAATATCATGGCCTTTGTCTTTTGATAAAGTAATGAATAATAGATATAAAATTTTCATTTTGATTTTTTTAACCTTTTCCTTGAAATAATATTAATTATGATGAAGAACGAGTCACTATACGGTTGACAGGACCCGTTAGTTGCCAGCAGTCACGTGATTATTTTCCAGAAGGGACTTACTGCTCTTAAGTAAGCCATCTCCGCTACTAACAGGAAATACATCCAAAATGTTGATGTGGGGAGTTTGTTTTACGGTGGAGGGTTGGGGAGTAGAGTTTGTGTGGGGAGCTTGACCAACTTCTCAGATCGTCTTGATGGACTTCTCATACCGTCATGCCCAACTTCTCATACCGTTTTGCCTTACTTCTCAGATCGTGTTGATAAACTTAACATCTCATTGTTGTGTTGTGGAGGTTACCGCTGCTAGCTTCTGCATTTTACGCTCCCTAAGACTTATCCAGATCCGGAGGCCAGAGAAATTTGTGTTCATCTATTACTATGGAATTTCATGGGTGGGAGCTGGACATGGGATTAGACTGTAGCCATGTGCTAATGTTTCTGTAACCAAAAGAAACGTCTCTTCAGCTTTGATGCAGTTGACAGTATGCAATCCATTGTTCTGGGACATCATCATTTACAATGTCGCCGATGACTTCTATGTCCCCTACGTCTTTTCTCACTGTGGTATGAATATCATTAACAAACTCTTCAAGTATCTCTTGTACACAGGATACCGCGCTGAGTTCTGTGTTTGGACCCATGGAGCAGACGAAGGCGGAAATCAGCTCGAAAGGGTCGGTAATATCCGAGCGCGTTGCGAAGTCCAAGAAGGCCAAGGAATGATAGGTGCAAGTGTTGAATCCGAAATGCTGGAGTCTCACATCGGGCAAAGCAAGTTTGTCTTCCGGGTTTAAACTGTTCTCTATGAAGGGAATCAATGCCAGAGGTAGTTCCCCCCCTGCGGGATCATAATATACATACTGACTCTCGCTGGTTCGGAAGAATGCTACTGCATGCAACAGGGAATCCTCCTGACAGATCAAAAACCAACCATGGCCTATTTCCAACTCATCTTCCTCAGGTACGTCGACGTCAACGATATACTTGGTACACCATCCAATAGGGCGTGGTGTCCTTTCCAAAATCTCACATATCTCACCAATAGTCAAGCGGCGCACTCCTGAGACACTCTGATAGCGGAGGTATGCCTCTTGTGACAGAGGCTCAGCAGTCGTGTGTGGGCCCTCGAGGAGGTGATATGAAACCTGTGAGGGAGCACCGTCGTCGTATGTGGTCAGTTCAACAAATTCGCGAGAGACCATCGTTGCGTCTTTCTCTGGTTCTTGCACCATCAGAAATGAGATGATCGTCAGCAAGAGGGGGCTTACATGTACCTACTATACCCTTATATCCCAGATGACAAATATAGTGTATGTACAGTAGTGAAGATGTGACAATGTTTTGATAAAGGATACAGTAGTGAAGACGTGACAATGTTTTGATAAAGGGTACAGTAGTGAAGATATGACAACATTTAGCTAAAGGGTACAGTAGTGAAGATGTGACAATATTATGATGTTATGGTTTACAGTAGCGAAAGTATGACAGTGTTCTGATGAATTGCACAGTAGTGGAGATGTTACAATAATTTTGATGTTAGAGTTACTGTAGTGAAGATGTGATAATGATGGAATGTACAAGTGGTTTTTTGTCTTTCTTTAGAATGTACAGAAGTGATGATATTGAAATTGATATAAGAGTGTATAGTAGTAAAGGTTTGACATTGATGTTATAGTGTACATAAGTGATTATATGATGAGACTTTAAAGTTTGGGTATACAGTAGTGAGGATGTGACAATGTTTTAATGTTAAAGTGCTCAATGGTGAAGATATTACAATGCTGTGATATTAGTATGTATAGTAGTGACAATGTGGAAATATTTTGAGTGTACAGTATGAAGGATGTGACAGATTTCTGATGTTACAGTGCACAGTAGTGAACATATGACAATGCTTGATGTTATAGAATACAGTAGTGAATGTAACAATGTTTTGATATTAGAACATACAGCAGTGAACATGCGACAATATTCTGACATTATAGAGTACAGTGATGAAGATGCAACGATTTTGACGTTAGAGTGTACGATAGCAACGATGTAACAGTGTTCTGATACTACTATGTACAGTAGTAAACTTACAACATTGTGATAATACAGCGTAAAGTAACGAAGATTTGAGATTGCTCTAATGATAAAGTGAACAGTGGTGAAGTTGTGACAATGTTTTGATGTTACTAGACAATGTTTTGATGTTACTACAGTATTGAAAATAGGACAATGTCTCTATGTTAGAGCATACTGTAGTGAAGATGTGACAATGATTTAATACAATATACAATAGTGAATGTGACAATTATGATAGAATGTGTAGTAGTAAACATATGAAAATCTTTTGAATGTTACTCTGTACAGTAGTGAAGACGTGATAATATTTTGATGTTATTGTGTACAGTTATGATTGTAAGAATGCTTTGAGGTTGGAGTGTATAGTAGTCAGGATTTAACACTGTTTTAATGTTATTGTGTACAGTAGTGAAGATGTAACTATTTTATGATGTTGATGTGTATTGTAGCAAAGATATGAAAATTTTCTGATGTTAGATGTACAGTATTGAATATATGACAATGTTCTGATGTTACAGTATACAGTAGTGAACATACAACACCGCTCTGATGTTATAGAAAACAGTAGTGCAGATGGATCCATATTTTAATGGTACAGTGTACAATAGTAAAGATGTTACAATGTCCTGAAGTTAATATGAGGATGTTCTGATGACGGCCTTTCACATCATTCATATGAATGTAAGGTATGAGTGCGTAGTGAAGATGGTCTTTGTTAGGTCAAAAGCCTTTGTAGTGAAGATAATTGTGGTTGTCATCCTCCTCAGTGAACATGGAGGTGACTGGTAAT
This sequence comes from Panulirus ornatus, assembly GCF_036320965.1. Taxonomy (NCBI): domain Eukaryota; kingdom Metazoa; phylum Arthropoda; class Malacostraca; order Decapoda; family Palinuridae; genus Panulirus; species Panulirus ornatus. The sequence continues at coordinate 13,756,425 of NC_092227.1, read as the reverse complement.
GCATGAGACATTTTGATTTCACTCACTTATATTCATGTATATTGTGTCATTTTCTCTTTCTGAAACACATGCACACACACACACACACACACACACACACACACACACACACACACACACACACACACACAGACACACACACACACCAATATCCTCGCCGTTATCCGAGCTAATATGAAACAAATCCTGGCAAAGAAACATTTTCTCATTTTGTTATATTTGGTTCACCAAGATAAACTGGTGTCTTATAAACAGTGTACACTATAACACTATAAACCTGACTCAAAGGTGGTCAGGTGTCCTGTAAACAGAGTTCACTATATCATCGTAAATCTGACTCAAAGATGGTCAGGTGTCTCATATAACAGTGTAAACCTGACTCAAGGTCCCATGTACTTATTCTGAGGTAATGGCTTAACTTGCTAAGCTGCTACGGAACCGTACACATTAAAAGGAAGAGCAGAATCTGCTAAGAACATTTTTGATGAAACACACGAACCATACTACCATATGAGATAATATATATATATATATATATATATATATATATATATATATATATATATATATATATATATATATATATATATATATATATATATTATCTCATATAGTAGTATGGTTCGTGTGTTTCATCAAAAATGTTCTTAGCAGATTCTGCTCTTCCTTTTAATGTGTACGGTTCCGTAGCAGCTTAGCAAGTTAAGCCATTACCTCAGAATAAGTACATGGGACCTTGAGTCAGGATTACACTGTTATATGAGACACCTGACCATCTTTGAGTCAGGTTTACGATGATATAGTGAACTCTGTTTACAGGACACCTGACCATCTTTGAGTCAGGTTTATAGTGTTATAGTGTACACTGTTTATAAGACACTAGTTTATCTTGGTGAACCAAATATAACAAAATGAGAAAATGTTTCTTTACCAGGATTTGTTTCATATTAGCTGAGATAACGGCGAGGATATTGGTGTGTGTGTGTGTGTGTGTGTGTGTGTGTGTGTGTGTGTGTGTGTGTGTGTGTGTGTGTTTCAGAAAGAGAAAATGACACAAAATACATGAATATAAGTGAGTGAAATCAAAATGTCTCATGCATTACCAGTCACCTCCTTGTTCACTGAGGAGGATGACAACCACAATTATCTTCACTACAAAGGCTTTTGACCTAACAAAGACCATCTTCACTACGCACTCATACCTTACATTCATATGAATGATGTGAAAGGCCGTCATCAGAACATCCTCATATTAACTTCAGAACATTGTAACATCTTTACTACTGTACACTGTACCATTAGAATATGGATACATATACACTACTGTTTTCTATAATATCAGAGCAGTGTTGTATGTTCACTACTGTATACTGTAACATCAGAACATTGTCATATATTCAATACTGTACATCTAACATCAGAAAATTTTCACATCTTTGCTACAATACACATCAACATCATAAAATAGTTACATCTTCACTACTGTACACAATAATATTAAAACAGTGTTAAATCCTGACTACTATACACTCCAACCTCAAAGCATTCTTGCAATCACAACTGTACACGATAACATCAAACTATTGTCACGTCTTCACTACTGTACAGAGTAACATCAAAAAGATTTTCATATGTTTACTACTACACATTCTATCATAACTGTCACATTTACTATTGTATGTTTTATTAAATCATTGTCACATCTTCACTACAGTATGCTCTAACATAGAGACATTGTCCTATTTTCAATACTGTAGTAACATCAAAACATTGTCTAGTAACATCAAAACATTGTCACAACTTCACCACTGTTCACTTTATCATCAGAGCGATCTCATATCTTCGTTACTTTACGCTGTATTATCACAATGTTGTAAGTTTACTACTGTACATAGTAGTATCAGAACACTGTTACATCGTTGCTATCGTACACTCTAACGTCAAAATCGTTGCATCTTCATCACTATACTCTATAATGTCAGAATATTGTCGCATGTTCACTGCTGTATGTTCTAATATCAAAACATTGTTACATTCACTACTGTATTCTATAACATCGAAGCATTGTCATATGTTCATTACTGTGCACTGTAACATCAGAAATCTGTCACATCCTTCATACTGTACACTCAAAATATTTCCACATTGTCACTACTATATATACTAATATCACAGCATTGTAATATCTTCACCATTGTGCACTTTAACATTAAAACATTGTCACATCCTCACTACTGTATACCCAAACTTTAAAGTCTCATCACATAATCATTTATGTACACTATAACATCAATGTCAAACCTTTACTACTATACACTCTTATATCAATTTCAATATCATCACTTCTGTACATTCTAAAGAAAGGAAAAAAAACACTTGTACATTCCATCATTATCACATCTTCACTACAGTAACTCTAACATCAAAATTATTGTAACATCTCCACTACTGTGCAATTTATCAGAACACTGTCATACTTTCGCTACTGTACACCATAACATCATAATATTGTCACATCTTCACTACTGTACCCTTTAGCTAAATGTTGTCATATCTTCACTACTGTACCCTTTATCAAAACATTGTCACGTCTTCACTACTGTATCCTTTATCAAAACATTGTCACATCTTCACTACTGTACATACACTATATTTGTCATCTGGGATATAAGGGTATAGTAGGTACATGTAAGCCCCCTCTTGCTGACGATCATCTCATTTCTGATGGTGCAAGAACCAGAGAAAGACGCAACGATGGTCTCTCGCGAATTTGTTGAACTGACCACATACGACGACGGTGCTCCCTCACAGGTTTCATATCACCTCCTCGAGGGCCCACACACGACTGCTGAGCCTCTGTCACAAGAGGCATACCTCCGCTATCAGAGTGTCTCAGGAGTGCGCCGCTTGACTATTGGTGAGATATGTGAGATTTTGGAAAGGACACCACGCCCTATTGGATGGTGTACCAAGTATATCGTTGACGTCGACGTACCTGAGGAAGATGAGTTGGAAATAGGCCATGGTTGGTTTTTGATCTGTCAGGAGGATTCCCTGTTGCATGCAGTAGCATTCTTCCGAACCAGCGAGAGTCAGTATGTATATTATGATCCCGCAGGGGGGGAACTACCTCTGGCACTGATTCCCTTCATAGAGAACAGTTTAAACCCGGAAGACAAACTTGCTTTGCCCGATGTGAGACTCCAGCATTTCGGATTCAACACTTGCACCTATCACTCCTTGGCCTTCTTGGACTTCGCAACGCGCTCGGATATTACCGACCCTTTCGAGCTGATTTCCGCCTTCGTCTGCTCCATGGGTCCAAACACAGAACTCAGCGCGGTATCCTGTGTACAAGAGATACTTGAAGAGTTTGATAATGATATTCATACCACAGTGAGAAAAGACGTAGGGGACATAGAAGTCATCGGCGACATTGTAAATGATGATGTCCCAGAACAATGGATTGCATACTGTCAACTGCATCAAAGCTGAAGAGAAGTTTCTTTTGGTTACAGAAACATTAGCACATGTCTACAGTCTAATCCCATGTCCAGCTCCCACCCATGAAATTCCATAGTAATAGGTGAACACAAATTTCTCTGGCCTCCGGATCTGGATAAGTCTGAGGGAGCGTAAAATGCAGAAGCTAGCAGCGGTAACCTCCACAACACAACAATGAGATGTTAAGTTGATCAAGACGATCTGAGAAGTAAGGCAAAACGGTATGAGAAGTTAGGCATGACGGTATGAGAAGTCCATCAAGACGATCTGAGAATCTGGTCAAGCTGCCCACACAAACTCTACTCCCCAACCCTCCACCGTAAAACAAACTCCCCACATCAACATTTTGGATGTATTTCCTGTTAGTAGCGGAGATGGCTCACTTAAGAGCAGTAAGTCCCTTCTGGAAAATAATCACGTGACTGCTGGCAACTAGCGGGTCCTGTCAACCGTATAGTGACTCGTTCTTCATCATAATTAATATTATTTCAAGGAAAAGGTTAAAAAAATCATATATATATATATATATATATATATATATATATATATATATATATATATATATATATATCTTTCTTTCTTTCAAACTATTCGCCATTTCCCGCATTAGCAAGGTAGCGTTAAGAACAGAGGACTGGGCCTTTGAGGGAATATCCTCACCTGGCCCCCTTCTCTGTTCCTTCTTTAAAAAAAAAAAAAAAAAAAAAAGAAATGAGAGGGGAGGATTTCCAGCCCCCCGCTCCCTCCCCTTTTACTCCCCTTTTACGACACGCAGGTAATACGTAGGAAGTATTCTTTCTCCCCTATCCCCAGGATAATATATATATATATATATATATATATATATATATATATATATATATATATATATATATATATATATGAATATATAAATATAAATATATGTAAATATATATATATATATATATATATATATATATATATATATATATATATATATATATATAATATATATAAATATATATAAATATAAATATATATATATATATATATATATATATATATATATATATATATATATATATATATATATATGTATATATATATTATTTTTTACTCTACTTTGTCGCTCTCTCCCACGTTAGCGAGGTAGCGCAAGGAAACAGACGAAAGAATGGCCCAACCCACCCACATACAAATGTATATACATACACGTCCAGACACACACATATACATACCTATACATCTCAACGTATACATATATATACACACACAGAGACATATACATATATACACATATACATGTATACGTTGAGATGTATAGGTGTATATATTTGCATGTGTGGACGTGTATGTATATACATGTGTATGTGGGTGAGTTGAGCCATTCTTCCGTCTGTTTCCTTGCGCTGCCTTCCTGACGCGGGAGACAGCGACAAAGTAAAATTATAATATATATATATATATATATATATATATATATATATATATATATATATATATATATATATATATACATATGTATTTTTATATATATATTTATATATATATTTATATATATATTTATATATATTTGTATATATATTTATATATATATATATATATATATATATATATATATATATATATATATATATATATATATATATATATATATATATACATATATATAAGAGTGAGTGCTCAAATTACAGAGGTATAAGTTTGTTGAGTATTCTTAGGAAATTATATGGGAGGGTATTGATTGCGAGGGTGAAGGCATGTACAGAGCATCAGATTGGGGATGAGCAGTGTGGTTTCAGAAGTGGTAGAGGATGTGATGATCAGGTGTTTGCTTTGAAGAATAAATGTGTGAAATACTTAGAAAAGCAAATGGATTTGTGTGTAGCATTTATGGATCTGTGTAGCATTTATGGATATACATCGTGTATGGATATACATTGTGTATGGATATACATCGTGTATGGATATACATTGTGTGTAGCATTTATGGATATACATCGAAGAGACGATGCTAGGACGCCATTTGGTAAACATGTGATTGTCCAAAACATATGGTTTGGAGAATCACATGTTTACCAAATGGCGTCCTAACTTCGTCTCTTCGATGTATATCAACTGACTGTTATATTTCTCTCTTGTGTCTCCCCTGATGATGTGATTATTACACGAAAGTGCACTTGGGAACTTTTCGTGTTTCATTTTCCCCGTGGGCTTATAGGAATATCTTGATCACGCGCAAAATTGTGATCCTTTCCAATATATATATATATATATGTGTGTGTGTGTGTGTGTGTGTGTGTGTGTGTGTGTGTGTGTGTGTGTGTGTGTCGAATCTCTTTCTGTTTCAAGGAAAGATATTATGAAGGATAAGAAGATATCCAACAGACTGCATTTCTTTAATGGCGTTTGTTGAGTATTATGAATGGAAATTGTGGAGGAAGGATATGTTCTAGAACACGGAATGATGTGATGAGGAAAGCGTGTGGGAATGCATAATGTAAGGCGAGTATTAAGCGGTCTCCATGAGATGCTAGGCAAGGAAAGTGAGTTGGGAACATGTGGAGGATAGCAAGGTTTAGAGAAGGGAAGACTGCATGTGAGATGGGAGACAGGAGCGATATGAGTGGAGTAAGGAAGAAGAGAGACGTCAAGAGAAATAGGAGAAAGAATTGAGGGGAGTGAGGGTAGAGACAATTGATGAGTCCGTGAGGCGGGCGTGTGGTGAGATCGAAGTTAGTAGGATTATTGGTAGGGGACAATCATGAGTGAGGAGGTGTGTGTGTGTGTGTGTGTGTGTGTGTGTGTGTGTGTGTGTGTGTAAGACCATGGCGTCTACGGATGTGCAGCGTCCATCACGCGTGCAGGTGTATTTAGTACGGGATGCTTGAAATTGCAGCTGGAAGCTGCACCTGTAGCAAAATTCTGTTGTAACATCTCACTGTCGTCAGCAGTGTAGAGCATCGGACCAGAGCCTTATTTATCGAGAATGATAAACAAAATTCTTCCCCGTGTGATGTGCTCTGGTTGTCAAAGCTAGGCCGAGTTACATTCACTCTGATTAAGAACTGAAGTGATCACCAGACGTCAGTACTCTCGTAGACATCTCATTATATACGACAAGTAATTATGGTTTAGTAAAGCTGGTGACTAACACGTCAGAATATATATTGTTGGATTCCTTACTGTAAGTATGACCAACGTTCTTTCCCGTTCTCCTATTTCACAGACTATCAAATATTAGTTAGAGTACCTGTCCGTTGGATGTCTGAAATGTTGAAACTCGTTTGTAACAAAGGATAAAACTATTGCTGAATTTTGTTGCCTGAAGATTGAAATACATTCAGGAATGTTCGCTTGAAAGTGAAGTTGATTTATTGCATTAGCCGCGTTCCCATTCATGACCTTCCTCATATCACGATGTATGAGCGTAATTTGCATAGTGCTAATTGGTCAATAGATGAGGAAAAGGATCTGATGCAATATCATATGGCTGTCGGATATGAAATTGAATGGGCGTGCAAAGCACCATATGACCTTCCTCATGTCATCCTGTATCACTGTGTCTACCCCTCCAACATCTCCAAGACCTACCTCATTACCTCCCCTATCATCGTGGCAAGTTTAGTGCCGATGGATCGGGAAAAGGGAAGATATCATAAGGAGTCAGGAAAACGAGCGGGAGACGGGGTTAGAAACCCTTCCATGCTTTAAAATCTGATTGGGGTTGGGGGCTCAAAACTCCAAAACCCCCATGATCATCCCCATCCATGTCTTCCTGTATCACTGTCTCAAGTCTGATGCTGAATGATGGAGAAATATGGAAACGTAAAATGAACTCACACACACACACACATTTGCTCTTCATATATGTATATATATATATATATATATATATATATATATATATATATATATATATATATATATATATATATATATATATAGGGTATTCGAGTACATAGTATTCGAATAGTCATTTCCTATTAGCCAGGCCCATAGCCTAGCGGTTAGCATTCCCGCCTCTTGCACAGGAGTCCCGGGTTCGATCCTGGCTGTTGGATGTTTGTATGTTCTATGAAGGTGCGCACTTCTATGCACTATGTTCATATATATATATATATATATATATATTTATATTATAGAAGTATTATTTCTGCATCATTGTACCGAATCAGTAAGAGGAACACACATCACTGTTTTCCGTCTTGGTTGTGACAATGAGAGTTCATGTAAGGTAATACCAACTGTTTGCCGTAGCCCTCGGGCCTTACTATAAGGAGACAGGCGCCTCCTACCCCCTGGCCTTGACGTAATTGCAAGGTAAACGCTGGATCACAACTTAGGAGCAACACAAACACCTGAGTGCTCCCTGGTCATAGTTGGACGGGGGACCTCACAAAGGAGACGTGTTGGTGTTAACCCAGTTTAAGGTCCAAATTTCAGTTCACATATCATACCGCGGGTATAAGATATAACCATATATACTCATTTTGAATTCGTACCGTGTAAATTGTAAATGATATACAAAAGTATGTAAATGTCACATGAACTGGTTTGGATTTGCAGCTATGCATAAATGGGATAATCTCTAGGCAAAGACATTTCATATTTTTGCTGGTCATTTATTGCAGGAAGTATCACTAAGCCATTAACAGGCTGTGTAACGTGGCTTGTGACTTGCATGAGAAGTTGTAAGTGTTCGGGTTCGAATACCTACCTTCAGGAAGATTTTGCACAAAGGAAGGGCTAGCTTGTAGCGCAGGAAAATCTAGAATTATGATGAGTGAGTCTGGTGAATTACGTGTTTTCAAGGGTTAGGTGTGGGATGTAAAGATTGCGGGTTTGTGGGCTGCTGGCTTCCTGCAGCCCACCTTCGGACGTGGTAAAGGAAAAAAAAAACAAAAAAAACAGCAATTTAAGCCAAAGAGCAAAGCTTAACAACCACTGAAGTGCTGGCACACTTAGCAGCCCTCACTAACCCTCCTGATACCCATGCGAGTATTGTCTTTCCGGCTTTGTCATGGTAAGCCTAGAGCCAAACTCTCCTCCTCACCTCTTCGCCTTGCCTTGGAGAAGAGGTATCTTGAATGTTAAAACAAGAGTTCATGAATGATCTCGGTGTTGTCCACTCTCTCGCCAGCCCGTAAATGATTCCGTTACACTTGCCCTTTTACAACAGTCTTACAGGGAACAAATCCAGTCCAGCCATACCTGCTTTGTTATTAACAACCAGTTATGCGATAAATTCTAAGCCAGAGTTTCACTTCATTCTCACATAAATTATAGGAGGGTTATGATATGACACATTCTGGAACCTGAGTGTTGAACAAACTGTGAATGTATTGTGACATCCTGGTTCTATAAACCCACCAACCAATGTTCTCCCAAACTACTTTAAATCTACGTTAACCTGACACTTCTGTTGCTATCTTTGACCATTGTCACTGCTTAGGAGTTCTAGTATTAAAGGGATTACGCATGTTTGTAGGAGGTTCTGATATTTGACCTTCTACTATGAACTGCTTTGAACATCAAGCAACTGTTGAAGTATATAATTTACTTCTTATCAGATCGAAGAATGAATGAAGTCTTTATTGTTAATAGAAGAATGAGGACTAGTGGCCCAGTCCAGATAGTCAGCTTAAAGCGAGCGAATGAATGAGCTCAGGCATGAATGTTGTGATTATACGTCTCTAATCCAGGCAGTTATAACACGGTAGCTTCAACTCACAAACGCTAGACTTCTAAGACATCTTAACATATTTGCTACAGAGACGATCCAGCACCGTGGTATGTTCAGCGTCAGAATTATTTTCATTACATCACTTACTGAGATTATATCCAGTGAAGGAAGGAAGATATATATCCTAGACAAGATGAAAATCGATGTTTACGTTCTTTGATGAGAGTTTCCTCAGCTACGAGCAAGTCCTGAACATGACTCCTCATAGGGAAATATGGCCTTAGCCTTTAACAATGGGATCTCATTTCACTTACTCTTTTCTTATCTGTGTAGTTACCGACGTCATGTGCGTCTGGTGGGATTAAGATCTTCAGTTAAGGCTTTCCCCATCTCTTTAGTTAAGGGTTCCATTAACACTACGGCGGACGAAGTACTTAATAGATTAAGATTATTCTGTTTATGATATATATGTATTTTTCACACCATCTGGTATTTCTCATTATGTCTCTTACTTTTCCTCATTGTTTTTCTGGGTTCCTTTTTTTTTATGAGTGTTTGAATATTCGTGTAATCGTAGCTTCTGCCTTGTGTTGTAGATCTCTAAGGAAGACCCTGTGCTTTGCAACGTTGGAGCACCAAACCGTTCCTGACCATGTCTCTCTTTTCTCCCACCAACTACAGTCTCATATTTATGGTTCTTAGTACACATGCGTAAGTGATTGTGTGCTTATGTGTATGTATATACGTTTGTGTGTATAAATGTGCGTGTGCATGTGTGTGTTATTTGTACATTTGCGTATGTGTCTGTTTCATTGTGTGATTATATATGAATTTGTATGTTTTCATAATTGTTTGTGTGTTTTTGTGTGTGTGTCTTTTATTCACATTTGTGTTATGGGGAGAAAGTTTTACATTGGTGTCGTCCCGTCTCTTTACCTTGTATATGTGTGCCGTTTCCTGACTCATAAATATGTACACACACACATGCACACACTGGCCTACGCTAAGTACCCATATATTCGCCATCCTTCAGGGGAGAATGAACAGTGGGGTTTGGTGCAGGCCGGCTGCCGCACCCAGCGTTCAAACCCATGCAGGCCCAACCCTGGGCGGACCCATGCTGACTCATGCTCAGTAACCCTAACCACTACACCATGTGTGTGTGTGTGTGTGTGTGTGTGTTTACCTATTTATAATTAACTCTGTACTATACGGGAAGAGAATTCTTCACTCTTGGAGGACTTTGTGCCTTGAAATTTCTCTAGTTTCATATAGTTTTCTAAAACTGCTGCATAACATTCACATTCACAGTTTCATGATTCATTTTATTCCATTCTTCCGTTGTTCTTATACTGTAAGAATAGTCTCCGTATTTCCTAACGAATATCTTGCTTAATTTCTTGCTATGTCTTTGATTGTTCTGTCCTTGCACCAGCTAAGAATGGTTCATTATCTTCATAAAACTGGTTTAAAATCTAAAAGGTTTTGTCTAGCTTACATCTTCCCCCTTCTCCCTTTCTTAATTCTGATATCATCTTTGTTGCCCTTGTCTGGACCTTCCCTTCTAGTTCTCTGTGCTTCTTTATGTATGTTGAACCGACTTGGTCTAATGTAAGATGTGAACAGCTTGCTGTATATTTTCTTATCCATATACTTAATGCTGTTCTGATATACGCCAGCAGATAGTCTGTCTCCTTTACCATTCTCCTAAGGAGGGACTCTAGCGATTCTCCCGTGTACAGGTTCCTACAGCTAGTTTCCTGTTAGATGATATTGGTCTTCTTTCATTGTATCCAATCCTCGTTTTCTGACATTTCCTTCGGTAGAATTTCATAAACCATATAGGAAAGCAAACCTTGGAGTTTCTTCAGTTCTCCTTTTAAAGTTCCTGCAGTCCTCCTCGCTATTTATGTCACTCATGTTTGGCATCATCCACAAACATATTCAGGTGGGAGTTCAACCCTTCTTGCAAAATGTTTACATAAGACAAAAAAGATCATCGGTCCTAGAAAAGAACCCCGTGGCATGTCACTCATTACCTTAATAACCCCCCTGATGGAGCGGAGGCTAGTTTGACATGTGTTCTATGTTCCCTTCCATCAAGAGAGTCTGTCCATCAAAAGAGTCTCCTCCTCATTCCTACCTGGAAAACCATCTTCTTCACCAGCCTCTCCTGGGAGGCCCGGTGTGAAATGCTTTCTGGCAGTCCAGATACGCACGATCCACGCAGCTTTGGCTTTTGTCTGAAATGGATCTTAGTCACAGTCTTTTCCTCCTCCAGAAACCGTGTTGTCTCTTATACAGGTACTCTCCGCTCTGCAGGAAGTCGTCCACTTGCTGTCTGGTTACTCCAGTACCTTACAGACCTTTCTCATCAATGAGACTGACTGGTCTGTATTTCATCCCATCCTCCTGGTCTCCTTTATTTTTTGTGGAAGGTTAAGACGTTTGCTCTTTTCCACTCCCTTGTCACTTTGCCTTTCTTCAGCGGCATCATGAAGCGGTTTGCCCAATGTAGCTGCGCACATCTTCAGCACATATGGAAGAAAATTCATAAGGACTATGAGCTTTGTGTGAGTAAAGAACTATGTCTTTTTCTAGATATCTGAATGCTTCCCAATACCTCCTTTTCATTTTGTCGAACTAGTGTTAAGGTTTTATAGTGTTCCGCTGCGTAAACACTTTTGTATTTATCATACCCTCTCTCGCATATCCATGTATCAGCGGTCCATAACTCTACCTTCTAAATCCTCAGCCTGATATGTTCACTTTTTAACTGATAGTTTACTTCTGATCGATTCGTGGAAATGTTTTCGATTGTCATTTTCCTTGTCCATAATATAAATTTTCAAAGTTTCTCAGTTCCTCTTCTTTTACCCTGTTCATTTATTCCTTCCATTCTTATACCTGACAAATGCTGCCTGGCTGGAGTGTCGCCTATATCTTTGTTACAGCACTTCTCGGAGAACCACTGAACCACCGCTCTTCTCTCTTTCTTAACCTTCCCTTTCTCTCTATATATACGGTTAGAGCCTCCCACATTCTCATCCCTTCATTGATATATCACAAAACCTTTCACCACAATGTCCGGCTTCCTGGTTACTGAACTCCATTTCCCAGTTTTTGTTGCCATAAAAATTGTTGAGTTATGAGGAGTTTCCAGAGTTTTTTGTGACCTCTTTGAATTTTGTTCCATCTCTGATTTTAATTTTTCTACGCTCTTATTTACTACATATTCGAACTTATGGATTATACTTTATCCAATTGCTATATTATACATTGTAGTTTCAATGTCTAATGCTATTATGAATGAAGATAAGACCGAGTAGTGAGTGGTTTATCAGTTCTTTTTATCTTTATGTTGACATAATCGTTCAAGAAAGAAATTTTTCACTTCACACTTTAGGGACTTGTGTCTTTATGACTCACTGTCTCCTTGAGAATCGTAATTCCCCCCAGACTGTCGCCTCCTATCGCCTTCCATCTTTGAGGAGAGCGTGCTAAATTGTTTCGTGTGCCATTCTTATTGTCCTTCTCGTTATATTCATTGTATACTGGTTCAAGCTACTTGAAATACACTGAAAGATTATACATGAAAAACCCCAGGATGCACATCTTTTCTACAATTACTAGTTTTCATTATGTATTGCTTGAACGGATCATCTTCAACTGCTTCTTGAAATTTAAGGATACAGGCTGTTAAGGGGGCCAGTCCTCCTTTTTCTTGTTTTTCCCCTTTAGATAATTATTCCCTTGGGTAGAACAGTTGTATGTGATTGCCGTTTGTATGTTACGGGTGAGAGTTGTACATTCGTGTTGCCATGGTTCTTAACCTTATATATGTATCAAGTTTTTATTCTTATGTATATGTGCACACACACACACACACACACACACACACACACACACACACACACACACACACACACACACACACACACACACACACATTGAGCTAAGCCAAGCATCCATTTATCAACCATCCCCAGGGGGAGGATGAACAACTGGGATTGGCTGTGGGTCTACTGCGTGCCCAGGATTCGAACCCGTGCGGGGTCCATGCAGATATATTATCATTAAGGTTAACCATAATTTTTTTTTTTTGTGTGTGTGTGTGCAGTTATTTACTTGTACTGTATGGAGTTTTTGTTTTTATTCGTAGGGCACCATCTCTTGAACATTGCCTATCGTCACGTAAACTATTTGACCTTTGTATGCTTTCCATGTTTTCACTTCCTCATCGAGTTTTTTCCCTTCCACCACTCTTACACCATAGGGTTAATTCTTCACATCATTCTTAAAATTTCTTGCTGAAGTTCAGGGTATGTCTTCTCGTTATTCACCCTCAACATCTTACGGAGAACTGTTCGCTTGCTGTGTCAGCAGTCTGGTTTGAAAACTTAAAAAAGTCGTAACCAGGTCGCTCCTCACTCTTCTCTGATCTATGGTGGGCAAATTTAAGACCTCTTACCTTTCCCTGTAATTCAGCTCTCTCTTAATTCAGGTACCATCTTTGTTGCTCTCTGCTAGACCTTCCCTCTCAGCTCGAGAGGCATTTGGCCTTATGTAAGACATGGACAGTTTGCTGATTATATCCTTATCCATATACTTGAATGGTATTCAGACATTTGCAACGTATAGTATGTCTTCTTTAGTGTTTCTCATGTGGGACTCTGGCGACAGGTTAGGGATAATGTCAACTCCAAAAGTCCTTGTCGCACATAGAGTCCTGCAGTTTATTTCTTACTCGATGATATTCAGGGTATGGCCTTCTTTTACTGTGTGCCATAGTGTGTGTGTGTGTGTGTGTGTGTGTGTGTGTGTGTGTGTGTGTGTGTGTGTGTGTGTGTGGTTACTATTTGTGTGTTAAGGGGAGAGAGATTTACGTTCCTGTTGCCCCCGTCTCTTAACCTTGTATGTATTTATCACGTCTATACTCCTGTATATGTATTCACACACACACACACACACACACACACACACACACACACACACACACACACACACCAGCCTAAGCTGGGCACCCATCTTTCGACCTGTCCCAGGGGAAGGATGAACACCTGGGTTGGGTTTAGGCCGACTGTCACGTCCAGGATTCGAACCCATGCTGGTCTGACCCAAGGCTGGACAGTGTTGACTCGTGGTCAGTAACGCTAACCTTTCCGTGGACGTTTATCAGTGCATCTATTCTTCTGCGCACGTAGACGAAGCATATGCGTATATCCGTTCCATTCAAAATCCTCATTATCTCCCTTTACCTACGTTCCCAGAGGACCGCCATATTCATACGACACACAGTATCTCTCCTGAATATAGCTAGCAGGGTGTACCTCCATTAACCTGCAGGACGCGGACCCTAAAGCCATCTCTCCCTCACTTGTATAATCAATTTTTCATCCCACAGTGAACTTCACAAACTCTCCCCGTTTATTGTTCTTGTGCGCTGCTCCTTTGTCCCTCACCCTCCAACAGCTCGAAAACACTATCCCGGTGTTAGGGATACCAGGATACTCTCATAATTTCTCTCGTCACCACCATGTGAAAACCTTCCTCACTTTCTTTAAAGTCACTTATACTTGTTGTTTAAGTGCACCCTTTTTTTCTCTCCCGCATTCATACTTTAGTAAAAACTAAAAACAAACAAAAGCTCCTCTCATGGATTAAAAGTAAAATCAGGTTTTCATTAGTGAAGGGAATTTTGCTTTCATCATTCAACGAATGACTGATTTCATTGCCATGTATACAAAATTAGTATGAGTGTGTGTGTGTGTGTGTGTGTGTGAGGTGTACTGTGCCAAGAATTGTTTAAGCTTATGTAGGATCTGTGGTGATGTATGAATGAGACCTGAGACAGATATCGTCATATGCTGTGGCCATGTTTTTCACGATTTAAAGGAAAATTTTTAGATTCTTTACTGCCAAAGGTTTCTCTTATGCCTCTTGATATGACAGAAGAACACATGCAGTTTATAGCTATTAAGCTCATTTCGTTTGTTCTGCTGTCTGCAGTACCTTATATCACACACATAAAAAGATCTACATGATTCGTACAATCGAATTTATTCAGTATTTTGAAAACTTGTGTCATGTCGTCACCTCGAGGTCTGTCCAAACTAAGAGAGTAAAGATTTGATCCTCTTACCTTCTCCACATGCAGTAGGTATCATGGGGCTGGAATTAATTTTGTCACCATTCTTTGCGTTTATTCAAGTTTTTGTTATGTCCTTCAGTTGTACGGGACCGGGAACTAGACCGCAAATTGAAGATGTGGTCTTACAAACGCCTTAAAAGTAGTCAGGAATGTTTATGGCGTCTTGTAGTCGATGTTTATGGCAGTAAAACCCAATATTCTGTTGGTTTTATTGCTTATTTCTTTTGTATTCCTCAGTGTCCAGCAGACGGTTGCTGGTGGGAATTTTAACAGCCGCTTCTTTGTTTATTTTGGGTAGTCGACTCCCGAGCACTTTATTCCTATTTTCAAAATGCATTACTTTACATCTGCCTTTTTTACATTTCATTTGCCATTTGTCTGAGCTAATCTGTCAGTTATATATCAGTTTTGCTTATTGATAGCTCTGCCTCCTAGTTTAATATCAGCTGCAAATTTTGCAGCCTTAGGTTTGGAGTTCACTTCTAGATTGTCAATGTCGATTGTAAAATGAACTGGGCCAAGGACCGACCCTTGTAGCACCCCACACATCACATTTTAACCAGTCTGGGGCTACACCACTTTAAAGTTACTGTTGCTAACTTTAAGTGAGCCAGTCACTGAACCATGTGTAAATTCAGTCTCCTGTGCCACGTAATTTTAACCTACGTTAGCGTCTCTTGTGTGGTACCTTGTCAAATACCTTGAGATGCAGTTGCCTTGCACAACAGTGAAATATTCTAGAATTTCTGTTCACGAGGAATTTTCTTGTGGGACCCATGTAGACTGTCTGTTATGACGGCGTGATCAAGATTTTTTTTCATGCAATTTTGTCTTTTTTTTCATTATTTTACCCGGAACTGACATGAATTTGATTGGGCTATATTTCTAGTCATTATCTGTATTGTTTTTAGGGGCTATATTTAGCAATCTCCAGGCTTTGGATACTTTACCTTCGGTTAGTGATTTACCAAATATTATGTTTATTAGAAATATCAGATGTCATCCGACCTCTTTCAAGCCTCCTGGAGCTGTATCATTGTGGCCAAGTCAATTTTTTTGGGTTGATTTTATCTATTTCAAAACTTTGTGCTTTTTGATTTCCGCCACCTTACATTTAACGACACCTGACTTAGAGAAAATGATTTTGCGGTTGAATTATTCATAAATCTTTTCCGACCATATACATGGAATTATTTACTGTGTTTATTGTGTTAATGGTCCTAATGTATCTTTTATGGTCTTTGACTTACGTGTTTGGAAAATCCCTTTAAGTCATTTTCAAGTTTTAGGGACATTTTGTATTCGCGCGTACTGTCTAATATTTTCCTCTTTTTTTTGCTCCCTCTGAATTCTCACCAGTTCTTTGCGATCTGCACTGTTTTCCGTTAGTTTAGATTTCTTTAGGGTTTCCATTATGACGAGAGAGATCTGATATTTTCTTATGTATCCAGGTTAGTTTTTAAGTTTACAATGGCCCTTTTCATCTTGCCACGTTTTCTTTTCAGTACAACGGGATGTTGTTATTAGAAATACACCACAGCTTTTAAACTGCATTAACATCAAGGAGGTTTATTCAGTTACTGGTTGCTCATTTCGTGCCCCGTTTTCTTAGTTTTATTTTCTGTCACCTGTAATTTCGAGTTTGTTCTTCTTGCCTAATGATGTTTTTGCTGTTTGCCAGGGCCACACCATACCCCGCTGGAGTTGAGCAGGTCTCTGTCGGTGGTGAGAAGTATGTGAAGAACGTTGTCCATGTTACGTTGGTGTATGGAATGGTTTATCGAGGTACCATTAGCCTATACCCTCTTTGATCACCTGTTAGTGTACACCAGTCTATACTATGAGTGTTGGAATCACGTATGATTATAACTTCCCTATTTACAACAGTTGGTTACATCTTAATGTACTGAATCATGTGTTTTCCCTTTTGCTCAGGAGGTCTGTATATGACACTACATAAAGAGTAACTTAGCTTTTTATTTCTGTCGGTATTATCAATGTATTGTACGTAAAGGATGACTTAGCTACACCAAAGATTTTTGGTTCTGATTCTTTGTTTTCCCTTCAGTAAGGAATTACCTGAAGATCATGTGGGTTGGTACACAGAGAAGATGAGTTCATCTCCTTTCAAGACTGTAGTTTATGTAACCCATTTTACACCTCCGTAATGAAATACCTCATCCCAGTGAAGAAAAGGCAGTTTTTATTCATATAACTCACGTACCTTTGTGTGTCTCTCATGCACGGTCTGCCACGCTCCAGGAGAGAGAGAGTCGGGAGGAGTGTTTTCTGGATAAACTCTTCGTTGACCAGCTTCAAACACTCCCATTTTCTTTCCTTACATTTTGCCTTTTCTTTTTTACCTCTTTCTTCGGCCTACTTCTCTCCCCTTCCTCCCTCTACCTCACTTATGTGCACCTTCTGCGTCATCCTTTCAGAAGCCCTTTTCTTTCCTATGAATGTTCCCACTGAAAACCTCATCCTGAACTTGTTCAAATACAAGTGATAGATTCAGTCTCTCTCTCTCTCTCTCTCTCTCTCTCTCTCTCTCTCTCTCTCTCTCTCTCTCTCTCTCTCTCTCTCTCTCTCTCTCTCTCTCTCTCTCTCTCTCCTTGAGAGAGAGAGAGAGAGAGAGAGAGAGAGAGAGAGCACAAGGTGTCCACGTCCACAGCTTGCCCCATCATGTTATTCTGCTGGCTTCTGAGTTTAGGCAACACATTCAGATTCACACGTTTCTCGTCCATGATTTTCCTCAGTGAACTGGCCACTTGTTTACCATGCAACACGTCCGGTGTCTCGACAGTCATGGTATCCTTTTTACCATACGTCCATATACTCAGTCCTTGAGACCAAACCCTAACCAGCATATCGCCATTCAAACCTGTGCCACATCTGTATCTCTCTCCTAGATTACAGTTGATAACTAGGATTCGCTTTCAAGGTATCATAATTCATTATATCTTAACTTGCCACAAAGTTTGCTTTTCTCCAGCTTCTCCCATTAGTTGCAAGGTTAACTGCATACCATGTCTCCGTGCCTGTCTCCTGTCCATCCCAGATCTTATCCTTGAACCTACATTTTATCCCATAACCTCCCTTACGACTCCATTCGTCTTTAGGTAGTGATTAGTCATTAAGATATAACGCATCCTTGATTATTCCCACTTAATCCTTCAGTCATTCGTTCTTTCTTCTGCTTGGCCTATACCCTTGCCACAGAACACTTCAAATGACATGAAATAACAACAGTGAATGAATCTGTAAATTATCTGCGTACATATTGAATTCGTCGCATTTCCTCAATAGAAACGTCATTGAGCAGCATATAAACATGAAGGCATACTTGCTGAGGATATTCACATCATGATGATAGGTAACCATACACTTAGCACCAACACATAGGACAATAGTTGCTCTAAACTAAATACTATTATCATATATCACAGTTGAGTACCGTAGAGGTGAGAAGGTATACGTTAATGTTGTACGACTCTTGGTCTGTTCACTGTGCTGTCTCCCTCTTGCCCTGTGGAGGAGCACTCCCTTATGATGACCTGTTGCTGTCGAGCAATACACCAAGGTAAATGAGACCTACCTTCGGTGGCGTCCATGTCCTTACAGGCCCTCACCTCTGTCTGTCACTCGAAAAGATTGGAATTCCTCGGGATCTCTCATTTTGTCTCTTAAACCCATTACTTCCCGGGGATAATTATCATTATACAGCGCTCCACGATCCTTCCTGGGGTCGTCACAAAGATCAGCTGGTCTGTGGCGAGGGCGGCGTTTGAAACACGGACGGAACTGCAACAGCCACAGTTTATCTACAGTGTACTCAGCAGTGGACAAGTGAACTAAAACGTCTTGACAAACTTAAGAACAAAAGTATTGTAGTCGTAGTCAGGAAATTAAGTAATTTAAATTTATTTCACGTTTTAACGAATCGTAATCGATTCCATTGATTTTGGAAGGATTCGTAGTCGCATTCCTCATCATTGGTTTAAAAAGGAATCGTAATCGTGATAATGGATTTGTAAAGTAATCGTAATTGTATTAAGTTTCATGTATTTGGGGAGGAATCGTAATCGTAATCATGAACTTGCAAGGTAATCGTAATTGTCATCATTGCCGTCAGTTTACGCAAGAATCATATTCGTAATCGATTCCATCAGTTCAGGAAGGAATCGTAATCGTAATCATGGACTTGGTGATCATAATCGCAGTCGATTCCGTTTATGGAGGAATCATAACACCTCTGACCCAGACCGGCCCCAAGCACGTCTGCTATATTCCCTTTTCGTTTGAAAGAATAACTGAGGTACTGATGTATTATGCACTCGCGACGTCATTTATCTTCCTCGTCGCTTATATCACTGATCTGGCCCCCGACTCTTCAGTGATACGTAATTAGCATATCTGATCAGTACACACTGAGTTACGGGTGCTCGCCTATTTTGTCTGGGGTGCAGGAAGCTATTGAAACGATGGTTACGCTTGGCACTAATACCAAGAACTTCCAGCACCTCATCCCATCACGTCCTGTGCTTCATTAAGAAATATGAAGCCGCTACTTTGATTGCTTCCTCGGGTACACATAGGAGGCATGGTATCTTGAAGTCAGTCCACATGCTGTAGCGAGTTGTAAGGCTGATGCAACTTCAAGTCTTATGGCTTCACAGGAAAATTAGTAAGCAAACATAGAAGAGTAAGCAGGATTTAGTACACAAGAAAATGTTAGCATATCCATTTGCCCCAGCGCGCGCGCGCACACACACACACACACACACACACACACACAGTGTGGCATGTGGAAGTCCATGAGCGATACACTGCAAATACAACAATCAGCAAAATTCACTTAATACGCTTTGAAAGGGCAATGTACACACGGAGATCAGCAAGCCGAAATGTTCTTATACAAGTCATTATGATCAGCAACTCTATTAGACACATAATGATCAGCAAGAACTCATGATCTGTCATTCACATGAGGACCAGGAGGTCCACCATGCATTGTCCTAATGAGCACACAAACATTCAAATACTTCCCTTGCTTTAATACGCAAACGAGTCGAAAATCTGCTGTGCTATAGTTTGTAATGAACACATGAGTCGTAAAGCTAATGTACAACAGTTGGAACACAGCAAGCAGTATTTATGCTGTAGCTTCTCGTACCGGAATCATCTAGACTACATGCTTTGATGGGCAAATAAGGGTCAGCAACTTCACATGATTTAGTGAGCAAACGAAGGTCAGCCAGTTTATCAGTCTAAGGTTCAACAAGGCTTTATGCCTTAGGGTCTACTGAAGGGCCAGTATATCCTTCTATGCTACGCACCCAAAATACAGCATACCTCCGTTCTTTAGTGAGCACCTAAGTCGGCAAGTCCACATGCCCTAATACCCACACAGGGGTCAGATTTTCAGTAGGGTGTATTAGAGTAAGAAGAAGAAGAAGGAGAAGAAGAAGAAGAAGAAGAAGGAGAAGGTTTTTTTACGGGGAAGGGGAAGTTTTGAAATGTAAGAGTGAGTTAACGTGTAGACAACTGTATAGATTTTGTGTGTCTTCGTCGGCATGGATTTCCATATTCATGTTTCCAGTTGTAGGAGTAATGTTACCTGCGGTAAATAATGAATAATGTAGGGCGCTTTCCTGTGGGACCCCTCTTAGCCGAGGAAACTATGGAGACTTCGCGGAGTTGATGATTTCTCTATTGGTTAAGGATGCTGCACAGTAGTCTTATCTCTGATATCTGGCATGTCTAACTATAGTCGTATCGATGGTATAACATTTAGCATTGTGTGATACTGTGGCGTTTGTTTCTTATCTGGATATAGCAGTTTTTCCGTTACAGTCGCAACTGCAGTTAGTACTCTTGCCTTTCAGGAAGCCGTACTGGTTTGGGTCATAAAGGCTGTTGCTCCAGGTACCTCCTTAATCTGTGACTGATTTTCTTTAAAGACTTTCCCGGGGACTTGTAGAAGGGAAATGGGACGGTAATTCTTTGGATGTGACAATTCTGGTTTAGGTATCATTATTGCATAGCCTCATTGATGTATGGGGAAAGTATCCTGCGTTTAGCTCGGTGTTGTAGGTTTTTAAAGGAGGTGTTGATGGAGTTTTGGAAGTGATGTGCTGATTTGTCTCTTTACTTGACGGAGATTTTTCTTGGTCTTCTGGATGGCTGTTCGTACTTCGTGCATGTTAATGCTCGTTGAGAGTTAGCTGTCGGGGGACAATCTAATTGAGGTTAGTGGGATGTTTTTCCTTTGTTCTGACTCAGCCAATTGTTATTTGTTTCACTTGATCTTGGCTATAGTTTCTGTTTGCTTCCGGCGTGATTCTAAACACCGATTTCCACATGTTCATGATATTCTTGGTCATACGTTGGTCCTCATCAACTTTGGCGATTGTTTATTGTAAAGTATTTGATGTTGCCTCTGAGGTTCCCCTGTACACGTCTATCTCTTCGCCAGAGAGCTTTTGCGTCATTGTATTTTTGTTCAGGGGAGTTGATTGTTTTTTCCCCAGTATAGGCTGTGTTGTTCTTTTGCCTTTTCCATTAAGGTCAGCCGAAGTTTTTTTTTCTCCAGTCGTATGTCCGGCCGTGGGAATTGGCGTAGGTGAAACGACATTTGGTTTCTGTGATTTCTCGTGTGGGAGGCGGATGTCTGTTGATGGGGACTGCAAGTGATCGTGCATGTAGGTGTTGTGGCGGGTTATCTTCAAATTCCTATCAGTATATCAGAAATAGTAAAGGTTGAGTGGCCTGTAAAGGTAGAGAAGTCCAGGTCCATATAATGGGTACCGAAAGAATTGTATTTGTTCCATTACGTTCCTGTCTGTGGCGTTCCTGGAGGAATGTCTGAGGCTTGTATGTCAAGCGTTAAGGTCTGCGATGACATTGGCAGGATCTGGTATTCTAAAGAGTAGACATTCAGCAGTGTGGTAGAGTGAGGCATCGTCTCGTAAGGGGGATATATAAGTTGTTGAGAGATTAACAGAACCCATGGAAGCCATAATCTTAATTGACAAGACTTCAGAAAAATAGATGGCTTCGCAGATTTTGGGCTGTTGGCCTTTTACCTTCTGTGCATGAGAGGCATGTTGGTACAGCTTCGTTACACCCTCGGGAGACGCGTAAGATGTAACTCAGTGAAGCACGCGCGACCATCAGCGGATCCACGTTCTCTCTAGTCCACAATGCCAGAACTAGGAACAAGCCCCAGCTGAGGCAAAAACACAATACCAACGATACAAGTTGAAAGAATTCTCGTACTCCCACCAGGGGTTACCTTGCTGAACTTAAATCATGCACGAGCGGGCTCGGGTTCGAATCCTGGGCTCGATAGTAGGACCACAACCAACCCAGCCTCTCGTCCTCTTCTCGCCGCCGGTCGGTAAGTAGGTATCTGACGTAGACTGGAGTGACGCTGACGCAGTCAAGGGTTGCCCAGGATCGAGTGGCCATGATTAGGGCATTCAGTTGCTCGTACCGTCACTGGTAGCATAGCCAGGTGTCCCCTCTAAAACATATTATCATAACTGGTGAATGATTCATGAGACGTAAGTCTAGTGTTTGATAAAAGTTCCCTAACGAAATGATTCCATGCCGCTGATTGGATAAGTGATGGATAATTACCGTATCAAGATTTTTATTTTTTTGTTCATAAGCTGACTCTTCCGCTCATAGAGAAGCATTTGTTCGTTGTATGATAAATCTTTCCAGAGGAAGAAAAAAATCATATATCGTAAGCTTTACGGGAAGAAATTAACAAGAGATTTGCACTGACATTCTTCAACGATTCGTAGATACTTCGTGAATATATGAAGGAAGATAGATGGATAAGTAGAGACATATATGAAGAGGTAGATATAGATGTATAGTAACAAAATAGATTTAGTTTGGTAGATAGGTAGATAAATAAATGAATAGATATAGATATATAGATAGATAGAGAGATAGATAGATAGATAGATAGATAGATAAGTAAATAGTTGGATACATGGACACAGAATTCCTCAGTATTCCTTCGTATAAGGAGAGAGAGAGAGAGAGAGAGAGAGAGAGAGAGAGAGAGAGAGAGAGAGAGAGAGAGAGAGAGAGAGAGAGAGAGAGAGAGAGAGAGAGAGAGAGAGGACTTTGCGAGCGCATGCAAGATCTAGCCAAAAGGCAATGCAATGCTCACGTGCAGCTCTCAGGCGAAAAAGTTGAGTGAAGAAGAGAGTTGTGTTGAGTTACGTGTTGTCAGGTGTTAGATGTGAGGCGAAGAGTGTTTGTATTTGTGGACTGAACTGCCAGCAAACCAAAGTGTCGCAGAGGCAGGAGGAAATGACAACAACCTGTGCCTGGGAGGAGGACTTGACAGCCACTGAACTGATGGCTTACCTCGGCCACCACCATGGTCGGGAGGTGCCGACCACCTACTACCTAGAGAGAGAGAGAGAGAGAGAGAGGATAGAAAAGAATAAGATAAATCAAATGGCTTTGGACGTCTTAGGGTCGTGAAGATAACCTCGAGACGTATTCAGTTTGTGTATTCATCCCCCAAATCAATACTTTTACGAGCCATTCAGCAGCAGCAGCAGCAGCCAGGGCGAGGAACACCCCGGGGAGATGCCAGCGCCTCTGTTGACCCAATCGATCATCGTCTGGCACGTATTGCTTACAGAAACCTAACCCCTCTGATTAGGCAGTATTTCACGGCAGGGAAGGTAACGATGAAGGCAGGAGGAAATACAGAAGGGAAGAGAGAGAGAGAGAGAGAGAGAGAGAGAGAGAGAGAGAGAGAGAGAGAGAGAGAGAGAGAGAGAAGCGGTCGGAGAAGTCGTCTGACCGTGGTGGTACCCACGAGCGCCGTCGTAAGTTACCTGGCGTGAGTATGCCTCAGCAGTTCTTCCAGGACCAACCATTTTCCTCCAAGGCCAACCGTTTGAAATCTTGAAAAAGTTGAAAAGGAAAAGAAAGAAAAACTGACGGCGGTCTTTGATGGAAGCTCTGCTGTGGATGTTCTTATCTTCAACTCCTTGTCCTGAATGTCTCCTGTGGCTCCTCTCCTGTGAGAGACTCGTCTGTGGACAACCCTACTTGATTCTCTGAAGGTTCCATCGTGAACGGAGTGTTTTTTTAGTTATTATTCTGCCATAATTACTCCAGTGTCGATGGTGTCTTGTAGACGTATTTATGGTGTCTTGTAGACGTGTCGATGGTGTCTTGTAGATGCTGTATTACAAGCGGAAACTGTTGTAGATTACATCTGCCTTCAAGAATTCTTCCGCTGACTTTCTTTTGTTGCGGATGTTCTGCTGTTATGGATCTTAAACAGGGTGTATTACTCCGGACGCTCTGGAGCTGAACGTCTTTCGCAGACGTTCATCCGTGAACGCCCGATTGCCATCAGCCTTGAGCACTAGAAGGAATCATGGGATGTATGTATATCCTGTGAATGCAAAGTCTTCCAGCTGGTTCATTGAATATAGAGTGTATCCTCAGAGAAAATAGAAGCTGTTGTCTCAGAAGAGTTTCTTCTGGTTATTTAATTCAGCCAACATGTAGGAAGAAGACTTTTTTTTCTTCCAGTGCGAATTTACGTGGAACTGGTTTTTTCTTCCGGTGAATTTATAACTCCCTTTATTTGACCGTTTCCCGGAAGGTCGGATATAAAAAGTACGTTCGGCTTCCTATTATATGCACCTCTTATATTTGAGACCTTCAGTTTTCCACCAGATGGCACCCTTACATTTGAAACCTTTAACTCTTAGAGTCGATAGCATCCTGAAGATTGAGATGTTCATCTCTCAACCAGAAGGCGCCTCTACATTTGAGACGCTCAATTCCCTGCTAAAATGCATTCAGTTCT
Source organism: Panulirus ornatus (assembly GCF_036320965.1). Lineage (NCBI taxonomy): Eukaryota > Metazoa > Arthropoda > Malacostraca > Decapoda > Palinuridae > Panulirus > Panulirus ornatus. The sequence goes on along the minus strand of NC_092227.1, from coordinate 13,731,264 downwards.
TTGGGACTTTCAGTTATCAACTAAACGGTGTCGTAACATTTGAGACACTCAGAACTCATCCAGACGACGCCCTAACACTTGAGACGTGCGCTTCCTAACTAACTAGACGGCAATCAAAAAAAAAATCTTAAAATGTTCAGTTTCCAACTAGACGGAAGCACCCTAATATATGAGGTTATTAAGACTCCTCTAACTCCACACATCTCCATGGCATTTGAGACCGTCAGTTCCCTGACCAGCCGGCACCCTAGTTAACATTGTCAAATCTGACACATTCTACCCAGACCAGATAGAGGAACCTTAATACATAAGGTTTATGGCTCTCGATCAGACGGAGCCTTAAATCTGAAACTTTCAACTCTCGACTTGACCAAACAGCGCCCAAATATTTAGGACATTTTTGACTCCTGACCAGACGGTGCCCTAGTAACTCATACGTCCCATTTCCTAACAAACGGATACATAACTTTTTAAGGCGTTGAAATTCCAACTAGACGTTGCTGCCATTTATAGTTGAGTTGGTTATCTCCCAGCTAGACAAGGCTTCATTGCCTAAGATGGTCGTCTCTCCAGTAACGAACGCCCTTATGTATTTTTTTTTCGCATTTATTATAGTGTTGGCTGAAAATGAAAGATAATATTTTGTGCTGAAAAAAACATAGGGATTTTTATTTCACGCATTTGTTTTTTTCCGGCGGCAAAACATGTTTCAGTTTTACTGTGAATTACGTTTTCATGTTTTGTGATAATGTTAGTGATAGGTTGATGTCTAACCCACATTGTGTAACGTAACCTCATCATGTGACAAATCCTTGTACCAAGTTACTTGCAAATGAAAATGATGATCATGATGACGTGCGGAGCGTTATTGTATGGCATTATTATCATGAAAATCTCTTATCGAGCAGTTCAGTAATGAGTATTTAACAGTTTGTGAATGTGGAGCGTTGATGGCAATCGTTCGTGTTGAAATTAAACATAGAGATTAGCGATGGAATACTGATCAAACAACCCCGCCGCTGTTTTGCGTTTTATATTTTGACAATCTTTATGTACGCCCAATAAACCAGAACTCTTGTTCCACTGGTTATATGTGTGTGATTATCATCAAGGAAATAAGTTTAGTAACTTACGTTTTCTTTTCCCTTTAGAAATATCTGTTCTCTAAATATTCGAATCACGTTTGTTGCAAGCAGTTCTTTTGTTATCATTATGATTCTGGGTGTATTTCACGCTGTCAGGTCCTATTTACTTCATGAAAGTTTACTTACATAAAAGATATATAAAGATGATCACCATTTCAAAACTTTTACCTTTTATCCGATACTGTGGATTTACACATAGGAACTTCCTCCTTTTCACTTTACCTTCTGGGCTGATTTGTTAAGTGAGGCCAAAGGTTCCATATACACTACCTTCTCCAAACACAACTTTCGTACTCTTATCTGATTCAAGATTACCTCCGCTGCAACCTCAAATTATCTCGTTACATTTGTTCTTGATGTCCCTTTGCCCCACGCACATTTATCTGGACTGTTATATATCCGTTTTTTTTAAAGTTTGCCGAGACGGGACAGGCAACTGAAGCTTTCATCGAGGCCCTAGCCCGAGATATGGTGCCTCTTTTATCGACTAACCTTTAGAGGGTAGATGAACAGCTGGGTTGTCTGTGGACGAACTGTCGCAACCAGGATTCGAACCTATGAGTTCGACCCTGGGTGGCCTGTGAATGCGTCACGGTCAGGATCACTAACCGATCCGTAGTTTGATTGGTTATACCATCTTAAAAGACCTTCTTCCACGCTCCTTTCTATTGATGTCTCTGCACCACACATATAACATTCCTCTTCATTCTCTACCTATCGTCTCAGTCCAATACATTTTCCATATTCTCATCCGTTATATATTTATTTATTTTTCATATTATTTTGCTTTGTCGCTGTCTCCCGCGTTAGCGAAGTAGCGCATATATATATATATATATATATATATATATATATATATATATATATATATATATATATATATTTCTTTTTCTTTCAAACTATTCGCCATTTCCCGCGCTAGCAAGGTAGCGTTAAGAACAGAGGACTGGGCCTCTGAGGGAATATCCTCACCTGGCCCCCTTCTCTGTTCCTTCTTTTGGAAAATCAAAAAAAAAAAAAAAAAAAAAACTCATCTTGACGTATTTAAAGTTACCTTTCAAAAGCATATTTTACCGACGGCAAAAGTGCCCCTTGCACGGTCTACGCTGAAATTCTTTCTATTCAACTAAAGCTTTCAGTGCGTCTCCCAACTTTCCCCCTGCTTGTCCTTCCTTGAGCCGGCCCGCGTGGACTCATAGTCAATAACACTTAACTACTACACCACGGATATGATACCTTCCATCTTCTGTTCTTCATCATTCACCTGCGTCGCATCACATTTAATACCCCCCCATCACCAGACAGGCTTACAGTAAGATTTCGGTGACATTAAACAGGCTCCACTGCATTCCAGTACCTCTCTATTTTCTTATTACGGGAGACGGTACAGGCTAATGAATACCCTGGCCACGACCACTTTCTCCTAACTCCAGTTTTCTCACTAACATTATCATTGAGCTTTACTCCCAAATACCTCATCTCATCCAGTCATCCAGTTAATCAAACCATGTGATGTTGCACTGTCACATGTCTCTTTGAAAATGCAAAGTGTTCCGTTCATTCGCACTGACTTCCAGGTGCCTCTCCCTAAACATATCATGAACGTGGCTTATACTCTTCCAGTTCCATCATCCACTGTATGCAGTTCTTGCAACTACCACCTTGCTTAGCAGTGCACGGGTATCACACAACCTCACCCTCAACCTCGCGTAAGGTGCTATCAATCAAAGCATTAGATAACTACCATGCCGTCACACAGACTTGATATACTCCCACAAGTGTTTTCAACTCGCTCGTGCTTCCACCTTTTATCGGCACACAAGAACGCGCCAGTTCTACAGGAGTCAAGAAAATTTATGTCTTCCATGCGAACCTTATACAGTCATAACTCTCCTGAGAGGTTTTCTCTTCTCTTATTATTCATCTTTTTTCTTATCTCTCCTCTTTATTATATATCTTTTTTTTAAGATGTTGCAAGTACTTTCTTAAGTGCAGCATTTTTCACATTCTAAGATCTTGATTGCCCAATGTGTACCTTTCCTAGAACAACTTCCTTCATCATTTGTGAAGTGTTCGCTAATCCTTATCAGTTGCCTACCTGTCTTGTCAGTTATTCTACGAAGACTTTTTTCTGTAATTCCTGAAGTTACTCCCTTTACCTTCATATTCTGCAACAGTGTATTACGTTCGTCCAGTCCTCGGGGCACCTGATGAAAATGATATTCTTCCACATATTCTTCCTAAACCAACACAACAACTTTTTTGCCTCCAGTCTTCGCCATCACGCTCACCACACCTTCATTGACCTTTACGCTTTTCCGTACTTTTAGAGCAGTGCTACTGTTTCCAGGCACTCCTGTACAGTGTCTTCCTCTCCTCTACATCCATTCCCCTGTAGCCTTCTTGCTAATCATCCTTTGCAAATAGCCAGACTTGTCTAACACGCCCTTGGTTCTTACATGCCATGGATCTCTTTTACATATATTTTATTTCTTCCAAAATTGATTATTTCACTAGTTCATTTTTCGTATTCCCTGCCAAAAGTTTATCGCTGTTGTCTATGGTAGATTCACGTCCTTGCGAACGCTTTTCTCCTCGACCAACTTCCGCGTAATTCTTCCCTCCACAATGCAGTACCCCTCTTTCCAGAGAGCCTGAATCTTCCGCCCCGCTCACCTCACCTGCCAGCCTTTGATAATGCACTCATAGATTGCCTCCGTGATCCCCTCAACCTGTTTCATCGGAGTCACCGACAATGATAGTCAGCTTCTCTTGGGATATACGTTCTATACGCTCATTCATTCCCTCAACTTTTATATTATTGTTTCCTTTTCTTTCGTCTGTATGCCTAGTCTTCCATCGTCAGCTATAAAAGGCTAAAGTACATATGAACCTAGAAAGCCACGTCCACACTACCATGTCTTCATCTTTTCACCGCTATTCAGTTCAAAGCTTCAAATCACTCACAGGTTCTTGCTTGGGTCTACATCTTTCTCTGTTTCTTCACGTTTTCTCTAAATGGTACTTCCAACTTACTCCTCTTCATCATTGCAAACTTTCTGTTACTCTTTAACGACATTGCCTCTTTTCTATGGCGTGTTGTATGATACAGTATGACGTAGGTGAAGAGATTAGGACTACGTAGAGTTACCTCATATCAGGAATTAATTCTTGACTTTGTACAATAAGAGATGGTTTGGTGCGTACGGTTGAGGTGATTGGATAGATTATCCTTAGTTAATTGATCGACGCAATGAACAGAGTGAGAAATCAACAAGCACCTAGCATGGCATAGACGAGCGTGTTCACATATCCCACCAGACGAATTGTAAGCTAAGGATGTGCGTAACTGAAATGAGAGGGGTTTTATGTAGCATTCGACGCTCTTACTATAAATGGCATCGAAGTTAAGAGTAACATATGTAAACAGAGGTAGGTACATGAGCGTCACTGGTGCAGCTTCACTTCGTGGTCCTGCTGAAGGCAACTCCCTCCTGCTGGACGGTGGTTGAGTCACCATAGGTATAGTTAAGCTCACAAAATGCTCCCAGATATTTACATCGGCTCCCTTACTGCGTCTGCATGAGATACACACACGGTTGTAACTCTGCCGTGTGCATAACTCAGAACAGTTGTAACTCATGTGCAACAGAGTACCTTTTAGTGAAACGGGTAGATGTAAGAGATGTGTTTATATTGGATCGGAAATCGTTACTGCACCATACGACTACAGGTGTCGACGAGGACAGAGGTTTCAAAATCGTTCGTCTAGTTTCGTCATTTGTTCCAAGTCTGAAAAAGTGGATAAAAACTGATATAATTCGATACTGCAATGTTGTAAGCATGCCTGCTGGTTTTGCTGATAATGTAGTCACTCTATTGTTACTCAAGTTGATTGTATTGTTACTACTGTACCTCTACCTGCCGTCCATGTTATGTAGATGAAGCAAATCAGAGCAATATTTCCCATACCATACTTTTGTTCTCTACGGTGCTATAATTCACACAGGACTCCGACGGTTGAGGAAGTCCGTATCTCACACATTTCTATATATTTCCATCATCCCGCTCAGCCATGCTCATTACCCCCCCCCCCCCTCCTCTCTCTCTCTCTCTCTCTCTCTCTCTCTCTCTCTCTCTCTCTCTCTCTCTCTCTCTCTCTCTCTCTCTCTCTCTCTCTCTCTCTCGCAATAAAAAACATCATCGTCATCATCTTCATCATCATCTTCATCATCTTCGTCTTCTTCTTCTTCTTCTTCTTCTTCTTCTTCTTCTTCTTCTTTCATCTCTTCCTTCTCCCTCTCATTACTCTTGTTTTTCTCCTTTATTCTTCTTTCTCTTTGCACCGTCACACTTGCTTACTACCTCTACCCCTCTCTCTCTCTCTCTCTCTCTCTCTCTCTCTCTCTCTCTCTCTCTCTCTCTCTCTCTCTCTCTCTCTCTCTCTCTCTCTCTCTCTATCTCTCTCTCTCTCGCAATAAAAATCATCATCGTCATCATCTTCATCATCATCTTCATCATCTTCGTCGTCTTCTTCTTCTTCTTCTTCTTCTTCTTCTTCTTCTTCTTCTTCTTCTTCTTTCATCTCTTCCTTCTCCCTCTCATTACTCTTGTGTTTTTCTCCTTTATTCTTCTTTCTCTTTGCACCGTCACACTTGCTTACTACCTCTACATTATTCGAAAGGTCCGCCCCAGTTATATAAGCAAATGCTATCTATCAAAAGTGAAAGATAAGAGAGATAATGGACGTGGTCAGTAAGCCATGGTTCTGTTTGTGCCTAACTTTGAATGGGAGGTTGGGTCTTTATCTTAAGATGATCTCAGATATGATCTACTTAAAGGACAGATATTTCTTGCAACTATTCATTAGCTTTCAGTTTAATGACGTCTTCTATTAACCGTACCACCAGCCGAGGTCATGGAAGAGATGAGGTCCAGTTTTTCTGCCAGAAACTTCGCTTCACTCTCAGAAATATCAAAGAGCAGTAGCAGTTGTCCTTGGTCTTAGTAGAAAGTGAAATTAATTTTGATGATAAGCTCAAAGTTTTACTACAGATAAACGTAAACTTATTTAACCCTCTCGACATAAATGAATCTTATTTTTGAGCAAATTATTATCATTATTAGATTTACCACATTTAAGTAACAAAGGAGAGGAATTAGCAGATAGTATTCATTTTTTTTATATCCTAACTGGTGAATTGCTTCGTAGAATGCAGTATTACAGGTCCATCGAAAAATTCCCGAGAGATATTGTGAATGGATCTAGAAAGTTTGGCAGTAATACAAAACTATGACATCGTTATGTTAGTCAAAATATTTCGTTATAGTATAATGCTTAAGGTTCTCTGGTAGAAGCATTCCACGTAATGAGAATGAGACTTGCGGCTGTATATATATATATATATATATATATATATATATATATATATATATATATATATATATATATATATATATATATATATATTATCCCTTGGGATAGGGGAGCAAGAATACTTCCCACGTATTCCCTGCGTGTCGTAGAAGGCGACTAAAAGGGGAGGGAGCGGGGGGCTGGAAATCCTCCCCTCTCGTTTTTTTTTAAATTTTCCAAAAGAAGGAACAGAGAATTGGGCCAGGTGAGGGTAGTCCCTCAAAGGCTCAGTCCTTTGTTCTTAACGCTACCTCGCTAATGCGGGAAATGGCGAATAGTTTGAAAGAAAAAAGAATATATATATATATATATATATATATATATATATATATATATATATATATATATATATATATATATATATATATATAATGCGATTGTTAGGTACACACGACCTTTCCCATTCGGCCTGCTTGAAAAACTTCCGAAAATTCGATTATAGATTCCTGAACTTCGTCATTATCGAAGGTGCATTACATCCGATTACTCACTTTTTCATACACAAGAACATTGCTTGTATTTCCCGTTTTCTAAACTCTCTTCCACTTCCTGTAAACTTCATCAATACATATCTTACCCGTTCTGACCGTTACTTTTCTAAGGTAATTTGCTCATGTAATGACATACATCTTTTACCTTCATTCTGAAGTGTACGTTAAATTCAGACAAAGCACACTTTCATCTCTGCAACCCCCCTTGTGTACGTAACTACCAAACAGCCCAGGTGAAATAATACGATCGTGACGCGTTTTGACGTTGATGTTAAGCCACCTAAGCCACTATAAACTCGAAGGTAAACAAACACTACTTTCAGCATGATAGCACTCAGTATATGCATTATGAATTGACATAGCTCTCCTGATTCCTTTTCTGTAATCTTCGATAACATTTATAGATTTATAGATTTCTTCTTATACGTAATATATATATATATATATATATATATATATATATATATATATATATATATATATATATATATATATATTTTTTTTTTTTTTTTTTTTTTGCTTTGTCGCTGTCTCCCGCGTTTGCGAGGTAGCGCAAGGAAACAGACGGGAGCGGGTGGCCAGAAATCCTCCCCTCCTTGTATTTCTTTTAACTTTCTAAAATGGGATATATATATATATATATATATATATATATATATATATATATATATATATATATATATATATATATATTTCCCGCGTTAGCGAGGTAGCATTAAGAACAGAGGACTGGGCCTTTGAGGGAATACCCTCACCTGGCCCAATTCTCTGTTCCTTCTTTTGGAAAATTAAAAAAAAAAACGAGAGGGGAGGATTTCCAGCCCCCCGCTCCCTCCCCTTTTAGTCGCCTTCTACGACACGCAGGGAATACGTGGGAAGTATTCTTAATCCCCTATCCCCAGGGATATATATATATATATATATATATATATATATATATATATATATATATATATATGTATATATGTACGAACAAAGTGCATATGAACGCGCACCTTCATAGAACATACAAACCTCCAACAGCCAGGATCTAACCCGGGACCCCTGTGCAATAGCGGGAGTGCTACCGCTAGGCTATGATCGCCCATGATAGGGAAATGACTCTTGGAATACTATGCACTCAGTATGCACGTAATGCGTAAGTTCACAATAGCTGTATACACCTTGATTAAAGTTGTGTGTGCACAGGTTCGTGTCCCTGGGAATATGGCCAGTCGCTCCTTCACGGCGAAAAGAAGATATGAGATAAGTTTAACGTTGAGCTGTGTGTGTGTGTGTGTGTGTGTGTGCTGCTTGTTGTCGACCAAACAGTATCGCACTTAAAGGAACGTGGAATATCTGATTGGCATCAACATTGCCAGCATCTGTCGTGAGGTAAGCAATGAATTACGTGGTACAAGTTCATCGCAAAGCATTAAATTTAACGATAGACAATATTATACGATAAACATCGTGAAGTGAAAGACTAAAAAAGTGTAAGCTAAGACGATGAAACAAGTGTGCGAAGTAGTTTACAGTAAACAAGGGTCTGCAGTAGTTCACGGTAAACAAGTGTTTGAAACAGTTTACAGCAAAGTGAGATTCCCTAACTTTTATATTATGAAGAAGCCCAAAGCCAGAGCTAAGCCACGGATAAAATGGAACCGTACACTGTATATTCCTACACTGGAATACCATTTTTTTGCGGCTCCATTTTATATTTCTTAATGTAATTCCGATAGTTTCAAATCAACAGTGTGGAGGGTTCAACCGAAAGGGGGAAGAAAGTAAGAAAGAAAGAAATGTTAGAGGAAAAGGTAAAATGAGTGTGAGAGAAGAATTACAATAAAGTTTATCCATGAATAAAAGCGAAGAGCGAAGGAAGAGGAAAAGAGGAAAAAAGGTGTAAAGATGGCTGAGGCGAAAAGGTGGATTTAAGAGGAGAAAGCAGAGGGAGAGAGGGATGAACAGACAGAGAAATATTGGAAAAGGTAGAATGTGACAGGAAGAGAAGAGGGAGAGTGTAAGGGAGAAAGCGGGATGTGCAAGGAGAGAGGGAAAGAAATATTGACAGACAATATCATGTGAAGTCAGGAAAGAAAAATAGGCAGAGAGGAAGATAGAGAATTGGAAACCTTTTCCTGATCCTTAGTTAATTACCTCTATGATTCCAGGGAGGGACTCCTACGCTCCTGAGACCCAATCTCTCTTTCTCGAGTGGAAATCCGTTTGGCGAATAGTTAAGCTTAGGGAAACTGTTCGTGATCTTCAGATATAACCAACATGATATATAAAGATGATGATATAAATTGAAAATATTGATATATGATGAAGATTGTGTATATTGAAGACATGGATATATAAAGATGATTATATGAATCGAAAATATTGATATATAATGAAGATTGTGTATATTGAAGACATGGATATATAAAGATGATTATATGAATCGAAAATATTGATATATAATGAAGATTGTGTATATTGAAGACATGGATATGTAAAGATGATATATTGAAAACATGGATATACAAAGATGATTTGTGTATATTGTGAAAATGGATTTGTGAAGATGATTATGTAAATGAAAATACGGCTATGAAAATAATTAAAGAGAGGTACTGAAAGAGGACATATTGAAAAATAGGTGTGTTTCTCGAGAAAAAACTGTGAACACAAATTCGAAAGGTTAATAGGACTTTTATAAAAAGAAATATAAGAAAGTTGTGCAAGGGGATATGAAAATTCTCTCTCTCTCTCTCTCTCTCTCTCTCTCTCTCTCTCTCTCTCTCTCTCTCTCTCTCTCTCTCTCTCTCTCTCTCTCTCTCTCTCTCGTCTTCAGACTTTGGATAGTGCTGAGCTGGCCAGCAACAGAGGCGGGTGGACCACCATATGCACTTACTATCAATTCACGGAGCATAAACAAAGAGTTTATCCACTGCTGCACTTATCGGGAGTGGAGCCCAAGCTCCTGCTAGCCAATATAGAGGAGGAGCGAGTGGGCCGAATGATCCGCTCTCCCTAATTTACCGTATGTGTCCAGCCAGGTGTTGGTGGGTCAGTTGATTGGGTTTTCCAGGTTCCCTGTGGCGAGGCGGAATTGCATGACCCACCTTGTGTCACCCTTGGAAGCGCTTGCTTTGCAGTTTAGATTCTGCCCCTGAGAATTCATTGGTTCACCCAAACATCTCTTCAGATAATGAACAAGAGTAGAGGATATTATATATATATATATATATATATATATATATATATATATATATATATATATATATATATATATATATATATATATATATATATTGTGTGTGTGTGTGTGTGTGTGTGACTTTTCGTATATATAGTTTTTCGTTTTTTCCCAAATAGTAAGGTAGCGTCAGAAACAGCTGAAGAACGGCTTCATTTGCTCCCATCCACACTAGCTATTATGTATAAACACTATTCGAGCTCCCTAGACAGAACCAAGCCCCAGACACCTTTCCGTGGTATCTCCTGATCACATCACATATTCAAGATCAGCCCTCTGATAGCATGTTCATCCCCCTGTATTCAAAATCGATTCAGGTCGCTCTGTCCCACGCATGCACAGCACCCTACTGCTTGTTCAAGCCCTGTACACTCAAAAAGCATCCTTGAGTCATCGATCCCCCTCATCTTCGGTACCCCCCTTGATACCTTCATTTCCGACATGTGTATATACCTTCATGCTTGTACACTGTCTCCCGCTTTAGTGTTATATATGAAACATATAACACTGGTAAGACTGGTAGATGCGTGGACGAAACAATTAATGAACATAGGATGGACGATATAAGACATAGGATGTTTCCCTCAGTGGTAATATGTATTGAACAAAGATCCTGCCTCCCCAGTTGTGAAGGGATACGAGTTATATGAAGAAGTATGGATAAGGCAGCCTGGAAATCCTTATAATCAGAACACATACTTTTGGTCTATTGCGTGAACATCCTGGCGAGCGTTTTTACGTGGGTACTATTCTTTCACCTCAGATACTCTTGGTACCAGATTGACTGGAGAAATATTAAGATTATCACATACAGTAACTTAAGTCATGGATAGAAATATTGTTGAATCGTCTTTTATCAAACACAGTAGAGATACTGATATGAATCAAAATGTTTATTTAGATAACTTCATAAATGATAAATATATGTAAATATGTTTCCCAGAAATGTACTCAACTTGAGGGAGGTGAGGTCGTCAAGGGTGACCTGTGCTCTGATCCCCTCGCCTGTTTCTTGATTCATTCGCCAGCCTCGACCAGTGGCCGCTGGTATGTCACATTATCTATATTCAGGATTGACGATGTGGTTATGCGGAAGCACTTTATATACATATTCGCCATTCCTCCGCGTTAACGACGTAGCGTCAAGAACATATAAGTACACCTCAGAGGGAAACAATCCACACTTGGCCCGCGTGTATGTTCCTTCTTTTGTAAGAGTGAAACAGAAGGGGAGGATTTCCAGCCCCGTGCTCCTGCTCCTTTTAGTCGCGTACTATGACACACGAGGAAAACGTGGGAAGTATTCTTTCTCTCCTATCCCCAGGGATAATATGTATATATATATATATATATATATATATATATATATATATATATATATATATATATATATATATATATATTCGAATGATTTGATACCGTTCCTGGTTACCAGTTAAAGCAGATTGTATTTCCTATGATCCCTACATTATGGACTGGCTCGGTGCTTCTTTAAAGTCCATTACTCTCTGCTAGTTCATGGATACCTATATTTTTTTTTTTTGCCTCTTGAGCTTCGTATTTTTAACATTTTTTTTTTCTCTCATGTATTTACCAGACGGATCAGCAAACAGAAGAGAATACAGGCCAGATTTGTACCTTCCATTTGCCGTTCTTTCCTCGCTGTTTGTACTGGGATTATGGGCTGGTATATATACACAGCTGCCTGGGAGATCTGTTGTTACCCTTAGGTCTATAAATTCCACTTCTATTGCACGGGCCTCTTGTGGAAATTGTGTGGAGGGAATGTTCTTTTTTTTTCTTCTTTTTCCTCAGCTTGTGTCGTTTCCCGGCGTAGCATAGCTCAAATGCTCACAAATTTGTGGTTTCTTGTGATTGTGCGTGCTCATATTAGTAGGTTTTAGGTATCACGTGCAATTATTCGCCACGCATGACTGTATAACGGCACTGACATGACACAACAACAGGAATAATATATAACTCATGACAGCGCAATTATACTACATAAAGTCGTCTCCCACTTAAGCTCTGTGGCTTCCTCCCTTCTCACTAAGGGTGTGAGGTATTGGCCAGGTCTCTGCTGATCGCTTGACCATGTATATGCGTATGTGTAAATATGTATAATCTATGTAAGCACATGTGCATGTATATGTAATTACTATTTTTGTGCTATGGGGAGAGAGTTTTACGCTCATATTCCCCTGGCTCTTAAACTTGTATATATGTACCATGTCTTTATTCTTCTACGTGTATGCACACATGCACTCGCACCCCAGACTAAGCCAGGTGTCCATTTATCAACCAGCCCCGGGAGAACGATGAACTAGTTCTTGGGATAGGTGTGGGACGACTGCCTTGTTCCCAGGGTTCGAACTTCTGTGTGCCTTTTCTAACTCATAGTCAGGAACGTAGACTATTGTACCACAGAGGCCCATGTGTGTGTGTGTGTGTGTGTGTGTGTGTGTGTGTGTGTGTATAAGGAAAGGTGTGACGTGCTTTCTCGATTAATCACAGTCTGTAAAAACAATTAGTGTCGAGTGATACGTGTTTGTATGCGGTTTGGAACGTGGACCTCCTGATGTTCCATGAGAATGTGTGATTTTTCCCATTCTTGCTGGAGAGAGGTTCGTAACGAGAGGTGTAGCTCATAAGATGACACAGACGATAGTTTTACCAACTGTTCCAGTAACGGATCCAGGAAATGTACTGCTGACGTCATTGGTATATACATTATACCAACCGCCTAAGAAATTAAGAAGGCGTGACTCGAATCTCTCATCATGGGGGAATTCGATGATGTTCTGTAAGTTCTATTTTTATTAAAATGACTGAGTCCTCTTCCAGATGCCGGCCTGAAGTATACCATAGTTTATAATGATTAGTGAAAAAGAGACATTGATTGATCTTGTCTTTCAAAATGATACTGGCATATCCATTACGAAGAAAGATACGAAAAAAAGAAGAAATTGAAAAGGAGGAGGAGGAGAAGAAGAAGAAGAAGAAGAAGAAGAAGAAGAAGGAGGAGGAGGAGGAGGAAGAGGAGAAGAAGAAGAAGAAGAAGAAGAAGAAGAAGAAGAAGAAGAGGAAGAAGAAGACGAAGAAGAAGAAGAAGAAGAAGAAGAAGAAGAAGAAGAAGGAGAAGAAGAACTACATTAGCAACAGGGAAAATAAGAGGGAGGAGGAGGAGGAAGACGACGAAGACGAAGAAAAAAAAGAAGGCGAAAGAGAACAACAGGAAGACAAGGAAGAGAATACTTACACACACACACACACACACACACACACACACACACACACACACACACATTACCTCTAATTTCATGTTGGTTTTAGAGTTCTCGAGAAGGAGTCACTATTATTTCTGCTTAACGACATAATCTGAACCTTCGAAAAGCTTTCTCTTTTTTTTTTTCAGATGTAAGTAGTTCCCCTTACAACACGATTCTTCCCAACTTGGGTTAAGTGGTGTGCAATGGCTTATTCTGAAGTTTTTAACTCCCTCGCCCAAGCCTTTTAGCACCTTCTTAGGGTTAAACAGGTTACAGTAACTCCGCTCCGGAGGCTTACTTGAGATTTTCATTGCTCCTTTATCGCCAGATTCTGCGGTAAAGAGGGGCAGCCCTAACGGAGAATGCTTTCCGGACTATTGGTAAAGTTCTTATTGGTTGCAAGGTCTGGTTCACGTTATAAGAGACGTAACCATACGGAGACCTACCAATGCTTAACATTAGATACTACACACATACCATTGTTTTACTGAAGACGGAGAAATACTTGAGTTCTCCACTCTCTATGCAAATGTTATGATGCTTGTGTGTGTGATTAACTTTACAGAACTGGAAAGATGAATCAGAATAAGAAATAGAGAAATGATTATGTATATATATATTCTTTCATACTACTTTCATACTATTCGCCATTTCCCGCGTTATCGAGGAAGCGTTAAGAACAGAGGACTGGGCCTTTGAGGGAATATCCTCACCTGGCCCCCTTTCTCTGTTCCGTCTTTTGGAAAATTGAAAAAAAAACGAGAGGGGAGGATTTCCAGCCACCCGCTCCCTCCCCCTTTAGTCGCCTTCTACGACACGCAGGGAATACGTGGGAAGTATTCTTTCTCCCCTATCCCCAGGGATAATATATATATATATATATATATATATATATATATATATATATATATATATATATATATATATATACTGTGATAGACGTGCTGTCAATGGACTGAATCAGGGCATGTGAAGCAGTCTGGGTAAGCCATGGAAAGGTTTATGGGGCTTGGTTGTGGATAGAGAGCTTTGGTTTTGGTGTACTGCACAAGACAGCTATCAGGTTCTTGGGGCATGGCAAAATTCTTAGTCCTCATGCTGTTGTAGGAGATAACATGTTGAAGTTGTTGGCTGGGCTTTGTGCACTTGTGAGTGTTGGGGGGAGAGGGCTGTGTTGATAGTACCACATGTCCTTTCATCTGTTAGGTAGGCTTGGGGGAGGAGCAGTTGGTTGCAACAGATCTTGTATATTGCACATGTATGGTTGTTAGAAGCACTAAATGTGATATTCAAGTTGTTCTAGACGAAGCTAGTCCTCTTGATTACATCTATGTTGGACAGCCCATTATCAACGAGTATTCCCGTCACTGTGAAATACAGGCCAGTTAGACGATGTCTTATATACTCGACGGAGGAAGGCTTTGATAACCTAACACATGTATGTGTGAGAACATTTACCGACGACATTCAGAGAGAAACGGCGTACAGTCAGCCTACACAGCACTGGACAAGACCGTGCGTATACGTCACTATGCCAAATACAGACGAGTCCGGTACGTTCGTTAGGTACGTGCCACTTTCCTCACACTGCTACTTTTGCGTCCACTTCTCTCACTAAGAAATCTGCTCACTTCTCAACCCGACGTTCTTGAAGATGCTCTCATGAAATCTCGACAACACTTGCGGAGAACTCATGTGCAGTCTCCCTGCAGACGCTCTCAGGAGCAGAAAAGCCCTAAGAAAGAAATGCAAACAAGCAAGTAATGAAAAGAGTTACTAAGAAATTGTTTGATATTATATATATATATATATATATATATATATATATATATATATATATATATATATATATATATATATATATATATCAAGTGTATTCCTATGAGTTCACGGGGAAATGAAACACGATAAGTTCCAGGTGCACTTTAGTGTAATAATCACATCATTAGGGTAGATTCAAGAAAGAAATATAACAGCCTGTTGATATACAACGAAGTGACGTAGCTAGAACGCCATTTGTTAAACAAGTCTTGTTTACCACATGGCGTCCTAGCTACGTCTCTTCGTTGTATATCAACTGACTGTTATATTTCTTTCTTGAATCTCCCCTAATGATGTGATTATTACACTAAAGTGCACTTGGAAACTTATCTTGTTTCATATCCCGCTGAACTCATATATATATATATATATATATATATATATATATATATATATATATATATATATATATATATAAAGCTGGTGACTGAGTTTGATAAAGTGTGTTAAAGAAGAAAGTTGAGAGTCAATGTGAATAAGAGCAAGGTTATTAGGTATAGTAAGGTTGAGGGAAAAGTCAATTGGGAGGTAAGTTTGAATTGAGAAAAACTGGAGGAAATGAAGTGTTTTAGATATCTGGGAACGGATTTGGCAGCGGATGGAACCATGGAAGCGGAAGTGAGTCACAGGGTCGGGGAGGGGGCGAAAGCTCTGAGAGTGTTGAAAAATGTGTGGAAGGCGAAAACCATGTCTCGGAAAGCGAAAATGGGTATGTTTGAATGAATAGTGTTCCAACAATATTATATGGTTGTGAGGCGTGGGCTATAGATAGGGTTGTGCGGAGGAGGGTAGATGTGTTGAGATGTCTGAGGACAATATGTGGTGTGAAGTGGTTTGATCGAGTAAGTAATGAAAGGGTAAGAGAGATGTGTGGTAATAAAAAAAGTGTGGTTGAGACAGCAGAAGAGGGTGTATTGAAATGGTTTGGTCACACGGAGAGAATGAGCGAGGAAAGATTGACGAATAGTATATATGTGTCAGAGGTGGGGGGAACGAGGAGAAGTAGGAGATCAAATTGGAGGTGGAAGGATGGAGGGAAGGAGATTTTGAGCGATCGGGGTCCGAACATGCAGGAGGGTGAAAGGCGTGCAAGGTATAGAATGAATTGGAACGATGTGGTATACCGGGGTCAACGTGCTGTCAGTGGATTGAACCAGGGCATGTGAAGCGTCTGGAGTAAACCATGGAAAGTTTTGTGGGGCCTGGATGTGGAAAGGGAGCTGTGGCTTCGATGCATTGTACATGACAGCTAGAGTCTGAGCGTTAACGAATGTGGCCTTTGTTGTCTTTTCCTAGCGCTTCCTCGCGCGCATGTAGAAGGGTGTCATTTTATTTGTGGCGGGGTGGCGACGAGAATGAATAAAGGCAGACAGTATGAATTATGTACATATATATATATATATATATATATCCCTGGGGATAGGGGATGAAGAATACTTCCCACGTATTCCCTGCGTGTCGTAGAAGGCGACTAAAAGGGGAGGGAGCTGGAGGCTGGAAATCCTCCCCTCTCCTTTTTTTTTTCTTTTTTTTAATTTTCCAAAAGAAGGAACAGAGGGGGGCCAGGTGAGGATATTCCACAAAGGCCCAGTCCTCTGTTCTTAACGCTACCTCGCTAATGCGGGAAAGGGCGGATAGTTTGAAAGAAAAGAATATATATATATATATATATATATATATATATATATATATATATATATATATATATATATATATATATATATATATATATATATATATATATGTCTTTGTATGTACATATATGTATACGTTGAAATGTATAGGTATGTATATGTGCGTGTGTGGACGTGTATGTATGTATGTATATACATGTGTATGTGGGTGGGTTGGGCCATTCTTTCGTCTGTTTCCTTGTACTATCTCACTAACACGGCAGACAGCGACAAAATATAAATATAAATAGAAAGAATATGTGTGTATATATATATATATATATATATATATATATATATATATATATATATATATATATATATATGTATATACATATATACATATATATATATATATATATATATATATATATATATATATATATATATATATATATATATATATATATATATATATATCGTACAAAAGTCCAACAGCCACGATCGAACCTGGGACCCCTTGTGCAAGAGGCAGGCATGCTAACCGCTAGGCTAAGGGACTGTATAATAGGAAACAACTATTCGAAATACTAAGTACTCGAATACCCTTCGTCTCACAATGGTTAGCGACGGGGTCTATCGGTTGTTTCCGAACAGAACACATAGCCAGCTGATAGCGTTTTACCGAACCTGACTGTACAACGCGGAGTTATATGAATGCGAATAAAGTGTATATGAACGCGCACCTTCATAGAACATACAAAGCTCCAACAGCCAGGATCGAACCTGGGACCCCTTGTGCAAGAGGCAGGCATGCTAACCGCTAGGCTAAGGGACTGTATAATAGGAAGCAACTGTTCGAAATACAAAGTACTCGAATACCCTTCGTCTCACAATGGTGAGCAACGGGGTCTATCGGTTGTTTCCGAACAGAACACATAGCCAGTTGCTTCCTATTATACAGTCCCTTAGCCTAGCGGTTAGCATGCCTGCCTCTTGCACAAAGGGGTCCCAGTTTCGATCCTGGCTGTTGGAGCTTTGTATGTTCTATGAAGGTGCGCGTTCATATACACTTTATTCGTATATATATATATATATATATATATATATATAAATTTCGAAGTTCGGTGTTTCAGATATAAGTACTTCTTAATCTGGGAAGTGTTTGAAGCTATGGTGCGTTGGCCTTGAAGGCCATTTTAAGGCCGCTAAAGGCTTCCCTTGCCATATAGATTACGCTCAGTCCATCGCACTCATTTAGAATAGGCAACTTATTACCCTCAAGTTATCATGAAGGTCCCTCATGATCAAAGACATGATCTAAGGGTACTATAGCCTAGCCTTAGTGTCAACAAAGGCCACCTTGCAAGGTTCACTTTTACTACTGCTTCATGTATCTCCTAAAGGCCCCGTGTTTTCAATGTAAGTACCTGGGAATCTGGGGATTTAAGGTCTTGAAGACCGTCTTGGTGGAAGCGAAGGCGAAGGTATGGAGAGGATTTAGGAGAAGAGGCACTGATACAGGTGGCAAGAGGGTGGTGAAAGTCAGTGAGCTTGGATAGGAAGCTTGTGTGAAGTGATAACAGGAGAGATTAAGGGTAGAATGGCAAACGATGAAGCTGAGTGAAGTTATTGGGCAAGGAATTGGAGATATTTAGGGAAGCAGTGGTTACATGTGTAAAAGTGTGTAGTAATGAGGTGTTGGGGGATCCTAAAATACTTACATCTTATCATACATGATCAGCATAGTCATATATCAGATTTAAAGTAATATAGGTTGTTTGGGAAGGTAGAATACGTTTGTATATATTTCCATTTTACAGGTGTTTCATCTGCGTTTACGTTCTTACAATACACATCTTCCGCGTTATTCACTCACAACCCTCAACTATATTGCCTTATATCAGAATATTATATGATTATCCCAGTTCACTCTCCGCAACCTGACTCAACCACTGCAAAACTAAATCACCCAGTCCACTGATGTCAGTGTGTAGCTAAAATGATATTTCACCAATTTTCGGATCCACGTCACCAAGTTTACACTGTTAGTTTAGTTTTTCGCTGTTCCCTAGTTTAACGAGGTTCATAAAAATCGCGAATCATACCCAAACTGACCAATACAGAGCTTTATAAACGCCTCAACAACATGAATTCATTTCATACTGTAACATCACGTTTCATATGCTATCCAAGAGAAGCCAGTACAATACTGTGAAAGGAAGGCATGTAACACATTACTGGTATAATGTACACAAGATTAAGGCTTTTTCATGACGATTACCCAGCCAAATGGCCAGACCTGACCCAACCAATGCCAAACCTATGGTGGTTTGAGTTGGCATCTGGAGTTTCTTATTCGACATATCTCTCGCTGTTTATTAGGCCGGATTCTGTTAAAACCTTTTTGATATAAGATTATGATTAAAGCGATTTTCTTCCATAATTTTTCACCATTTGATGCTTACAAATGAGTAACCATCTCCTAAGATTGTCTCGTTACTTTCTTTGTAAGAAATACTAAGTTTTGTTCTGATATGATAGTGTTCGCTTTTATAATGGTACTTTTGTAGATAAATGATTCTATATAAAGCTATAGCTTCTGGATTGGCTACAGTGTTGGCACGCCTTGCTCCCCACATTTTCTTCTGAAATATAACTAGAGAAAATGATGTATTTTTTCATGGGAAACAAAAGTAAAGTGCGCATTCATGGCTTAATAAATTCATACGCAGGAATTTTGTATATTCAGATTATGTAAAAGCTAATTTCTTTCAATACATCAGCAATTTAGTGATTCCTTGATGCCTGAACGGTAAAATGATTGATATCTAGTTGAACTCTGCACACTATTACCTTTGAGTACTGACCTGGACTATGTTTTGCATTAAATGTTGATGAGCAATATCAAATAAGGCTTCAGAGGTAAATACAAATCAGGGAAAATCTGCAGTTAATTAAAGGATGAGTCATTATCAAATCTGCAGGGCCATAACATGAGTTTTGGTTTACTTCTAGGACATCACACAGGTCTAAATGCTTAATAGGATCAAATCAAGTCTTCAACGTTTACATGCAAAGAATGAAGAGGATAGAATTCCAAGATTATGAGGAAAATTCTGTAAGAGCGGCAACGCTGGTCACTGATGTGCTTATCGTTAAGTGGAAGGGATACGTGACATACCCTCAGCTGAGGTGCACAGGTCTCACATATGAAGATTAGGCTCCCAACACCTGATAACCGGATCTCAGTCTCCTACATTACCGTAAACCATGGGTTTGGTCAGGTCTTAAAGTAACGTCAGATGCGACGAGCCAAGACTGTTGCTTCTGTGGCCACCCATCTCCCACACAAATGCCCGTATAGGATGTTATCTAAATGCGATCCGTTCTGGTGCTGAAAGCTGTTATTCTTTTACCCTCCTATTCCTGGATGTATTGGTGAGACACATTGTCATCATTTACCTGAACTGGATATGAGCCTTCGTGGGCTATACAGTGCTCAACCCTAGCCTGTTGTTGCATGTAAAAGAGGGTAATACATATACAAAATATCAACAGAACCAGGAAATACCTCCTCAGGTGGTCGAAATGAAGATAGATATATTCTGTCATTATATTAGTCTCCAGCTGAGGATCGATTACCTGCTATATCGACTTCTTGTTGACCTCCATCTCCGTGTTGGAGGAACATTTACATATCTAGAGGAATAAGGAGGTTTTCATCGATTTATGGATCTGTACGGAAGATGAGGTAGGTCTTTCGCGGGTATTTCTGTCATCACAATGAACTATATGAAACAACTGAAACACAGGTAGCCGTTTCGTAGTGTTAGTTTCGTCGTGGAGTTATGATAGACTTTTACCAAATGATCCGTCTATGTATCGTCTCCATCTTGCTAAAACATTGGCTTGTAATCTGCTCTTTAAGCCAGAATTAAGTACAGACGTATTTTACTGATGAATGAACGTGTTATAATCAGAGGTTTTCTGGTATTGTGAGGTGAATGCTTATGTCATCGGAAATGATTATGACATGTTAACGAAATTGTATACGATAAGATAATTGATTCGAGGCTTTATCTCCCCTAGCCCTCGCCCTGATTTCTCCATAGGAGACTTTATCTTAATTTGGGATGGAAAAAAGAGAAGCATGCGGGAGTATCTCATGTGCTCTTACTTTACCCTGTGTGTGACATTATCTTCCATATTGTTGTAGTCATCAATGTTACCAATTGTAACATGACATTACGCCTAATTTTATCATCTCATTTATTGATAATGACCACTTGGTTCACACAGATGAAGCGTGGCAAAGACCTCGATTCTTTTTTTCATTTTGTTTCTTTCAGGTACAGTGGCAGAGTTCGCTGATGATAGCTTTGTTTTCTAGCATATTCACACTCACCATCGAGAAATACCGTCAGCATTATTGAATGGAAGGAAACAGTAAAAAACGGCAGGTCCTGACTGAATCTCCTATCTAATCTAATCTAATCTAATCTCCTTCAATGTCAGATAACTTCGAAAGGATCCAGTAGTCTGTTTCTGCCCGCATTCCATTGTGTTTCCTGGTATTTCTTAGTATTCGTACCTGGCCTGAACTGCATATTTCCTGATGCCGATGATTAAATGAAGGTCTTATCACGTCATCAGTGTCACCAGGAAATGATGGCTACTAATCCTACAAACCCATACTTAACATAAGTAGATCAACGTTCTTAGACAATATCGTTCGTAGGAAGAATGAACATCACTTGTCGTATTTCTTGACATTAAAGTGGCGTGTCTTGTGGCCCCAGTCAGCGAGTGAACTTCTGGGACGGCACAACTTACAGATGGTGTTTCATGCGACACCGGGAAAATAGCCACTCCGATAGAATAATAGAAAACCCATAAATGCGATAAAGTCTGCCAAAAGTTTTCCAACTCTTTGGGATAGGAGGAGGAGTCCCCTCTACATTTTAAGCAGCTTGCCAGTGGGAGGAAAGGCTAGCCTAACGTGTGGAAGAACTTTGGGTGTTTGGCTAGTGGGTTCGAGATATAGCATTAAGATTCGTAGCATCAGGGATATAGAAAAGACGTCGGCTGGTTATATATAAGAGAGTGAATCTTCTTCTTAATGAGTCTCTCTCTCTCTCTCTCTCTCTCTCTCTCTCTCTCTCTCTCTCTCTCTCTCTCTCTCTCTCTCTCTCTCTCTCTCCTGAAAAAGGGACTATTCTATAAACATTGTAGTTGTTATCTCTAAATTTAGTTATGTGTCTTTACGGAGTCTTTGTTTCATCTTTTTTTTCATATATATTTTTCAATAAACACTTCTTATTCTCTTCTAGTTTCCGGTGTTCAGATGCTCTTAATTGGTTATCCTCACTCACAGTCTTTGCAAGCTCGAAAGAGCACAAATATTGACTCTGTGTATTGTTTTATGCCTCATTTCCACCTCCCCTCCTCACCTCCCCCACAAGAAATGTATGGAGCGATTAAGTCGTACCAACATTCACTTTCAAATGATTGCAAATTTGAACGTCTCTCTTGTTGAACACATCCAGGCTGTAACACGTCCTCAGCAGTCATGAGATTACTATAGCATATGAATTAGATATTATAATTATACTGAATTGTTGTGTATGTTTTTTCCGTCACATTGATCAGACCTGGAAGCTGACTAGTAAGGTGTTAGACGCCAATTCTGGGAGCATCAAAACTGACTAGCAGAATTCAGGTCGCACGGTAGAGATGGTATTGTACTTATGTGGTTAGACGAGTGGTTGACTGACCGTATACAAAGAGTAGGAGCTAACAATCAAGTCTCAGAACTTGAGAAACGTTTTCAATAAAGTTTGATATTCTGATATAAGCTCTTGAGTCAGCTAAAGATCGTGTACCCTGCAATGTAACGAGGGTTCCTGTAATTACAGGAATGCCATTATAAGTGAGTAAAGAAAATAATTGTAGCAATTGGTATTCAAACATGGGTAGTATAGACTCGTGTATATTACGGAGATGTGGTTTATGTGGACGTGTGTCTGGTGTCGTCACTTCCAGTTATGTCCCCATCTCCTACTGCTTCAGTATCCCCAACCTCCTCCAGGATGTTAAGGCCACATAACTTATCGATGTCAATTTGGGACGGCAGTCTAGCCTGGGGGAATATGCGCCACTATCGTCATTGATTATAATAGGAAATATTGATATAAACGTATCTCAATTAGGAGATTCCCTTTACAGTAGCTCCAAGCGTGGACTACACCTTCACTTGCTTGATAGTACTTGATAGTACGAACACAAAGCCACTTAATTTGCTTCTGGTCTACCAAATGACTGTTTGAGCTGCACATCTGCAACTGCATATGACGAATACTCGGGATTCCTAATCATATGTGACATACAAAGCAATACAAGATTGATTTGACCTTAAGGAAGTGGAACATCTTTTCCTAGTAAAGGCAATAGAGATATGCTGGTTATATGTGTGAAGAAAGCTAAAAAGGCAGTGAGGTCAAGTTTGACCGAGGGAGCATGTTTTTGCACAGGTATTACCTCTGGTGTTTCGACGAAAGAAATGCGTAAGAAAACAAAGAAAACAAGAGCTTATCCGAAGGGAAAGGCTCGAGCTATCCGCAAAAATGTTATGACGAAAAAATATGGTATTTCACATGAGGGGCGAAGTAAATTCCGGAGAGAAAAAAAATTGGTTTTGTGTGAAAAATGAGGGTGGTGCTAGACGAGGCTGAGAGATTGATTGATGGTGAGAAAAGATGAAGTTCGTCCGGCCGGAGAGATTATCTTAAGGAGCTGAAGGCGTCTGATGATTCAAGTTGGGGGCTGTTATTGGTTTGGTTCAGTGGGGTTCGAGGAGATCTGAACCGTTCGAATTGGATGGGTAACAGAAAAGGTTATGACCGTGATGAAGCAGACGATGCAGCTGAACAAGAGAGTTTAAAAAATGTTTGGTTTTGGTTGGAGAGATAAGTATGGTAGTATTAGAGGCAAGCAACACTTGACTAACTCCAGTATGCATGGATGAAGTAAAAAGAATAGTATTTGGATGATGTTTAATGGAGAAGAGCCCAGAGCTGGGAAAGTGTTACGATAATTTCACCTCAGTGATAGCATCACCAGCTGTAGACAAGAATCTACGAGACAAATCATGGTCGATAACGTAAGATGATACAAAAACGGACACCTACAAAAACTACCAGTATTCGTAGCTACTTACATTAGAGAGAACAACCCATTCACCAGTATGAAGAACAACAGAATACAGATGACTTTATAAAACAATCTTCTCATGACAGAACGTCGTGTTGCTGTAAATCATTTAATAGAAAATGTGATATATGAACGTTAGGGATGTGATATATAGGCTCGAATTCTGGTTGAGGCATTCGGTCCACAGTCAACCCAGGTGTTCACCCACCCATAGGAGTTGGTCAAGGAACTGGGTAACTCGCTTAGGCTACGATGTATAAATGTATATGGATGGATAGATAGGTAGATACGTACAGATAGGGAAGATAGATAGATAGAAATAGCGTTAATAAGATGCCTTGATTAGGGCCTCAGTTGCCTCTACCGTCTCACCTAACATAGAAAAAGAAGATAACTTTCCTTATAATGAGAAACCATAAAGAAAACATGAAAAACTTTAGAAAGGCTAGTAGACTATGAATATGCTGTGATCCCTGACAAAATTTGATTCGTAGTCAGCATAGGTAACCAATACACCATGAAATTTCATTCGTAATTGTTGATATTTATGTTATTATTATTATATTATTATTATTATTATTATTATTATTATTATTATTGTTATTATTATTATTATTATTATTATTATTATTATTATTATTATTATTATTATTAGCATTATTGGCATTATTATTAGCATTATATAAAAAAATCTAACAGCAACAGATCACTGGGTCCTTTTCAAGAGTCTTTATGGTCGTGAAATATATTAACATCTTACAGATAAGTTCGGTAAGAGTAGCTTACAGATGTTTCATAGAGAAAAAACCTGCAAATTTTTTTACGTCATGAAAGCAGCGGAAATAATGTCAGCCTTGGAATTGTTGATATAGAAGGCAGGTTGGGTCGCACAGTATTTGGAAGTGCAGACTATTGAATCCTGTTATCAAAACTCAGGTGACAGTTCCTTGTGAATACCTTGTAAAGGGATGCCATGCTTCATGACAATAACCATCTCTGTATGATCTATTTATCATGCACTGTTTATGTGTGGTTAGTGGCAGTAGCTTATCAATCTTGTATCTACTTTAAGCCTGTATGTTCCATCGATATACCAAATCATCGTTGTCTCCTATCTGTCAACAAATCATCACATGTGATAAGCTTTTACTCTCCAACAGTAGCCAGATATCTTCGTAAAAGGATATACACAATTCGGGTGCTACTGGTACTGTATATCACATGTACGTTCTTCATTTTTTTTCTCATTCCCGTAACACCAAGATAAACCGCTGTTAACGAAAAGATTAGCGTTATCATAGCGCCTCGCCTCGTCTGGTTCGAGGATGTCGATAGATCTCTATCGTGCACGTTCCACTGGTGCTTAGTCTGCTCCCTGTACTGAGGTCCTTGAGGGTTCGGCAGCTCCCCTCATCCCCCCCCGCATTCAACTCGCTCATCACAGCTGAAACAATGGAAAGAATGACCCTCAGGCGAGGTCGCTGAGGGTCTGACCCTTGAGTTATAGCAGTTTTAGGAGGGTTTTATAGCGCGGTCGATGGTAGCGGGAGGAGATATTGAGGGCTTCCTGTACTCCGAGAGAGGGATAGTCATTCAGTCCTATGGCGTTGTAGTGGGATCGATACGATGGCAGTGAGGGGGTTACCAGTCCATAGATCCAAGAGACGGAATGGCGTCCTTTGCACGCGTGTAGGGCAGATGTTTGAATGGACATTAGCTTCAGTAAAATACGATCCATTCATGATGATGATGATGGGACTGTTGTGAAAAGGGACTGGAATGGTAGCTCTCTCTCTAGGGTTTATCGCTTGAATTCTGTGAAGGTATTTGACTACATATTTGAGTGTGTTGCCGTAGTCTCTGATCGTGTTATTCTTTCGTTTGGAATGTTTTTAGTTGTTAAAGTCAAGATGCTTGTGACACTAATGCTTGGGGCTTCATGCTTCTATGCTGAGGTTACCAAATGTCAAAGGAGATTAATGATTTAAAGGAACTTTGAGATCAACATCCTTGGAAAGGTGATCATGTTGGTCTGAACGATGTGAGCGCCGGCGATGATATGAGATAATGAGATTAAAATAAAGAAGGGAAACCATAGATCATGTAGCTATGGGAGCAGCCCCGACAGGGTCGTCAGAATGAAGCATAGCAGTCTCAGAAGAAGCACCAACAGACAGCCTTGACATCCCACGTCATTAAGATATTTGACAGTCTCAACCTGTAATTTGTCTGACTTTATGAAATCGAGTAAACATATTCCAGTAACTGTTCTGACCACTGTAGGTGGATGAGGGCTTGGGGTTACTGGAACCTTGAGTCATTCCTGTTAACCTGCTGGTGGTGTGTGCTTGATACTACAGTACAGGACGTGCAGGTAGAATAATGTATCACACGCGTGAATTCTCACTAAAAAGATTGCTCAGGCCTGTAAGGTAATTTGTTTGTGAGATGATATTCAGTCAATGATTACAGATTACCTTTTAGTGTCCTTAAGTTTCTAAGGCAGTGCCAGTAAGGTATTTTAGACAACCGTTTCATAAGAGGGATAAAGGATGTATTTTGGGGTATGTAGAGGTAGCTCTCTGTCTATTGTACCACATGAAAAACTAAAGTACTTTTTGAACAGGGATAGATATATTAGGAAAGTATGAGAGCAGATGAGATCTGCTTAGAGTCAAACCTTAATCAGTTAATGATTATGCCTCAAAACAACCCATAGTGAGCAGATGTAACCAGTAATTTTGCGAAGAAAGTTGCCTGAAAATGATATCGAGAGAATAAACATTTCCATGTGAAGTTTTGATGGGAGAGAAGGTAGCTTTTTTGTGATTAACCTTAAGTACTTCGAGGATCGAAGTGCTCCGTCTTGTGTTATACAACATGACAAAAACTGTCTATTTTCCGACACTGCTTGATATAGAGCTCAGGAGAATGATTGATTTCCGAAAAATATATGCCCAGAACGCAGCTGACCTTTGCTGGAGTGTTTCAATTTACCAGCCACTAAAGGATTCTCCACCGCTTCCGTAGAAGCATAAAACTAAAAAGGTGGCTTAATACTTGGACACCAACGAACATCTGAAGAAGTTATTGAAGTGACGCAATCCATCCATGGGGTTGTAAACCATAATTATTAAAATCGTTTCATGAAATATGATCACCCAGCCTGGAAAAAGAAAAAAAAAAATGATAGACCAGCTTTACTATAGTTAAAAAAGGTGCTGACGTGGATCCTGCATACCTATCACTAGTGTGGACGTAAATACGTAAGTCTTTGATGCATTTTAAGGGGGAGTGAGCTGACCTCGAACACTTCGAGTGTCATCAGTGCTCACCTGGTAAGGTTTCGTTATTGTGTTGAATGAAGGATTTTCGTCGTTTTCTGTGGGTTTAGAATTTAATGTATGGTTTGAGAACATTTTTTACTCGCTATTCCATGAATTTTTTTTTTTTTTCCAAGAGCTTGTTGGTTGTTATATTAACTCTTGCTGTATTTGAAAGAAGAGGGAGTTCAGAATAAGTCTCTTTGTTTTTAGTCCTCACGAAAGACTTCGAGGGTTGTTTGAAAATGTTCAGACGGGAATTCATAAACTAGTTATGCAATAAACTACAGAGGTGTTACAGAGACGTGGTCAGGAATGAATGGACGAGTAACATGGCATAATGTGCTGTATGGAAAATGTCTGCTTGACTGAGGGCGTGTGTGAAGCACCGTGTTTGAATCATGGCTGCGAATACGGTGATTTGGCGGGTAACTTACGCATTACTGATGCATTGGATTTTTCACGTTGTGGTTGTTTAAAACACACACACACACACACACACACACACACACACACACACACACACACACACACACACACACATACTCTCTCTCTCTCTCTCTCTCTCTCTCTCTCTCTCTCTCTCTCTCTCTCTCTCTCTCTCTCTCTCTCTCTCTCTCTCTCTCTCTTCATTGGATGTCCATTCTCGTCAAAGACCTTCTCACTCCACTTCCTTGCTGCTGGACATAACGCGGTCTTGGGCCGCAGGAGCCTTCAGAAAAGTCCGGGGCAACACCAGGACTCTTCCAGAGAGATTAGTCTTGAGGTAAATATCGCAACAAAAAAAATATGTATAAAGTATTCGCAACTCGTCCTATTAAATAGGACGTAAACATTCCATCGACTCTGAACGCCGATTATATTACTAAAGTTCACACTGAAAGTATTTCCAGCATCCACGTGTAGCCTCAAGGGATAAGAGCCATCTTTTATACACCATAGAGAGAAATACTTGTTGCTGGAGCACAGTTGTGTTACCTCACTTTCAGGGTTTAGTACTTAGGCCAAGGGGTCGGTCTGCAGTGGACCTGTTACCTCGCTAGTTCGAGGGTGAGCTTTGCAGAGATGAAATGGAATGGAGACATTCGACGTGTTATGAGGAAGGTCAGTTATGGTGAGGGGATGGAGGACCGGGTAAAGGAAATGGTCGACCTATGGCAAGATGATTGTCGGCCTCTCGTGAGGAAGTTGACCTAGGCTGAGTAGGATATTGGTCGATGGTTAGGAAGTTGTCTGCCTGTGATGTGGAGGCTGTCGGCCCATGGTGAGGAAGTTGTTGGTCCAGAGTGAGGAAGTTGTTGGCCCAGGGTGAGGAAGATGTTTGCCTATGGTTAGGGAGTTGTGGACCTTGGGTAAGCTAGTTGTCGATCCTGAGAGAGCAAGTTGTCGACCTATGGTAAGCCAGATATCGGTCCTCAGTGAGGAAGTTGCTGGCCCACGGTGGTGCGATCATCAGCACGCAATAACTGTCGTCCTGTGAAGGGGAGGTTGTAGGCTCGTTGTGAGAAAATTGCCAACCCACGACGGGGGAGTTGGGGGTTCACAGTGGTGCGCTTGATCTAGTATATACTGATAACCACGAGGATAATGAAAGTTCCTAAGTGAACTTTCGTGTAATGATCACATCGTCAGGGGAGATACATGTATGACATAGACGACGTAGAACAGCCAGTTGATACACAAGGAAGAGACCTAGCTAAAATGCCAGTGGTAAATAAATTGGTTTTCCAGTGGCGTCTTAGCGATTATCATATCCGAGCGGTTAGCGTTAACAGCTACCACGCAAAAGGTCCAGTTTCGAATCCTTACTGTGGAAGGTAAATGCAAGAGTCCTGG
Source organism: Panulirus ornatus (assembly GCF_036320965.1). NCBI lineage: Eukaryota > Metazoa > Arthropoda > Malacostraca > Decapoda > Palinuridae > Panulirus > Panulirus ornatus. The sequence continues at coordinate 13,701,912 of NC_092227.1, read as the reverse complement.
AAAGAGGGGCAAGTATGAAGTCTGTTGGGGATGAGAGAGCTTGGGAAGTGAGTCAGTTGTTGTTCGCTGTTGATACAGCGCTGGTGGCTGATTCATGTGAGAAACTGCAGAAGCTGGTGACTGAGTTTGGTAAAGTGTGTGGAAGAAGAAAGTTAAGAGTAAATGTGAATAAGAGCAAGGTTATTAGGTACAGTAGGGTTGAGGGTCAAGTCAATTGGGAGGTGAGTTTGAATGGAGAAAAACTGGAGGAAGTGAAGTGTTTTAGATATCTGGGAGTGGATCTGTCAGCGGATGGAACCATGGAAGAGGAAGTGGATCATAGGGTGGGGGAGGGGGCGAAAATTTTGGGAGCCTTGAAAAATGTGTGGAAGTCGAGAACATTATCTCGGAAAGCAAAAATGGGTATGTTTGAAGGAATAGTGGTTCCAACAATGTTGTATGGTTGCGAGGCGTGGGCTATGGATAGAGTTGTGCGCAGGAGGATGGATGTGCTGGAAATGAGATGTTTGAGGACAATGTGTGGTGTGAGGTGGTTTGATCGAGTAAGTAACGTAAGGGTAAGAGAGATGTGTGGAAATAAAAAGAGCGTGGTTGAGAGAGCAGAAGAGGGTGTTTTGAAATGGTTTGGGCACATGGAGAGAATGAGTGAGGAAAGATTGACCAAGAGGATATATGTGTCGGAGGTGGAGGGAACGAGGAGAAGAGGGAGACCAAATTGGAGGTGGAAAGATGGAGTGAAAAAGATTTTGTGTGATCGGGGCCTGAACATGCAGGAGGGTGAAAGGAGGGCAAGGAATAGAGTGAATTGGAGCGATGTGGTATACAGGGTTTGACGTGCTGTCAGTGGATTGAATCAAGGCATGTGAAGCGTCTGGGGTAAACCATGGAAAGCTGTGTAGGTATGTATATTTGCGTGTGTGGACGTGTGTATGTACATGTGTATGGGGGGGGGGGGGGTTGGGCCATTTCTTTCGTCTGTTTCCTTGCGCTACCTCGCAAACGCGGGATACAGCGACAAATTATAAAAAAAAAAAAAAAAAAAAAAAATATATATATATATATATGTATATATGTATATATATATATATATATATATATATATATATATATATATATATATATATATATATATATATATATATATCTGAGGATAAGGGAGAAAGAATACTTCCCACGTGTTAACTGTGTGACGTTACCCGCTGCCTTTATTCATTCCCGTCGCTATCCCGCCACACATGAAATGACAACCCCCTCCCCCCGCACCCACGCGAGGTATCGCTAGGAAAAGACAATAAATCCCACATTCGTTCACACTCAGTCTCTAGCTGTCATGTATAATACACCGAAACCAGAGCTCCCTTTTCAACATCCAGGCCCCACAAAACTTTACATGGTTTACCCCAGATGCTTCACATGCCTTGGTTCAATCCATTGACAGCACGTCGTCCCCGGTATACCACATCGTTCCAATTCACTCTCTTCCTTCCAGGCCTTTCACCCTCCTGCCTGTTCAGGCCCTGATCGCTCAAAAATCTTTTTCACTCCATCCTTCCACCTCCTATTTGGTCTCCCACTTCTCCTCGTTCCTTCCACCTCTGACACATATATCCTCTTTGTCAATCTTTCCTCACTCATTCTCTCCATGTGACCAAACCATTTCAAAACACCCTCTTCTGCTGTCTCAACCACACTCTTTTTATTACCACACATCTCTCTTGCCCTTTCATTACTTACTCGATCAAACCACCTCACACCACATATTGTCCTCAAACATTTCATTTCCAACACATCCACCCTCCTCCGCACAACCCTGTCTATAGCCCACGCCTCGCAACAATATAACATTCTTGGAACCGCTATTCCTTCAAACATACCCATTTTTGGTTTCTGAGATAATGTTCTCGCCTTCCACACATTTTTCAACGCTCTCAGAACTTTCTCCCCCTCCCCCACCCTGTGACGCACTTCTGCTTCCGTGGTTCCTTACGCTGCCAAATCCACTCCCAGATACCTAAAACACTTCACTTCCTCCAGTTTTTCTGCATTTAAACGTACCTCCCAGTTGACTTTTCCCTCAACCCTACTGTACCTAATAACCTTGATCTTATTCACATTTACTCTCAGCTGTCTTCTTTCACACACTTTACCAAACTCAGTCACCAGCTTCTGCAGTTTCTTACCCGAATCAGCCACCAGCGCTGTATCATCACCAAACAACAACTGACTCACTTCCCAAGCCCTTTTATCCACAACAGACTGCATACTTGCCCCTCTCTGCAAAACTCTTGCATTCACCTCCCTAACAATCCCATCCATAAACAGATTGAACAGCCATGGAAACATCACGCACCCCTGTCGCAAACCGACATTCACTGAGAACCAATTACTTTCCTCTCTCCCTACTCGTACACATGCTTTACATCCTGGATAAAAACTTTTCAGTGCTAATAGCAACTTCCCTCCCACACCATATATTCTTAATACCTTCCAAAGAGCATTTCTATCAACTCTATCATATGCCTTCTCCAGATCCATAAGTGTTACATACAAATCCATTTATTTTTCTAAGTATTTATCACATACATTCTTCAGAGCAAATACCTGATCCACACATCCTCTACCACTTCTGAAACCACACTACTCCTCCCCAATCTGATGCTTTGTGCATGCCTTCACTCTTTCAATCAATACCCTCACGTATAATTTCCCAGGAATACTCAACAAACTTATACCTCTGTAATTTGAACACTCAACTTTATCCCCTTTGCCTTTGTACAATGGCACTATGCATGCATTCTCCCAATCCTCAGGCTCTTCACCATGAGCCATACATAATTGAATATCCTTACCAACCAGTCAGCAACACAGTCACCCCCTTTTTTTAATAAATTCCACTGCAAGACCATCCAAACCCGCCGTCTTGCCAGTTTTCATCATCCGCAAAGCTTTCACTACCTCTTCTCTGTCTACCAAATCATTCTCCCTAACCCTCTCACTTCACACACCACCTCGATCGAAACACCCTATATCTGCCACTCTATCATCTAACACATTCAACAAACCTTCAAAATACTCGCTCCATCTCCGTCTCACATCACCATTACTTATCACCTCCCCGTTAGCCCCATTCACCGATGTTCCCATTTGTTCTCTTGTCTTACGCACTTTGCCTCCTTCCAAAGCATCATCTTATTCTCCCTAGACTTTAATGACAATCTCTCACCCCAACTCTCATTCGCCCTCTTTCTCACCTGTTGCACCTTTCTCTTGACCTCCTGTCTCTTTCTTTTATACATCTCCCAGTCATTTGCACTATTTCCCTGCAAAAATCGTCCAAATGCCTCTCTCTTCTCTTTCACTAATAATCTTACTTCTTCATCCCACCCACCACTCACTACCCTTTCTAATCTGCCCACCTCCCACGCTTCTCATGCCACAATCATCTTGTGCGCAAGCCGTCACTGCTTCCCTAAATACATCCCGTTTCTCCCCCACTCCCCTTATGTCCTTTGCTCTCACTTTTTTTTACACTCTGCACTCAGTCTCTCCTGGTGCTTTCTCTCACAAATCTCCGTCCTAAGCTCACTAACTCTCACCACTCTCTTCACCCCAACATGCTCTCTTCTTTTCTGAAAACCTTTACAAATCTTCACCTTCGCCTCCACAAGATAATGATCAGACATCCCTCCAGTTGCACCTCTCAGCACATTAACATCCAAAAGTCTCTCTTTCACGCGCCTATCAACACGTAATCCAATAACGCTCTCTGGCCATATCTCCTACTTACATGCGGATACTTTTGTATATCTCTTTTTTTAGACAAGGTATTCCCAATCACCAGTCCTTTTTCAGCACACAAGTCTACAAGATCTTCACCGTTTCCGTTTACAACACTGAACACCCCCATGTACACCAATTATTCCCTCACCTTTGCATTCAAATCACCCATCACTATAACCCGGTCTCATGCATCAAAACTGCTAACACACTCACTCAACTGCTCCCAAAACAATTCCTTTTCATGATCTTTTATCTCATGCCTAGGTGCACAGGCACCAATAATCACCCATATCTCTCCATCCACTTTCAGTTTTGCCCATAATAATCGAGAGTTTACTTTCTTACACTCTATCACATACTCCCACAACTAATGTTTCAGGATTAGTGCTACTCCTTCCCTTGCTTTTGTCCTCTCACGAACCCCTGACTTTACTCCCAAAACATTCTCGAACCACTCTTCCCCTTTACCCTTGAGCTTCGTTTCACTCAGAACCAAAACATCTAGGTTCCTTTCCTCAAACATACTACCTATCTCTCCTTTTTTCTCATCTTAGTTACATCAACACACATTTAGATACCCCAATCTGAGCATTCGAGGAGGATGAGCACTCCCCGCGTCACTCCTTCTTCTGTTTCCCCTTTTAGAAAGTTAGAATACAAGGAAGGGAGGGTTTCTGGCCCCCCGCTCCCGTCCCCGCTCCCGTCCTCTTTTGTCGTCCTCTACGACACCTGGGGAATGCGTGGGAAGTATTCTTTCTCCCCTATCCCCAGGGATAATATATATATATATATATATATATATATATATATATATATATATATATATATATATATATATATATATATATATATTCATAAAGTACAGAAGTAGCGAGTGTATATAAGATTCAAGCAAAACCAAAAGGAAACGGAAAATACAAGAAGGCCGGGGTTTTTGTACACTGACATCGTCAAGATTGAGTCCAGATAAAGAGAACAAGAATATAATACACCACACAAGCCGCCATTGGTCGGGGCCGGAGATTGAGGTTAGAAACAGTTTAAGCGATTAGGCCACATGTTACCCTCAACAACTTAACGTGAGAAAGGTGAGGTCGTTCAGGGTGACCTGTGACCTAATCCCTTGAACTGTTTCTTAATTCATTCTCTGGCCCCGACCAATGGCGGCTGGTGTGTTGTATTCTGGTTCTCTTTATTTGCGTCCAGTCCTGACGATCTAATTTTACGAAACCGCTTGTCACTTCGTATTTTCCTTTTCCCTTTGGTTTACTTGCATATATGCGAGGTAGCGCCAGGAAACAGACGAAAGAATGGCCCAACCCACCCCCATACACGTGTATATACATAAACGCTCACACACGCACATACACATACCTATACATTTCAACGTATACATACATATATATACACAGACATATACATTTATACACATGTACACATTCATACTTGCTGCCCCCATCCATTCCCGTCTCCACACCGCGCGCACGCGAGGTAGTACTAGGAAAAGACAACAAAGGCCACATTCGTTCACTTTCAGTCTCTAGCTGTCATGTGAAATGCACCGAAACCACAGCTCCCGTTCCATATCCAGGCCCCACAAAACTTTCTATGGTTTACAGCAGACGCTTCACATGCCCTGGTTCAATCCATTGACGGCACGTCGACCACGGTATGCCACATCGTTCCAGTTCATTCTATTCCTTGCACGCCTTTCACCCTCCTCGTTCCTCTGACACATATATCTTCTTTGTCAGCCTCCGTTGTACAACGCGGAGGTACAGTTAGATTCGGTAAAATGCTATCTGCTGGCTATGTGCGCCTGTTGGCAAATAACCGGTGTAGACCCCGTTGCTCACCAACGTGAGACGAAGGATATTCGAGTACATAGTATTCGAATAGTTATTTCCTATTAGCCAGGTCCATAGCCTAGCGGTAGCATTCCCGCCTGTGGCACATGGGTCCTGGGTTCGATCCTGGCTGTTGGAGGTTTGTATGTTCTATGAAGGTGCGCGTTTATATGCATGAAGAAATTGTATGATATAAAAGTATCATACATTATTGGCATATATTTTTTATGTCTATAATCCTCATAGGAATACAATTCATGGTCATTCTGTACAAATGTGACAGTTAAACGCCCCCAGAGCCCTGATTGTTCTAGAAGAAATTGTCCTCATAGACCCTTCCTAGTTATAACTAGTTATCCTAGTTATACTATACCATACTTATCGTAACTCAAATAAGTATGGTAGACAGATGAATAGATAATTGAATAGATAAATGGATAGGTAGATAGAAGAATGAATGAATAGAACTGAAAAATATTCTCGTTAACAGAATTGATTGTAACAAAAACATGCTGCTTTATCAAAAACAAATGATTCTTGATACTGGCTTTTTTTTTTTTAATGGTAACACTGAAATGTTAATGGAATCGAATCAGACGAGGAGGATTGATGATTCGCGATGCAGTCAATAAGCGCATTTGATCCCCTTACGGGAAAGACAAGAGAAAGAGGAAAGCATTTCAGAGTATATTATAACAGCACGTCCGTCCCACCTACTACTACCCACCCCCAAACCATGGACTGCATACGAAAGAAATTAGTCCAACATTCATCGACTCTGCTTCAAATAAGCGTGCGATTAGCAGCACATATAACCCGACTCAGCAGCGTGCCAAGTGATAAGTGTGACTTTACAGTGACACATCCTTTTGTTCTGTTAGCATACTGGAGTTAGTCGCTAAGCCAAGAGACTTTATTTACGTTATAGCAAACCCTGGAGGGCTTCAGATCAACCATTGCTGCTGCAGGCGGTATAAAGACGTCCTCGGCTTTGCATGATGAATGAATGAAGAAAATAATATTGATTATGTACTCCGTCATAAGACCCCTGACATATCTTCTTACGCAGTCATAAGACTCTGAAATATCGTCCCATAAGACGATGACGCATCGTACTTTTAGCCATTACAAGAGCCTGAAGTCTCGTCCCTAAGACCATCATAAGACCCTAACGCATCGTCCTTACGCCATCATAGGACCCTGATTTGTCGTCTGTACGCCATCATAAGACCCCGATGTATCGTGCTTACGCCACCATAAACCCTGACGTACCGCCCCTACGCCATCGTAAGACACTAATGTATCCGTCCTAACTGCAGCAAGGGTAGTAGGTCGAGGGAGTAGCCATTACCTGGCGACAGAGGAGCAGCGGGAGCACCTGGTGAGATGCAAACAACACCTCTCGTTGTGTGCTCAGTAAATCTGCTGTTATTTTCCTTTCGATATATTTCTAACAATATCGTTTCGGGTGGGGTGGGGTTTGGGGAGGAGGGGGAGAGAATCTGTATGACAAGACCCATAAAACGTGATCATTTTCTTGGAAATATTTCTGGAGAAAATAACGACGTCTTCTTTATCTGATCGGTATTCCGTCCGTTGTATTGTTCATTTTCTGATAACGTTGTTTCATCAGATTTTTCGGAATAATGTATCGCGTGACGCTACCCAGAAGGTATTTCTGTTTCCTAGATTTCCCTTGAATTCACGCCCTAAAAATGCTCACGGTCTGCGTTCGAGATGTAAGACTTCGCCGTCTAGAATATGAGTAAATGAAAGTGATTATAGACTCTGAAAGATCATTACATTACGTGTGATTAGGTCAGTTGCCCTATTTTACGTATCATACCAGAAATGTGTAAAGACTGTTGTCAGCGACTCTGATTCCTTGTGTAGACTTAAAGAAACCGCATTTGGTTGTGGATTTTAAGACTTCACACGTGAAAAGTCCAAACTAGTAACATTCATTGTTTACCTGATAACTCCGATGATACAGTATGGGTGGAAAATCCATACATACAAGGAAAATTCTAACTAACCACTCAAGACCACGGTCAGCAGCCGCTTTCTTTAGAAATTCAACTACAATGTCATTCACTTCAGGCCGCCTTGCCATATTTCATCTTAAGTAAGGCTTTCATTACCTCTTCTTCCTTCACCAGACGAATCTCCATGACTCTATCACCTTGCATTCCTCCCCGAACTAAATTTCCTACGTCTGCTCCCCTGATCATCAAACACATTCAACAGTCCTTCAAATTACTCCTTCCATCTCCTCCACTTACCCATTTGCGCCTTTCATTGATGTTCCCATGGGTTATCTAGTTTTTCGCACCCTATTATCCTCCTTCCAAAACATGTTTTTTTCATATTCTCCCTGAAGTTTGCTGATATTCCCTTATCCCAACTCTCATTTGCATTTTCTTCGACTCATGCACCTTCTTTCTGGCACTTTCTTTATTACATCTCCCAGTCTTTTGCATTCCTTCACTGTAAGTACCTGCCAAACATCTCTTTTATCTCTTTCATTAGCATTTTTTACTTCTTCATACCACCACCACCACTCACCACCCTTTTTAATCTGCCACCCTCCCACCTTACGCATGCCACAAGCATCTCTCGTACATACAAGCACTGCTTTTCTAAATGCTTCCCATTCCACATCCACTCGTTCTCAACATTTGCTATTTTACACTCAATATCCCATGATAGGTCTTCACACAAGTCACCTTTTCAAGTTCACTTGCTCTCACCACTCTCTTCTTACGCATAATGGTTCCTCGATGATGGAGACAGAAGCATCACCGCATAAGTGACGGTGATTTACCCAAGGAAAGTCAGAGAACAGTTTTCGGAAGTCGTTCCAGTCCGCTTTGTTGAGATGCCAATATTTTGCATTTAGAAAGGGTGACTGGAGGGTGAGGTGCCGGTAAGATGGATACGTTTATGAGCGTATTGTCATTTGGTGATTTCGGTAGATATTGGCCATCTTGTCTTGAATGATGGCATTCCTATATTTCCCAATTACGGACGTTACGCTAACTGGACGATAATGACCGAGCAGAGACAGACATATTACCTTATTTGAAAATCATTGTTTGACGAGCCAGCTTTCAATACTGTGGTACTTTATCTGTCGCAAGTGATTTACTAAATAGGGCAGTAAGGGCTTGGTTATGTCCTTCTTAGCTTTATCCTTTATCCCCGAATGAGACGTGTGAGGATCTGTCGATGTATTTATTTGTACACCATTTGATGAGAATATATTGATAATGAAATAGAAAACGAGATGATTATCAAATGGATGGGGAGACTCTTCCCTTATTCCTTCTATTATTATTTTCATTATTATTATCATAATTAGTGATAACAATAATGATAGTAATAATAAAAATAATAATGATAGTAATGATAATAATAATAGTAATAATAATAATAATAATAATAATAATAATAATAATAATAATAATAATAATGATGATGATAATGATAATGATATTGTTATTATTGTTATTATTATTATTATTATTATTATTATTATTATTATTATTATTATTATCATTATTATTATTATTAAGTGCGTACATTAGCCTAAAGATATACCAGAAGCGTACGCTGGGATATGATGTTTTTTACATTTATTTCTCTTAACATTCTCTTGTCCCACTGAAGTTCCAAGAATCCTCCAATAAACCTTTCCTGAAGTCTTCAGTTCCCAGAACCACGCGTCCTGCAGGTCAACAATCGTGAAAGCTTTCCATAGCTTTATTTCCAGCCACCTGAACCTAGAAAAAGAAGATGAAGAGGAAAAAGAAGAAGAAGAAGAAGGGTAAAAGGGGTATATATATATATATATATATATATATATATATATATATATATATATATATATATAGAGAGAGAGAGAGAGAGAGAGAGAGAGAGAGAGAGAGAGAGAGAGAGAGAGAGAGAGAGAGAGTACTTACTTTATCCACTACGTCAGTGGATAAAGTAGAAAGAAAATTCAGTTTCCTGGGTCAAAGGCGTAAAGCGTGATAGCCGCTGAAGTCCTGCTGTAAAGTTAAGAAATATATAGTTCAGTGAACAATATTGTGTTGATGGTATTGGTGGGCTAACAACTGTATGCTTTGTAGGCAGACTACCTGACACGTACAGCGAATCTCTCTCTCTCTCTTTCTCTCTCTCTCTCTCTCTCTCTCTCTCTCTCTCTCTCTCTCTCTCTCTCTCTCTGCCCAGTGATGATAAAAAAAGACCATTCCACCAAAAAAAAAAAAAAAATAGGAAAAAGAAAACAAATTGAGTAAATCACTTTACGCTGTAATTTCCACACTGTATATTAGCTCCCAACCTACCCAGCGCTTTAGTTTACCCAGCCTTTCCTCTCTGAAAGCCTTCGTTGGGTTATTCATTTACACTCATCAGATATTTATCTAAACGCTTTAACTCCCTTACGCTCCTCGTCCTAAGCAATTTCCACCGTAAAACTAAGGTTGGTAGCAGGTTTGTGTTTGTGTGTGTGTGTGGACACCGGTAAAATACTGCATGTCCTTTCATCTGTTTCCCCACAACATTGTTGTTTCAGCCATCTCCCTTGCAATGGGATGTCTCCACCTAGCGTGGAATAACACATATACTAGCGAATTAGTGTAACTCCTCATGGCTTCCTGTAGAGTTTCTATGTTCTTTTGCTTCAGCATTAAATGATTCTCTCTCTCTCTCTCTCTCTCTCTCTCTCTCTCTCTCTCTCTCTCTCTCTCTCTCTCTCTCTCTCTCTCTCTCTCTCTCTCTCTCTCTCTTCCTTCTTTTCCTTTTGGCTTAATTTTCCCGGTGGTAGTGGAGGGTACGGGAGAGAGCCTTAGTGTTGTCCTACTTAGCCTAGAAATGTAGTTAGTGTTATAGAAGATTAATTGGTACATATGCCTTTTCGCCCTGAGGCCTCCTGTTATCTGACTTTATCATATACCGAGCTACTTACGTGTGTTTTTGCCTTCCTGCCATCTCCCCTTATGCACTTCCGAGAAAGGTTTAAACATCGCTCTCCAGGTTTTATGATCACGTATCGTTATTTTTAGATCGTCAGCGCCAGACTTGCTCCGGCAGTAGACTGTACGATAATCTTTTGGTGATATATCTTTATAGAGGACACTGTTTCGTTTTCCGCCTGTATAAGTATACCTTAATTTTTTCATATTCAATCTTGTGATTTTATCACTTCACTGAGTATAGCAATTCATTTAAAGTGGTTGTTTAGGGTATTTTTTTTATTCAGAGACATCCTGATTTATATATAAAAAAAAGGAGGGTGATTTTCTTGCATTATTATTATGTAAACTCAGTGAGGTACATTAGAAACTAGAAGTACGTCATTACCTATTAACAAAAGTATGAGTTCAGAATTTTACCGATATAAGCAGAGGAGATGAATAAGAAATGATGCACATAGAACACCAGATGTTGCAGCATTACTTTCATTACTAAAACTGATTTTTTGTACCCCTGGGAAGTAGAGCATTTTGACATAGTGTACTACGAGGAAGACTACAGCAAAGTTTTCCTCACGTTCTTTATGAAAGGGTGGCCAGATATGAGTAATACATGAGAGGATGCCACTGGCAGATCTTACCTTGCATAAGCCACCATTAATTGTGAGACTCAAAATCCTTAAGGAAATGGGAATTGAAAATATATTCAAAGAATCTGGAATAGCAGTAAGAGTCACTGTAAGTACTTTTGGAGCAGTTATCCTGACCTGGGGTAACCTGCTGTACTTACCAGTACACGAGGATATACGATGAAGGAAACGTTTTGATTTCTAAGCAGAATCGGGTCAGATGTTCAAGCGAAGGTGCAGGTTTAGATGCACATTCTTTCAAAAGACACTGGGGAGGGGGAGCCTTCTTGTCTATGCATCTGGCTGGTGTCCATAGAAAAAAGGGCTTTTTGTGCAGCATGAAAAAGAAATTATAGTTTGGGACTTAGGACTAGTAAGAAGTGCATGTTCGAGTCATCGAAACTGAACATTACAGAGGAGAAGAGAGCTGAAAAGAGTTGTTTTATATCTATAGTATTAACAGACAGCAATTATCATCGGAATGGGACAGTGAAGATAAAGCGGTGTGACAGAAATACAATCAAGACTGAATACCAGAAAGCTTGATAATGGACAGAAAAAAAAAAAATGTTCTGCTTCCTTGGGATATAGGGAACGTACGGCTTCACGAATAAGAAATTTGAAATTATTGTGGATGGAGATGATTGTTGAATGTGAGTCGAAGGAAAGCTGGATAGTCTTCCTAAATCCGATATGCCTGGCCCTTTTTCAGAATGGCCTTAGAACAGGAATGATTGAAGAACAGAATGAATTAAATTTCTAGCGCTAAGTGCAATAAGAATATCCGTTTATGTATTAAGTGTCAGCCAGAGACAAGCTCATTTTATTGAAAGATTGTATTCTTGAATTGTGTCAGGAAAGAGAGAGGAAGGAACAGGAGCCTCTTGCAATATATACACAACACATGCACACCTCATGGTTCATTGATGTTCTATTGCTCAAAATTTCTCATCTTCGACTGAACTTTTAAATGCTTCGCCTAATGTTCTCCTTCGCATACCGGCTTTATCGTATCACTCCATTATCCTAACTTCCGACTGAAGCTGCGCTAATCTCTCACTCCCTTACCGAAATCATCTAGTGCAAGACATTCAAGATGTACCACAAGCACTGTGTCTGAATTTCTACCATGCTCATAAATCGGGGGCAGTGAGACCTCCTCTTTTTCTGTTTTCATCGATCTGGTCAAACGACAATAATCAGACAACGTATATCGTTTTTTAGATCGTCAGCACCGAACTTGCTTCGGCAGTTGGCTGTACGATAATCTCGTGATATTCTTATAACTAGTCATTTCTCCTCTCTTTCCTTCCTCATTTCTTTTTTTTCTTCCCTTCACATAGTTACTGCTTCTCCTCGTGTGATATTTCTATGTGAAAATGGAAGCTTAGTATATTGTGCTTATCATACATGGTTTAACAGGTTTTACTCTTAAGGCCTTAAGAACCAATGATCGAGTAGGCAAGGGAAATTCAACAATTCTACATCTGGCTCTCGCACAGACGCCGTTTCTCCATCTTGGAACGCTTATATATCTATTTCTTTTTTTTCTTGGGAGAGAACTGGGTTACCCCTTCCTTTTCCTTAACTCATCGATACCTTTGACCTCAAAGTAGGAAACTTTCTCAGTAATTTTGACCCACCTCTCGTCCTCCTTTGAGTTTCATTTGTCGTTGACTTCGATGAACCCATGCCGTTCGGTCTATCCTGGATGCTTAATTAGTGTACATTCGGTGACAATATAAGCCAAAGGAGATATTGTCAGATGACAGCGAAGTACATCTGTGAGGATCTTTAAACGAAAAATGAAATCAAAAGTAGCGAGGTGAAAATCAGGAATCATAATACTACCAAGAAATCTCTTTTTCAAACTTCCTCAAAACATTGTATACACAATGGCAACAATGCAAGTACACAATGGCAACAATGCATGTCTTTCTAATAAAGGAAAAGTCCCGGAGTGTCGTGCGACCACCCACAACCCGTTATTGTTAGAAGAACCGAGATGTGAGAGTATTCTAGAAAATGCCAATTTCATAAACATCGAAGATTTTCTTTTATTATTCTTTGTAGAGGAATGATATACTCAAACTAATCAGGACAACCGTCTGTTACTGTCAAACACTGGAATGCCATGTATGTTAAAGTCACCCAAGTGGACAAATTATTGCACTAGAAGTCTGTCCCATTCCCACAATAGTATTTGTTTGCAACCCACCACCACTCCTTTAGGGGCTGTTGCCTACCAATTAAGAGTTAAGTGAGGTTCCTTTCAGTGAAGGACTTGAGTGATTCGTGGCAACTGATTTCAAGTGTCTTTCTTTTTCATGTTGGAGGCTTTAGTCATTGACAGAACTCCACTTCGTGGGCAGTTTTAATTGAAATATGAAGAAGGTGTAAGAGAGAGAGAGGAAGAAAAAAGAAATGAGGAAATATATTCTAAGAAATCGTCAGAAATTGAAAACTTGCCTTTTAAAAAGGGTTGGGTCATAGTTGTTTGAAAAGACGTAGGTAGAGATTTCCAAAGCCAAAAGGTGTGGGGAAGAAACGAGAAAACGGCCCGCTTTATGTAGCCAATGTCGACGTCGTGTATATGCGACATAGTAGCTCGCCCAGTGTGTTACGTGATCTAGCTAATGGTGGGGGGCACACAAGCAGCCGGTTCTCGGGATCAAAAACCTATGAGGAGGGAAAGTGAACCAACAATGCGGCGCAGAGAAATGGTTCAAGTTCTTGCGTTAAACTGAGGGAGTTATTTAATAAGTCGGACAACGTAAGATGAAGTGCGGGAAAGCGGCTGTTTTAGATTGCAGTTGACTTTCTAAAGAATGGAGGCGATTGTGCTGTTGATTGGTTAGATGGCTGCTTGAGGATTAGCGGAATGCCTGTGTAGTGCCATTGTATAAAGGCAATGGGAACGAAAGTGAGTGTACAAATTATAGAGGTGTAAGTCTGTTGAGTTTACCTGGTAAGTTACATAAGAGAGTGGTAATTGATAAGGTGGTGGCTTGCGCAAAACCTCAGACTGGGGAGGAACACTATGGCTTTAGGACTGGTAGAGGATGTGTGGATCAGGTGTTTGTTTTGCAAAATGTGCGAGAAATACTTGTAGAAACTGAGGGACTCACAAGTGGCGTTTATGGACGTGGAGAAAATGTATGATAGTGGTGATAAAGATGCTTTGTGGAAGGTGTTACGAATATACAGGTGTGGGAGGAAAGTTGCTAGAGGAAGCGAAGAGTTTTTAATCATCAAACTTAGGCGCATGTGCGAGTCGTAAGAGAAGAGGGTATGTGGTTCTAGGTGAACGTTTGTCTGTGACAGGGTTTTGTAATGTCAGTATGACTGTTTGATTTGTTAAGGATAGGGTAGTGAGGGAGGGGAACGGAAGGGTCTTGGAGAGAGGAGCAGCTACGTAGCTTGTTGAGGGTGGATTGTGAGGTGGGGTGAATCAGTTGTGTTTTTGCTGATGACGCGGCATTGGTGGCAGAATTGAATTAAGACTGCAGATGTTTTCTGAGTCTGGGAGAGTGTGTGAGAAGAGAGAGTTGAGAGTAAATGTTTTATAATAGCAAAGTTAGCAGGCTTAGCAGAGGAAAGGCGCTTGTTAGTTAGACTGTGATTTTGGTTCAAGAGAATCTGGAAGAATTGAGGTGTTTGAAATACTTGGGATTATGTGGGCAGAGAGTTAATTATTGGGGAAGGCTAATGTAAATGAATACATAGATAGATGAGTAACGGTCTATTGGATGTATGGATATGTTTGATGGTATAGTGGTCCCGACGGTGTTGTATGGATGCGAGTCAGGATCTCTAGCCGAGACAGCACAGAGGAGGTTGAAATTGTTCGAAAATAGATGTTTGACGACATTTTGTGGTATGAGGAGGATTGATCGACTTTTGTGGTATGAGGAGGATTGATCGACTGAGTATGGTTGAGATAGCTGAAGAGGGTGTACTGAAATGTTTTGAACATATGGAGAAGATGAGTGAGAAGAGGCTGACAAAGAAGGTATATGTGGCAGAAGTAAATGGATATGGAGAAAGAGAGAGACCTAAATGGAGATCGAAGGATGAAATGGAAAAGATTTTAGGTGTCTTGGGTTAAACATGCACGAATGTATAAAGTGTACACGGGATAGAGTAAATTGGAGCCGTGTGGTATATATGGGGCGGCTTGCTGGTATTGGGCTGAACCTGGGTAGTGAAAGCGGCCTTATCCACATGTGGGCTGCTGGCTTTCAGTCCATCAACATGCAGTCTCTCCAAATCATACATAACTCTTGACAATGCATGACTCACACGACTCGATCCTCGTGACTTAATTGTTTCCTGACTGTGAGCGCGACACGCCAGCCCCAACCGCTTGCCATCACGGAAAAATCTTGTATTAGCTACTCGTAGGAAGGTCTCTCTCTTCTCTCTCTCTCTCTCTCTCTCTCTCTCTCTCTCTCTCTCTCTCTCTCTCTCTCTCTCTCTCTCTCTCTCTCTCTCTCGTTTGTGTGTGTGTGTGTGTGTGTGTGGGTAGATCGGTAGTAGGCAACTATCAGGAGGGTTAAACAAGGCTGCGCAGTCAACGAACGCTTCACTCAGTGGCCCCAGGTTGATCTCTTTTCGTTCTGCCTCACCACCAACACGCATGTACGTTCCTAGTATTCAATCCCGAAACATCAAATCTCTCCATCTTACATGTAACGCTGGACAACACGTTAGCTCGCGCCACTCGTTCTTCGTCGCCATAGATTTTCCTGCGGTGAACGCTACGCAGTAGTCCTGCCTTTGGACAAAACCTCGCCGTAAGCACTCATACGTGCTAAGTATCCCTCATTCTCTCTTTATCTTTCCATTCCAGTTAAGAAGTTAACTTCCGGTACTAATTTATTCCATTTGGGTTAAGAAGCCATCGAGGATTTCATTGTTTCACCGGGTTTAGAGAATATTACAAATCTTTCTAAGCTATTCAACCTTAAAAATCACGACATTTTCTAAGTATTTTAATTTAGAAAGTTGAAAATAATAATCCGCTCGCTAGTTGCTTAGCACAAGTGGCAGAGAAACGCGCAC